>NC_080174.1:34096579-34696579 GCF_950295315.1 Erinaceus europaeus
ATTGATATGACCGTGTGGTTTTTGGTCTTGCTTTTATTGATGTGGTGGTTCACATTGATTGATTTATTCAACCAACCTTGCATGCCTGGGATAAACCACACTTGGTCATGATGAACTATTTTTTAATATACTGCTATATTCAGTTGGCTAGATTTTGTTCAATATTTAATATCTATGATCATCAGAGATATTGGTCTGTAGTTTTCTTTTTCAGTTGTGTCCCTGTCCATTTTTAGTAACAGAATGATTTTGGCTTTACAGAAGCTGGAAGGGAGTATTCCAGTGTTTTCAATCTTCTGGAAGACTTTTAAAAGTATAGGTACAAGTTCTTCTTTGAAGGTCTTGTAGAATTCATTTGTAAAACTATGAGGTCCAGGACTTTTATTCTTGAGAAGGTTATTGATAATTGTTTCAATTTCATTAGCTGTTATGGGCCTATTTATATTATCTAGTCCCTCTTTATTTAATTTTGGAAGTTTGTAGATATCTAGGAAATCATCCATTTCTTCCAGGTTCTCTAGCTTGGTGGCATATTCATTGAAGCATCCCATGATATGTTGAATTTCTGCAGTATCAATTGTGATATATACTCTTTCATTTAAGATCCAATATATTTGGGTCTTCTCCCTATTTTGTTTTGTGAGTCTGGCTAAAGGTTTGTCGGTTTTGCTCACTCATTGAAGAACCAACATTTACTTTTATTGATCTTTTATATGGTTTTCTTATTTTCAATGTTATTTATTTCTGCCCTAACTTAGTGATCTCTGTCCTTCTGGATGCTTTAGGGTTCCTTTGTTATTCTTCTTTTAGGTCTTTAAGATGTGCAATAAGGTTGTTTATTTGTGCTTTTTTTCTTGTTTCCTAATGTGTGCTTGTAAGGCTATGAACTTCCCTCTCAGTACTACTTTAGCTGTGTCCCAAATATTTTGATAGTTTGTGTCTTCATTTTCATTAAACTCTATAATCAGTTTGATTTCTTTCTTTATATCCTCTTTGTCCCAGTAGTTTTTAAGGAGTGTACTGTTGAGCTTCCACATTTTGGTACTCTTACTAATCATTTGTTGATTGTTAAGTGTTAGTTTCATTCCACTGTGGTCTGAGAAGATGGTTGGGATGATTTCAATGCTCTTGAATTTGCTGATGTTGTTTTTGTGGCCTAACATATGGTCCATCCTTGAGAATGACCCATGTGTACTTGAGTAGAATGTGTATTCCAGTTTCTCAGGATGAATTACTCTGAAAATGCCCAATAGTTCTAGTTTATCTATCTCCTCACTTAGCTCCCTCATTTCTTTATTGATTTTCTGCTCAGATGATCTTTAAGCTGAGAGAGTGTGGTCTTCAAGTCATCTACTATTACTGTGTTGATGTTCATATATTGCTGTAGTTCTTTCAGTAGATGTTTGATGTATTTAGATTCCTTCTCATTGGTTGCATAGATGTTAATAATTGTTAAGTCCTCTTGATTAACTGATCCTCTGAGCATTAAGTGATGTCCATCCCTATCTTTTTTAAATTTTATTTATTTTGAAGTCTATCATGTCAGATATGAGAATAGCTGTTCCTGCCCTTTTTTGTGGGTCATTGGCTTATGATAGTTTTCTATCTTTTAAAATTTTTAAAAAACATATATTTATTCCCTTTTGTTGCCCTTGTTGTTTTATTGTTGTAGTTATTATTGTTGTTGTTGATGTCACTGTTGTTGAATAAGACAGAGAGAATGGAGAGAGGAGGGGAACACAGATGGGGAGAGAAAGAGAGATACCTGCAGACTGGCTTCACCTCCTTTGAAGTGACTCCTCTGCAGATGGGGAGCCAGGGGCTCAAACTGGGATCCTTACACTGGTTCTTGTGATATGTGTCATTTGTGCTTAACCTGCTGTGCTACTTCCTGACTCCCTGTTTTCATCTTTTCATTTTGAGTCTGTGGTTGTCTTGTGGATTTAGGTGGGCTTCCTGTAGACAGCATATTGTTTGGTTGTGTTTTCTGATCCATCTTCCTACTCTGTGCCATTTAATAGGTGAATTCAGGCCATTGAAATTTATTGATATAAAAGACTGAAGATATTTTAATGCCATTCTTGTAAATTTTTGAGTGTTCTCACATATGGCCTATTTATGATGGTCTGTCTATAAGAGACCTTTCAGAACTTCTTTCAGAGTAGGCTTGGTGATAAAAACAACAAATAAATACAACAAGAGACCCAATTAAACTCAATTTATAGCTGAAAGATCTGCATCCTCATGTGGGTGCTTGTGTGTGTTTGAGGCACAAAGGGGTTCAGGCTGAAAAAACAACATAGTCAAACCAGAGCTCCAGGTAGGATGGCAGTGAGCTGCACCATTTTGACCATTTTACTTTAAGCAAGCAGTGAAGGTTGTTCTTGATGGCTAAAGAAAATAGAAGGAAATTTAAAACTTCTCAATCTTTGACTGGGGGTGGAGGGGTAGGTTTAGCCTTCTGAATTTAAGGCAAGGACACAACAAAAAACAAGAAACATTAGCAACCACAAGACAGCCCAACACAATCCCCACCCCACCAGCTATGAATCATACAAACAAGAGAAGTCTAGGGATCATGAGAGTATAACCTGCTGGCAGTGATAACAAGCACAATAAATGTGCAAGCAGAGAAACACAACTAAACAGCTATCTATATGAGTTATAAATAAAACAGAACAACTCCAAGGAATTATAGATTTAAAGAGACTCTGAGACAGACTACAGAAAGTTCATTATGAGGACTCTCCAAGAATCTAAACAAGACTTGAAAGAGCATTTTACTATGAAATTAAAACACACAGGAGAGGAACTCAGAAAAGAGTTCACTAAAAATTTTCAGAGCTTGAAAGAAGAACTTCAATCAGATTTCACTAAGCAGTTAGGAAGCATGAATGAAAAAATTCAAACAGAATTCCAAGGAGTAAAAGACACTCTAACTGCAATACACGCTCAGATAGAATGCTTAGAAGGTAGATTCACACATGCAAAAGAAAAAATTTCCAATCTATAAAATAGTTAGTTCACTCTTTCAATTTAAAGATGATGGTGAAGAAAGGTTCAGAAAAACTGAATCGAATCTCTGTGAAATTACAGACTCCATGAAAAGATTGAATATGGGCAGGGATAGATAGCATAATGGTTATGCAAAGAGACTCTCATGCCTGAGGTTCCAAAGTCCAAGGTTCAATCATCCACACCATCATAAGTCAGAGCTGAGTAGTGCTCTGTTAAAAAAAAAAAAAAAAAAGAAAGTTGAATATAACAGTGATAGGTATCTCAGAGGAGCAGGACAAGTTCAAAGGCCCAGAGTCCATTTTAAGAGCAATTTTAGCTGAGAATTTCCATCACTTAGGAAAATCTTAGAACATTCTTATTCAAAAGGCAAAAGAATCACTCAGATTTATAAATACAAAAAGACCAACACCAAGGCGCATTATTGTAAAACCATATAAACTCAATGACAGTGAAAAAATTGGAGGCTGCTAAGGAAAAGAGAAGAGTTACATATAAAGGCAGAGTTATCAGACTTTTATTAGATTTGTATTCAAAAACCCTAAAAGGCAAGGAGAGCGTGGAATGACATTGTCAAAATTTTAAAGGAGAGGCAATTCCAACCATAAATCTTGTATCCTGAAACAATATTTTTCAAATGAGAGAGAAACAAAGATTTTCTCAAATATACAAAAACTAAAGGAATTTTCCACAATCAACCCCATCTTCCAAGAACTACTGAACAGAGTCCAACAACAAAGGAGAAGGAAAGGAATATAAGGTCTAAGCAGGGTGAATAGTAGTAGACTAGAACTAGGACCACAATAAAAATAGGAAAGAACAAGCCAAAGCAATTATATCAAATGTTTGTTAATCAAGATCAACTTAAAAAAGACTTTTCTAGATGCACAATGCCAGTTATTACATTTATGGTAACCACAAAACAAAGCAGGAAACAGAAATATACAGAAAGTACAAGAAATAATAATAAGGAACTCATCACAGAAACTTCTCCACACAGAAGTACAGATAGAAACAAATAGGCAAAGAATCAACAATTTAAAACGAACTCAAAACAAAAACTCAGAATGGATGTAAGTAAATCACATAAATCAATAATCATCCTAAATGTAAATGTTCTAAATTCACATGTCAAGTGACGCAAAGCAACCAAATGGGTTAAAGAACAATACCCATCTATTAAATATGTTCAGGAAACACACATCCAATGAAAAGACAAACAGTAACTTAATATAAGAGGCTGGAGCAAGAAACCCCAATGTTTTGCAAATAACTCACAAAAGGGGGTAGGGGCAGCTATTCTGTTTTCTGATAAAATAGACTTTCTGGTAAAGAAAGTAATCAGAGACAGAGAGGAATGCTGCATAAAGGGTAAATAATTAATCCAACAAATAAATATAAGCATCATAAATATATATGCTCCAAACTCAGTTGCACCCAAATATATAACACAAATAATTACTGAACTTAAAAGAGACATTGACAATAGCACAATAATAGTAGGAAATTTTAATATGCCACTCACAGCAAAATATAGAACATCTGGACAAAAAAAAATCAACAAATAGAAATCTTAAATGAAAGCACAGATGAAATGGACTTAATAGATATATTCAGGACTTTTTGTCCCAAAATAAATGAATACACATTCTTCTCAAGTACACATAGAACATTCACAAGAATCAACTATATGCTGGGTCACAAAGATAACCTAAACAAATAGGCAAATATCAAAATTATAAAATGCGTCTTCTTAGATTATAATGACATGAAATTAGAAATCAGTAAAAAAAGGAGAAGAAATTGCCGCAAATCCTGGAGACTAAATAATATGCTTCTGAACAATACATGGCTCACTGAAGAGATCAAAATAGAAATTGAAAATTTCCTTGATATCAATTAAAATGAAGAGACCAGCAACAAGACCCTGTGGGATGCAGCAAAAGCAGTCCTCAGAGAGAAGTTCATAGCAATACAGGCCCACATTAATAAATAGAAGAAATCTCTAGTAAACCGTCTAACAACCCAACTGAACCAACTAAAAATAGAGCAAAAATAGACCCAACAGTCAGCAGGAGATGGGAAGTAGTCAAAATAAGAGCAGAAATCCATAAAATAGAAAACCAAAAGACTATCAGGAAGATTAGTGAAACCAAGAGCTGGTTCTTTGAAATGATAAACAAAACAGATAAACCATTAGCTACACTCACCAAGAGAAAAAGAATACTATGGTAAAATCACTCAGAAATGAGAAAGGAGATTTTTTTTTTTTCTTTTCCCTCCAGGGTTATTGCTGGGCTCGGTGCCTGCACCTGAATCCACCGCTCCTGGAGGCCATTTTCCCCCTTTTTTTGTTGCCCTAGTTGTTGCAGCCTCGTTGTTATTATTGCCACTGTTGACGTTGCTTTTTTGTTGGATAGGACAGAGAGAAACGGAGAGAGGAGGGGAAGACAGAGAGAGAGGGGGAGAGAAAGATAGACATCTGCATACCTGCTTCACCGCCAGTGAAGCTACTCCACTGGAACCGGGATCCTTACGCTGCGCTTTGCGCCACGTGCGCTTAACCCACTGGGCCACCGCCGGACCCCCCAAGAAAGGAGATTTTACAACCGATGAGGTAGACATTCAGAGGATTATGTAAGACTATTATGGACATCTGTATAGAACTAAATTTAACAATTTAGAAGTAATGGACGCATTTTTTTTTTTGCGTCATACCAACTGCCAACCTTGACACAAGAGGGAATAGATAAACTTAACAGGAAAATCACTAGTAAAGAAATTGAACCAGTAATAAAAAGGCTCCCTCATTTCTCCTAGTTCTGGAGCTTCTAGGGACTATGCCCATACTTCTTGATATTTCTTCTCTCTGACTCCTTACCACCATACCACCTATGATAACCTCAACCAAAGCACTATTCTTCCATCCCACATTATGCTGCTATTGAATTCATATGGTAGACTGAAACCAGAGATATGGAGCCTAAGATGTCAATCTCTCAACTCTTCAAACCTGGAGAGATCTTTCCTAACACATGCGACTACCTATACCTGCTTTAGAGGGCACACCAACTTACAAAGTTACAGATACTAGGTATGGAGTAGTCTTTAGGGTACTGCGTACAGGTGTACGTGTAGCCATAATCTAAAAGAAAATATGTAACTCAGAGTAATATTATTCAATAGTCCTTGATGATTAGACTTGTACCTAGACCTAATAAACCTGGAATCCTAGTTGTAGTGCCTAAAGAAGACATAATAAATTCTCTAATTGATTAAACTAAACCAAATTAGCTTAGAAAACTATCAGAAATGCCCAAAGAAGACAGCTCCCCCCCAAAAAAAACTAATTTTGGTTGGGTTGGTAAAAAGTCACCCAATGCTTACATAATGGGAAAAAAGTCTAAGGTCATCAGACAGAGGACTACAAATGTTGAATAAGGGCAAGAGGTCCTCAGTAACAGACCTTTAGGTCAGTATCACACCAGCTCATTATCTACTTCCCTACTCAGGAAATTCTTGGAGTCCCACACAAAAATATGATGGGCCTAGACCTCTAATGGACTCTTCTCTACACCACTACTGGTTATTTCCATCAAGAAAGTCATCATAAAACCTTCTTGTGGGTCTTCCCAGGATCTTGCCTTCACCATAAATCAATGATAGTAGGAACTGCCTCAATCTCTCTCTCTCTCTAACCTTTTAAAAATTAATTTGCATAGAGACAGCCAGAAATTGAGAGGGAAGGGAGTGATAGAGAAGGATACAGAGAGACACCTTCAGCCTTGCTTCATCACTTGTGAAGCTTTCCCCCTGCAGGTGGGGACCAGGGACCTGAACCCAGGTCCTTGTGTACTGTAACATGTGTTCTCAACCAGGTGTGCCACCACCTAGCCCTCGAACTGCCTCAAACTCCAAAGAGCAGCTGGGGTATCCTACCCTGCCACTAGAGGATATATATATATATATATATACCCTGGGTCAGGTGGATGGAGGTAAATTCTAGCTGCAATTTTTTTTTTCAAGAATGGGAATTGCTTTCTGCCCTAACCCAACTAGCTCCTTTCTCTATTCTGATACCATTTTGTCAGACAATTTTTTTTATCCAACTCCATTTTTGCTATCAAACTCAATCAAAAACTATCATAGTCATGGGCCCCTAGAAACATGCCTAAAATGGACTTTCTAGCATTCTTCCACACTAAAACCCCTAATCTCATCTGCTCTGTTCCTATCTTTGGTTCCTGTTCATTAACCATTTTGTGTCACTTCATTTCTTGCCACCTTTCAGACACCAAGTTGAAAACACTACCATAATTCCACCTTGATTTCTCTAGGCAGATGACCTCACCAATGTGTTTAGGAACCTTATCTGTCCAGAGCCCTACCTACCCCATTAGGGAAAGAGAGAAACTGGCTTGGGATATGGATTGACTTGCTAATGCCCAAATCCAGTGAGAAAGCAATAATACAAGCCAGAACTCCTACTGTCTGCACCCCAAAAACAACTTTGATCTATACTCCCAGTGGGAGAAAGTGATAGGAGGAAGAGGATAAAAGGGCTCTGAACTCCATCTCCTTCAGGTCCCAGAAAGAGAGAGAACAAAAAGGGGACAGATATTTGGATGTAGTAGGGTTATGTGTTGCTTCAAGGGGAAGAGAGTATTTGACCTGGAAGAAGAAGGGAGTAGTTTTGTACAAATATAGACAGATAGTTGTAGAGGTGATAGTTAGCCCATGTCTGCAACCTTGGGAGAACCTCAGAGGTTTGTAATGGAGGGACTTGGGATTCAGAACTCTAATGATGTAAATGTTGTGGAATTATACCCCTGTTGACATGTAATTTTGTAAATCAATGTTGAATCACTAATAAAAAAATTCTAAAAAAAGGGAAAGAAAAAAAAGCAAGTACATACTCCAGCTCATTTTATGAGATCAATTTAATAATCTGTAATATCAAAACAAACATTGAAATCAATTTCAACCATGTCTCAAAAGATTAAACAAATCTTAAAACTATTAGAAAACTGAAATAACAATATGTAAGAAAGTTAATATAGCTTAGGACGAGGTCATGCTTACTCAGGATTGTAGAGTTAATTCAATAGTATAAAATCAGTCAGTGTTAATGTTCTATAGAAACAAATTAGAGGAGAGAAAACATCTGATGATTTCAACAGTTGCAGGAAAAAAAATCAAGAAATTACAAAGAGCTTTAAAATGCTTCTTCTTAAGCTAAGAATAAAAAGGAGCTTCCATAATCTTAAAAAAGAAAGGAAAAAATAAAGAAATGAATGAATGAATGAATGAAAGAAAGAAAGAGACCTATGATCCCTTTCTTATGATCCAGCAATCCCTTTTCTGGGGATTTACCCAGGGAAAGCAAAAACACCTATCTGAAAAGACCTATACACACCCATGTTCATAGCAGCACACGTCATAACACCCCAGACTTGGAAGCAACACAGATGCCCAGAGACAGATGAATAGCTAAGGAAGTTTTGGTACACATGCAGATGTTAGAAATAATGAGGTGATATCCTTTGCAATATGGCGGTCAGAATTTAATGGCATTATAATGAGTGAGATAACACAGAGGTGAAGTACCAGTACTGAATGATCTCACTTATAAGTGGAACTTAAGAATAATGAACAGTAAGGAAAACCATAAGGTGGAACTTGGACTGTGTGTGGTATATTTCACCATAGCAAAGGATACTGAAGAAGGAGTGAAAGGGATAGGATGACATTGGCAGCCTGTTGTATCTTTTAGATACGAATCAAGGGAAGGTGAGAGGCTTTGCCTATGTGTTAAAAACTATACTGTAGGAATTGTTTGAAACTTTACCCCTCTTTTCACATAATCTTGTTGATAATTATTAAATAACTAATAAAATAAAAACACTACACTGTAAGCCATTAACCCCCCAACAAAATTATAATAATAATGATAATAATAATAAAAGTACATTCCAGAAAATGGACTTCTTTTTAACTCTCCAATGATAAAAATTGCTCAGCAAAAGGCATTGTCAAGGTAAAAAAAAAAAAAAAAGACAAGCTATACAATGGGAAATTGTAAAAGTTATATCTGTTAAAGTACATAAAATATGTAAAGAACTTTAAATTCATCAATAAAAGAAATTACTTCTATAAGGCATTATGAGTATCAAAAACTACTACTCCACAATAACTAGTTTGATGGCTGGCCCTGGAGTCAGGGAAAAGCTTCTCCCCTTGGGGGCTGCCTGCCAACCTTGGCTCTTCCAAGCCTGACTAGCTGTGTGAGAGGATCTGGAGAGGACACCCCCTCAAAACTGGTTTCAGTCTGCCTGGGACAACACCAACACAGCTGTGGTGCAACCCTTTACTGGACCTGCTGAAGCCCAAGAGACAGCCCCACATCCTCTGTTTACTCTGCCATGTTCTTCAGAACACCTCCTCTGGTACCTAGTGGCTGAAAAGAGAGTGAACACACAAAGACAGACAAATGATTGAACAATTATGGACCTAAAGGCTGGAATAGTGAAGATGAAGTGTTGGGAGGTACTCAATGCAGACTATTGTGTACTTCTGTTTTCAGGTGTATATTTTACCCTAGTTTATGGATACCTGTGAACATATGCTCTATCTCACGGGACCTGGTCTATATCTAGGTTTTGGGACTTTGTTAGGAGTTGAACCACCTGGAATAGAATTAGAGAATAGTATGAAAGGAAAGGTCTCACCAAAGTAATCAAGCTTAAGGGTTGTCATTCCACACCTGAAGTCTCTGGACACAGTCTGAAGTGAAGCATGCTGAGATGGCACTTATTTCATTGATTAGGTTGTGATCGGTGGATTTAATATTATTTGATATGAATTGAGAGAAGCATGCAGGAAAGTGGGCCCCACCCTAAGGTTCCGGGACTGGGAGAAATATACGCTCTATAGTGGAAATGTGAGGTTCCTGCTGTCTTAGGGTCCAAGAAGTCAATGGATAGTTATTGTTATCATCACATTATTTGGTAACTGGGTTAACTTTGAAGGGTCCCTTTGTTAGGGTTTGCTGTATAATACCCAGCATCTTGTATATAGCTGTGCCACTGGTTGCTTCTGTTCTCCCTGGTCTAGGCTTTTGAGAAAGTCAATATATCAAAGACTCAGCTTATGTATTAAAAAGACTCAGTCTGTGTTTTAAAAAGTTTGAGACATATAATCAATTTTCCCCCTCATATTAATTAAATAGGGATTTATATGATTGCAATTTAATAAGAGTGTACATAAAGACCATTCCCACCACCAAAAGACTGTATCCTATCCCACCCACCCACCTCAGCACCTCTGCCTCCCCAGGAAGCGGAATGTCCACCCTCCCCCTCACCACAGGCTTTTTACTTTCGTGCCCTACTCTAGATTTAGTCAAATCCTGTTTTTAGTTTCCCTTTGTTTTTCTTTCTCAACTTCTGTTGATGAGTGGGATCATCCCATACTCACTTTATCTTTTTGACTTAGCTCACTTAACATAATTTCTTCTAACTCCATCCGCAATGGGTCAGAGAAGGTGAGTTCATTGTTCTTAATAGCTGCATAGCATTCCATTGTGTATATATACCAAGCTTTCTCAGCCACTCATCTGTTGTTGGGCACCTGGGTTGCTTCTAGGTTTTAGATATTATGAATTGTGCTGCTATGAACATAGGTGTACACATATCTTTTTGATTGGGAATTATGGAATCCTTGGGGTATATCCCCAGGAGAGGAATTACTGGGTCATATGGAAGGTCTATGTCTAGCCTTGTGAGAGTTCTCCAGACTGCAAGACTGCAGTAGAGTTTTTCATGGACTGCTTACTAATGAAGAGAAGAAAGATTTCTGAGTTATTTCTATTTGATATCATTTTTCTGAATTTAACACAGGTAAAATATTTTTAAAAGCCTGCTTTCCTTTTAATGAAGCAAATTTTCAGATAGGGGAGTGATGAGCAATAGTGAATCTTTAAGGAAATGTACTAAACTTCAATGATCAACTCATAGCCAAACTCCTCCTCCTCCTCCTCCTCCTCCTCCTCTTCTCCTCCTCCTCTTCTCCTTCTCCTTCTCCTCCTCCTCCTCCTCCTCCTCCTCCTCCTCCTCCTCCTCCTCCTCCTCCTCCTTCTTCTTCTTCTTCTTCTTCATTTATTTATAAGGAAGGTCCATTCTTTTCTTTTTTTAATTTTTCTTTTTTTTTTTTCCCTCCAGGGTTATTGCTGGGCTCGGTGCCTGCACCATGAATCCACTGCTTCTGGAGGCCATTTTTCCCCCTTTTTGTTGCCCTAGTTGTTGCAGCCTCGTTGCGGTTATTATTGCCATTGTTGACGTTGCTTTGTTGTTGGATAGGACAGAGAGAAATGGAGAGAGGAGGGGAAGACAGAGAAAGAGGGGGAGAGAAAGATAGACACCTGCATACCTGCTTCACCGCCCGTGAAGCGACTTCACTGCAGGTGGGGAGCTGGGGGCTCAAACCGGGATCCTTACACCGGTCCCTGCGCTTTGCGCCACGTGCACTTAACCCACTGTGCCACCGCCGGACCCCCTCTTTTTTAAAATTTTCATTATATTTATTTATTGATCAGAGACAGCCAGAAATCAAGAAGGAAAGGGGTGATAGGGAGGAAGAATGACAGAGAGATACCCGCAGCACTGCTTCACCACTCAAAGCTTTCCCTCTGCAGGTTGGGGCCAGTGGCTTGAACGGGGTCCTTGCACATTGTGACAACCAAGTGCTCCAAGACCTGTCCCCACTGTTTCTTCTATATATATTGTCACTTCTCTCTTCAATCCCTGCTAACCACCTGAATTGTTTTGACACCAGCTGTGTCTGTCTATATGCATTTCTGAGAGACAAGATCTTTGTGTATGACTTGCATGCTGAGGCCGAGCTTGTAGTTTGGTCCTTGGTACTACATATGCCAGTCTCTCTGTGCCTTTCTCATACACACACACAGACACATGCACATGCACACACGCGCGTACATGCACATAAAACTGAAAAAAATACCTCTGTGTAAAAATATAACTACAATATAATTTTACACTTATACAAATTATCAGTAATGTCTTACTGTTATCAAATACCCAGCTAGTGCTCAAACTTTTCCTTTCATCCCTCAACTTGCAAATGGTTTACTTTGTATTTAAGATAAAGTCCATGAATTTCATCACTTATAATTAGTTAACATATCATAATTGCATATTATGTAGGTTCTCTCTCTTTTTTTCCTTTCCAATTTATTTATTGATAAAAGCTTTGGTATATTTGTAGATTTTCTGAATTTGCTGACAGCATCCTTGTGAGATCTTTTAATTTATATAGTCCCTGCAATTTGCTAAATCTATGTAAAGAGGTTGATTGGATTCCCATTCAATTTTTGGCAGGGAACTTTGTTTTTATTTCTATCAAGAGACACATAATGTCTGGTTATCTCTTTGGTGATATTAACAGCTCCTCATAATTATTGCCTATATCTACTGCTTTACCCAGGACTGCAAAAGGGGATGGTATTCTAGCTCTCCTATTCCTTCTACAATGATTGGCTACAATTTTGTTAAAGAAGCTTATTCACAGGTCAAAAGATAGCTCATTTGTTAGAGAATATGCCTTGTCCAGTCTATGGCAATATGCACATATCCCAGGTTTGAACTTTCAGCACCACATGGAAGCACAATAACCTCTGAGAAGGGTCTGGTGCTATATTGTCTCTCCTCCTCCTCCTCCTCCTCCTCCTTCTTCTTCTCTTCTTCTTCTTCTTCTCTCTCTCTTGTAAATAGAAAGAAAAAGCAAAGAATCTTTCTTCAAGCATGAATTGCAATAAATACTTGACTATGTTATTTTATTATCTTCTCAGAATAATGAATTGATTACCTAGTTTCTTCAAAAGTTGACCAATGTGTTTTTGTTCTACTCTAATGAGAGTCATTATGAACTTGAGAATTTAAACATATTTGGTGTATTTAATTTGATCATCTAGTATCCCAGTGATCTTATCTTTGTATAGGGGAGATGCCTCTTCAAATTGACTCCTTAGATTTTTCGCATGACTCCAAAAAACTCTAATAACTTCTTAGATTTCACATATGATATGCCAGTTCCACCTTGCCTCTCACCTGAAATAAATCATTTTATCTAAGTATTGTTTTTAGTGGGAAATGATTATGTAGAGACCACAGTATGGAACCTAGAAGTATTCATTGCTGTTGAGCCAGTCATTATTTTTAAGATTTTTCCGATATCATATAGAAGTATGTAAAATGCGTTTATTTTGAAAATGTGAAGCTGTGTGGTGGCACACCTGGTTGAGTGCATGTGTTATAATACACAAGGATCTGAGTTCAATTCCATGGTCCCCACCTGCAAGGGGAAAGTTTTGCAAATGGTGAAGCAGTGCTGCAGGTATCGCTCTGTCTCTCTCCCACTTTGTGTCTCTCCTACCCTCTTGATTTTTGGCTGCCTCTATCCAGTAAATATTTTTTTAAATGTATGAAAATCTGTTTTATAAGTTTGTTTTATAAGTTTTGATACACAAGTTATATGCATATATAAAATTCTTATATCAGTTTTCATATTTAAAGGTGCTTTGAATGACAGTAGATCCTAGGAAAGGAGCGCTCTCTCCCTATTATACACTACATCTTTAATCTTATTAGCTTTGTTCCCAGAATAACAGATTAGTTAATTATTAACTTTATCAGATTTTCTGGCTATATCAGATTTCTATCAAGTAAAATATTTTTTAGATATTCCTGTTAATTTCTTCCAGATTCTGTTACATCATGGCACATTAAGATTTCAGGGTTCATAATTTTCAGCATTTTCATCGAAACAATGTATTTTCATCCATTTTCAAATGGATGAAAGCAGAGAAGAGCAGAAATAGCTTTACCCCAGAGTCAATTTCCCATACATTCTAATTCAGGAGTGTGGAGGAGAGACAAATTATGAAGTCGCTATTTTTGTCACAGTCTCTTGCCTCACCATTACCTCCTCATCTCTGAAAGCTTTTCATCGTATCATTAAAAGGACTGCCAGCAATGTGTTCTGATATTTTGGCATTTAATTCTCATAACTATTGGGAACAAGTACTCATTTCCCCTCTGGCTAGATGATGAAAAATTCCTTAAGTGATTTAAAATAAGCCTAGTCACCAACTTCAGTACCCACCATATTTCCATGTCCAAGTATCTGTGATATGACCTGATAAAGTGGATTAGAACTATGAGAAATTGAAACTTATACTGAGGGTTATTGTTACACACACCTGCCATGCAAACCCAGGAAACCTGACTTGATGTGTGCAGCAAATGTTATACTGAGGATGACACTGCCTGGCTCCTGTGTTACTCTATGATACATTGAGATTTTAGGTTTCACAGTCTGATTAGAAGAAGCTAGATTTTGATGGAACCACACCTGGGCTGGAGGGCTGGGAGTAAAGAGAGGAGGAACAGAGGGCAAAGGATGAACTGAAGACCTAATGGGTGAGCTCTGGACTGCATTTCTTTTAGAGGATATGCCTTCCTTCCACTATAGTTATTACTGTAAAATGCATGTTTAAAATTCACAGTAATGTGAAGGAACTCAGTAATTAAAAAAAAAATTAGAAGGGGAAAATTTCAAACATAATATTGTGTTAATCACTTCTCTTGACACAAATCTAAAACAATAAATTATTTTAGGTGGTTCCTGTTGACATTTTACTTCCAGATGATAAGAGAACTTTCAAATGTAAAGTTTCCAGCTCTGTGATTTAGTATTGTTGTTTGGCGAGGAAGAGGGAGATGAAGAAGGAATTGATATCTGCTTAGGACTACATGTTTTCCAAAGGAAAATAAAATGTATTCCCACACATTTTTTACACATAGATTAAAAGGAGCAGAAGCCTCTGTTTGGTTTCACTTTGTTTTCACAGTCCAGTCCCAGGGCAACTTCCCTTCCCATCTTAGAGTCCCTCTAGAGGTCTAGAACAATCAAGTCAGTGCTAGATTGATCACTGTGCCAGACTAACTTCCAAAAAGTTCCTAGTCTTTTTTACTCTGTCTTCTCCCACCCAATCAGTACCTATGAGTCTATGTGTTTAGCCTAAGCTCTTTTTCTCTAAACTGATCTTCTGAGATGTGTTTTTGCTTCTTGCTTCCCAACTTTTCACCCCCTTACTTCTTAATACTGCCAGATTCTCCTCCTCACTGGCTGACTCCACTGTTATTTACTGGTATTTAGAAGTTCCCATGGCTCCTCCCATTTCACAATAGCTCCTGTGGGGAGCCTCTGTAATGACATGATAATGGCAATCCCACAGTCTTTCCTCACAAATTTTAAAGCACTCAAGACTGTCCCATTTACATTTTAACACAAGAATCATTAGTCCCTTGATAGGGAGAGAGCTCAGCTCTTCAGTTCTCAGCTTTTTTTTTTTCCTTTTTCTTCCCCCCTCTTTTATCAGTGAGGAACATTTTATCATATGCTTCAAGAAGACAAAGTACAACTAATGACTTCTTTCATGCATATATTTCATTAGAGATTACTTTATTTCCAGAGCTACCAAAAAAAAACCCACCATTTTCATAACTTTAAAAAGGGCCATATCAGCATATTGCCTATTCAACCAGTTTACATTTTCCCACAAAGTGATAAATATGTGAGAACTATAATTTTTACATATTAAAAATCAGTTATCTTTAATTTTTAATTTTATTATTTTATTTTTAATATTTTTAAAATTTTTATTGAAAAACAAAAATTACATTGTATCAATCTTCCTTTATGCAGGACTTGCAAAGAGTATTAATTGTAAAATTAATTATCAGTAGAACAAAAGTCTTGACTTTGAGGCAAAAGTAATTTTGCACAGTTCCAGTAAACTAACTACTGATTTGAATTTTTGGTTATATGGAGTTTATTACCAGATACATTTTTTTTGTGATTATTTACTTCCATCTTGCTCTTCTACTATATGTTCCATAATGAACTGTTAAAGCAACAAAATGCTGCCAAAATACAAGATACACGTTTTATGCAAAACAACTTGAAGAACTCCCAATGTTTTCTTTATTTACCAAACGGGTAAAATAAGAAATATTTGCCAAGACATTCAGTGACGTTGCTTGATAAAATTTCTGGGGAATGTAACAGTGTTAGCTGCAGTACTGCTCTTGATGGTTAAAATATATTAAAAAGATATGATAAATGATGCTCAAGACTTTAACAACTGGGAGAAAGTCTAAGCTTAGAAAAAGAAAGGACTACAGAAGTCGGACCTGGAAGTGGCAAGTCGGAAACAGAAATGGCAAGATAATGGTTCACTTAATGGCCTTTTAAAAACATTTATTGGTGAGTTGATGGTTTACAGTCAACAGTAAAATAAAATACAATGGTTTGTACATGTGTACTATTTCTCGGTTTTCCAGATAACAATTCAACCTCCACTAGGTCCTCCTCTGCCATCATGTTCCAGGACTTGCATCCCTCCTCCCCACCTCAGAATCTTTTACTTTGGTGCAATACACCAAACTCAGTCCAAGTTCTGCTTTGTATTTTCTCTTCTGTTCTTATTTTTCAACTTCAGTCTATAAGTGAGATCATCCAATATTCTTCCTTCTCTTGTTGACTCACCTCACTTAACATGATTCCTTCAAGCTCCATCCAAGATGAGGTGAAAAAGTAAAATCACTGTTCTTAATAGCTGAGTAGTATTCCATTACGTATATATACCACAACTTACTCAGCTACTCATTTGTTGTTAAATACCCAGGTTACTTCCATGTTTTGTCTTGCTGGGCTAGCATGGGGGTGCCTCTTCCCAGGCTCATACTCTCTGGGTTGGAAAGAACACGACTGGAGCCAGCCTCAGCTGCTACTCACTCAGCGACATGAGGGCGATGACTCATGAACAGAGCTGGTGGCGGCAAGGCAATTCAGTTCTTTATTGATCAGGGAACCCAGACTTTTAAAGGTCGGACCTGGAAGTGGCAAGTCGGAAACAGAAATGGGTTGACATGGTTTGGAAAGGGGCAGAAAAAGACAAAAGGGGGCTGGGAAAGGTAACTTCCTTAGCAACTGTTGCGAGGGTTTTAACTGCTAGGATAAATAATAATACCCTGCAGGCAGGGAGGGTCTTGAGGGTAGAAAGAAGATAGATCAAAAGAATGGAATGGGTGGGGATCATTCAGGCAAAACAATGATTATATAGATAATAAAGGAGCAGGTTGTGGTCTGGGAGGTGGCACAGTTGATAGGGCATCGGACTCTCGAGCACGAGGTCCTGAGTTCAATCCCCGGTAGCACATGTACCAGGTTGATGCCTGATTCTTTCTCTCTCCTCCTATGTTTCTCATTAATAAATAGATAAAATGTTAAAAAAATAAAATATTTTTTAAAAAAAGGGAGCAGGCCATAGTATCAGTACTGCAGGGTGCTTTGTGAGGCAGGGAGTCTGATAAGATGGGGAAAACCTTTGGGGTTACTCCTGTCTCTCTTTGCCCATCCTCTAGGCAGAGAGAGAGACTGACAGGATAGACACACTCCTCATGTCAAGACCTGCCAGGCTCTACCACATCCTCACAATTTCCTGACATTGTCTGTTACAAATTGTGCTGCTATGAACATAGGTATACACAAATCATTTTGGATGGGTGTATTTGGTTCCTTAGGCTATATTCCCAGGAAAGGAATTGCAAGGTCATAGGGTAGGTACACTTTTAGCCTTTTGAGAGTTCTCCAGACTGTTCTCCACAGGTGTTGGACCAATTTCCATTCCCAACAACAGTATAGGATGGTGCCTTTATCCCCATAACCTCTCTAACACCTGTTGCTTTACCAGATTTCTAAAGGGAGAGTGAGGCAAAAATGCTACCTCCAAAAGATACCTGGGAAAAAAAAAAAAAAGATACCTGGGAAAAAGACTGATTTTATGGGAGGGACTCTTAAAACCGAAGTTTTAATGGTTTTGAAAAAAGCCATTGCCCATACAAGAGCATGCCCTCTTACTAAGAATGACTTCCCACTGAACTGAATAGGACTTAATATCCATGTATCTCTAATTACTACAGAAAGCAGAATTTAGGTTTATAAATTTAAGTTTTGTTGTTGTTGTTGTTGTTGTTTTGTTTGTAATCTGATTGACCCTTCCTTTGGCCAAAATCCTCTGCATTAGGAAGCTATTTATGATCATATCTAGGACCATATAGTGAATTACGAGGAGTTATTTGGTTCCTTTACATGTCTCTTTTTTCTCCTCCACAATAATATGATACTAACATGAAAGTTACTAGTGTTGCTATTTATTTATTTACTTATATTAAGTGACAGATGGGATTTATTGGGGAGGATAATGATAGATATACATACTCAGAGGAGTGAAGAAGCTTATCTGGGATAAATTGCATTGGTCAAATTTCTTGAAAATTGTAAGCACATACGTAAGAGGGAGCATAGGTAGAATCTAGAGTGAATGTTGTCACTTGTGATGATAATGAAAGCCTCTCTGTACTTAACAGCATTGTTGAAGGTAAGATGATCTGGGTGTCATAGCTTTACACCAAATCAATCCATTTGCAAGAGAAGGTCTCGAGGACCCAGTGAAAGATAATGGAGGGAGACTTAAGTTGGTGGTAAGAGTGGGATGCAAACACCTATCACTGAAAGATAAAAAACTGTGCTCATGTGACAAATACTGTCTCATAAATCATTATTTCCCCCCAAAAGAAGGAAATAGGAATGTCTCCAGAATCCACATTCTCTCATGGTTCTCTGAACCTACATGTCACACCAAAACTCACTCTAACTCAGCTTATCTACTTCCTTCTGTCTCTGCTCAGTCAAAATAATTTATTTAGGGCCCCAGAGGTGGCACACCAGATTAAGCACACATAGTACAAAGCACAAGGACCCATACAAGAAACCTGGTTCAAGCCTTCGACTCCCCACCTGCAGGGGGTTAGCTTCACAAGTGGTAAAGTAGGTCTGCAGGTGTTTGTTTTTCTCTATCCCTCTCTATATTCCCCTCCTCTCTCAATTTCTCTCTGTTCTATACAAAAAATAAAAAATAAAAAATGCCTGCAAGAGCAGTGGATTCGGAGTACAGGTACCAAGACCCAGAAATAACCCTAAAGGCAAAAAGCAAACAAACAAACAAACAACAAGAAACATGTACCACATTCCCCTTCAGTGCTACACCTCCTTTATTCTTGTGTTGAGACCTAATGGTCAAAGTGATATATTAGGTGGTGGGGTGTTGTAGAGCCAGATGTTGTAGTGCGCGGGCAGCAGAGAAGAGAGAGAGAGGGTCCGGAGCGAAGAGGAAACACAAATCTTTATTCGCGCTGGCACCTCAGAGTTGGGTGTTAGAGAAGCAGGTTGGGCCATGTGGAAGTAGAGAAAATGGCCGCCTCACACAGTAACCTTTCCTGTGTCTGAACACCAGAGTGGAGCGCCAGCAAGAGAGCGAGGTGCGGAAAACGAAGGGTTTTTATAGGAGTAGCTTTCGTGAGAATGGGAAGGGGGAGGAGTAACCATAGCACTCCAGGATAGGATGATAACTCTCATGAGAATGGGAGGGGGGAGCAGTAACCAGAGCACTCCAGATATCTCGGGGATATAGACAATGTCCTGAGGGCACAACATGGCTGAACAGGCACTCCGAGAATGTCCCAACTCTCGCGGGAACCAGCAGTAGCCTGAGGGGACAACATGGCAGATGTGACTGCATTGGCACAATTTCCCAGCATCTCCCCCTTTCCTTTTATCTAATGCCCAGGGAAACAGTGTGTAAAGTCTATGAACTACTCAGGGTCAGTCTATGAAAAACCAGCAACGTGAAGGGAAGGAAGCTGCTGTAAAATTGTCTAAAGTGTCCAAAGGGTATACCAGCAAGTCCGATAGAAGTCTCAGTCCAAAGTAGGCGACTAGGGGGAGAAATGGCAGGGGATGAAATGCTGCATGAGGATGGTCAGCCTCTGGAATTCTGCTTTTCTGTAGATTGTGAGCTGGAACTGCCAAAACATGACAGGTCAAAGCAAAAGCAGGAAAGGCAGACAGGCAGTAAAAAGGTTCTGTCCTTGGAGTCTGCGAATCAGATTCTTCAGATCGTGTCAGGTGACATCTAGGGTTTCGGGGGGTGTTCCACTGTAGTCGTGCCATCTAGTGGGTGATGTCAGGGTGTGCAGGGGTCCAGATGTTTTTTTTCTGGGATTCCTGTGGAAGAAACATAAACAATCTGCTTCTCGTGGTTAGCAGGGCATCTGATTTGAATGCTTTATAGAAAAAGAGGTTTGGTGCCTTGACCAACTGAGTATTGGGGGATGTATCTTTCCTATTCATTTATGATTATATTTTATATTATTTGTCATGGTAGTCAGCCGTTTATCTGGAAGGTCCTGGGTGATTCATGGGGAAAAAGACCTTATCTTTTAACAAAGACTCTAAGGTGTAGGGAAGTGGGAACTATCTTATCTTTTTTTTTTTAATCTTGCCTTTTGTTGCCCTAGTTGTTCTTGTTGTAATTATATTGTTGTTACTGCTGATATTGTGGTTGTTGGATAGAACAGAGAGAAATGGAGAGAGGAGGGAAAGACAGAGGGAGAGAAAGATACCCGTAGACCTGCTTCACCACCTGTGAAGTGATTCCCCTGCAGGTGAGGAGCCGGGTGCTCAAACTGGGATCCTCAAGCCAGTTCTTGCACTTAGCACCACCTGCGCTAAACCCGCTACACCACTGCCCGATTCCCAGGAACTATCTTTTAACATAAACTCTATGGCCATGCCAATAGCAACCTTGAGGGCACATGTGGCTCCCCACATGTCCCCCTGTCTTATATCATGTTTTGATGTTTGTCGGACTTTGTTTTGTGGCAGGGTGGACTGTGCCTGTCTTAGGTTGAGGATCAGCCTTCCGTCTTACCCATCATTGGAACACCTGGTCATTTTTGCCCAGTAGTACCAGATGCCCTGTCTTAGGTTGACTGGATAGCGCTAGTTTCCTCTTACCCGTCATTGGATAGCCAGCACTCTACATGGTGGATGTTCTGATGGAGGGGGGCAAATCCTCCACAGCAACTCAATATTCTGCCATGTCCAGACTATGATAGTGAGTTTGTATAGGTTGCATCTTTATGGCATCAATCTGTTGCCGCAAAAGGCCATGAGCTTGTTAAGAATTATAGGACTGTGGTCCGGGAGGTGGTGCAGTGACTAAAGCCTTGGACTCTTAAGCAGGAGGTCCTGAGTTAGATCCCTGGCAGCACATGTACCAGAGTGAGTCTGGTTCTTTCTCTATTTCTCATTAATAAATAAATTTAAAATGTTGAAAAAAAAAGAATTATAGGACCTATTGTGAGCAGAAGAAGTAAAACAAGCTAGGGTCCCACAACTAAGGGTATACAGGTAAGGAAGGGGGAATATATCCATTGATATGAAGAGGTAGGATCATATCTCAAGTCTAAGGGAAGTAGTAAATGGATGTGATGTCCAGGGGAACAGCCATTTATCTTTGGGGGTAGTAAAGGATGTCCGTGGCATGGGTGATGTTATAAAGGGAAACATCTTTAAATTGTTGGCTGACAAAGGCAGGCCTATGGTGGCAAGACAAGATACACCAGTTAAGTTTACAAGAATATGTGAATGTTGCTAATTCACATAGGTTGGATATGGAGGAACTTTTTACACTTTAATACCTTACCATATGAACAGATGATTCGTCATATGAAGGCTTGATAGCTGTAATCACTTACTTGTGAAAAACAATAAAACTTGTAACAAGTTAGAGGTTTACTATAATTGACTTTGGACTATAAGCAGACTCAGGTTACTTAGAGAGTTAATGCATGTTAGTAGCAATGGTTTTAACATTTAGAGTACTTCTGAGCAGATGGGTCATACAAAAATTTTTGGTCATTCATAACACTCACTCACAAAAGACAACTGGCCATTCATAACATAAGACATTCAGGGAAGGGGTAGGAGAGAGGGCTCTGTGAGCCAACTTTTGTAGGTTCTTCCATGTATATTATGGATCCTGGGATGTATCCTGCATCTAGTCCTCTTGTGTTTCTTGTTCTTCAGGGATAACAGTGCCATCATGAGGGTATTGTCGGACATGGCGGGCAGGAACCCAGACAGGTTTAGAGTAATTATGAGGGAAAATACATGCAAAACCTCTTCCCATGGTCAGTAGAGGGTCAGGCCCTTTACAAATTTTATCAAGTGGGTCTTTCCATTTGACCTTAATATATGGGAGAGTATATGGTGTTTGCCAGTGAAGAATAATAGGAGGTAATTCCAAGTTATTGTAAATATTAAAGAGATTTAACATAGTTAAGGCTTTTGCTAGCTGGATATTGGGGGGATACATTCCTCCTTTATCTTTATTCAGTTGAGCCTTAAGAGTTTGATGGGCCCTCTCGACAATGCCTTGTCCCTGTGGATTATAGGGAATGACTGTGGTATGAGTAATGTTCCAGAGGGAACAAAAATCTTTAAATTGTTTGCTGGTAAACGCTGGTCCATGGTCGGTTTTCACTTGAAGAGGTAAGCCCATCACAGAAAAACAGGAGAGCATGTGGCTTATAAGCTTTTTAGAGCTTTCTCCTGTCTGAGCTGTTGCCCACATAAATTTAGAAAAGGTATCAATTGAGACAAACACATATTTTTCTTTGCCAAAGTTTGTATGTGGGTGACATCAATTTGCCAAATAGCATTGGCTTTTAAGCCTCGGGGGTTAACACCAAGAGTCTGAATAGCAGGTGTTTTTATGAGACTTGCACAGGAAGAGCACATAGCTAGGATATGTTTTAACTGTGGTAAAGGAACATCAGGAAATCTAGCTCAAAGGCTTTTAAGATTAACATGGGTTAGAGAATGGAAATCAGCAGGATCAGAGACAGAGACTAGGAGAGCTCCTGTGGAGGCAAGGTGGTCAGCTGCAGCATTCCCTTCAGACAGGGAACCAGGAAGAGGGCTGTGGGAACGAAGGTGCTGAATATATAGTGGTTGGGTTCGAGCACAGAGCATAGAGGCGATTTGAATCAACAGAGGGGAAAGTGGGTTGTCATCAATTTTCACATAAGAATGAGCAAGCCATGGAAGTAAGTTAACAGTATACACACTGTCAGAAAAGAGGTTGAAGGATTCTGGTACAGCTTTCAATGCAAGGAAAACAGCATAAAGTTCTTTGTACTGAGGGGAATTCTCAGGAAGCTCAGTAAAGAGAGGTTTAGGGGGTTGTTTGTCTGGGTAATATATAAGGGCAGCAGCTCCCTTTTTTCCACCATCAGTGAAGACTGTAGGAGCAGAAGGAATGGGATCTCAAGAGAAAAGTTTAGGTGCTAGTAGAGGCAGAAGAGGTAAAGAAGCTATCAATTTATTGGAAGGAAAATGGTTATCTATTTGTCCTGGAAACCCCACGAAGCTTATGGCAAAGTGGGAATGATGGCGTATAAGCCACTCTGTATCTGTGAGAGAAAAGGGCAGAATAATTAAATCCGCTTCTTTCCCTAAGACCTGCACAGACCTATTTCTCCCTTGGCGAACCATGAATGCTAACGTGTCTATCTCAGTGAGGAGTCTTGGAGCTCCTCCTACTGGCGTGTGAAGCCACTCAAGAACCCCATGGTCTTGCCACAATGCCCCTACTACTGTGGGGGTGGAGTTGAAGATTATAAGGTTTACCAGAGAGGAGGGGGAGAATCGAACAAGGTGCATGTCCTGGAGGGCCCTGTTAACCCTTTCCAGTGCTGAGGAGGCCTCAGGAGTTAACTTACATTTTGAGGAGGGCTGTTTGTTTCCTTTCAACAGGTCTAACAGTGGTTGGAGGCATTGTGGGCAGATGGAGATACTGCCTAAGCCAATTTAAATTTCCAAGAAAACTTTGTAAAGAAGCAAGAGTAAGGTTAGAAGGAAAGGTAACATTAGGTTTTAAGGGACGAATTTTCATTAAAGAAATCTCTGAACCTAAGAAAGATATTGGAGGAATTAGCTGTATCTTCTCAGGAGCTTCATTAAGGCCACTTTTCTTTAATGCAGGAATGAGAAAATCACATAAGGCATAGAGATCTGTGTCTGATTTTCCCCATATTAATACGTCATGCATGTAATGAAAAACATTAAGGCCCTTATGGATATATGGGAAAAGGGCAGATTTAACAGCCTCTTGACAAATTGTAGGACTATTGGCCATGCCCTGGAGCAGCACTACCCATTCAAAGCTATCGGCAGGGCTGGCGTTATTAATAGAAGGAACAGAGAAGGCAAAATGTTTACAATCTTGCGAATGCAAGGGAACAGAGAAAAAACAATCTTGTATATCAATAGCTATGATTGGAATTCCTGTGGAATTGCAGAAGCAAGAGGCAAACCCCTTTGTGGCGAGCCCCAGTCCTGCATGGTTTTATTAACTGCACGGAGATCTTGGAGGAGGTGCCATTTTCCCGACCGCTTTTTAATCACAAAGACAGGAGTATTCCATGGGCTTCGAGAATGGCGAATGTGTCCCATGGACAACTGCTCCCGGACAAGCTCTTTTAAAATTTCTAGTTTATCCCAAGGTAAAGGCCACTGTTCCACCCAGACAGGCTCATTAGATAGCCAGCTTAAGCAGGGTGTTTGGCTACGAACAGTGGCATTTAGTATTGGGGGTGCTAATTAGACCTGGTCTCGTGGGAATGAGTGTTACGCTCTGCAGAGGCATCTGTGGATATCCTAACATCAAGACATTCCAGAAAATCTCTGCCCAGTAGGTGGGTGCTAATATCAGTTACCAAAGGGTGGAAGTGTCTGGTAGAACCTTCCAGGTCTTCCCACATGAGCGAGTCTTGTGTGCGAAAGGACTGAGTCACCCCTTCCATGTATACTGGGTCCAGGGATAAGTTACCAATCTTGGGGAACCTCTTCTTGCCTTAAAATCATCTTTGCTGCCCCCGTGTTATCAAAAATTTAAAAGGACTATTGCCAATCTTTACTGTCATAGAAGGGTGACCCCGTTCTAAAACAGGAATGGTCCACAAAATCTCAGGCCCCAAATTTGTACCATTCAGGGGCGAACCATCTTTATGAAAATGGGACCAACAATCTCTCTTCCAATGAAACCCCTTACAACATCTTTGACAAACAGTACGTGGCCTCTGGCTCCCTGACTGAAAGCGGGGTTGCTCTGACTGGAGGCGTGGTCGCTCTAACTGGAGGCGGGGTTTCCCTGACTGGAGGCATGGTCGCAGCTTATCAGGACATTGGTTACGCCAATGTCCTTGGTTACCGCACTGAAAGCAGGCCCCTTGTGATTACATGGGGTAACTGCATAAAGCTGTGTCGTAGCGGGTGCCCCATAATTACCTGATGTAAGTTCCTGTGTCTCTAAAATCCAATTATCTGGGTGTAGGTGTTTAAGATTAAGGCATGCCTGATGGAATTGTGGCATCATGCCTTCCCAGACAATAGAGCGCAGGAGTAGTGAGCAGATGTCAGGATTATAAACCTTTCTCTCTAAGCTTGTCTTCACCCTTGAGATGAAGCTCGCTAATGATTCATCAGTGCCTTGGTGAAGAGAGTTAATGGGAACTGATGAATCTACATTGGGTGGGGTCACCCTTTCCCATGCTTGTGTTGCACAGATGCGTACCTGTTCAAAATAACCGGTTGGAAACCTGGCTTCTGCCTGCTGAGCTCCAGATTCATAAGCTCCTTCTCCAAACAAAGCATCAGAATCCCATTCTACCTGTTTGTTACTATTTTCCTGCGACTGTCTAGAGCACTCATCGTGGAAGCATGCCTTCCACTGTAGGTAGAGGGGGTCTGGGAGTGCAGCATGAGCCTGGTCCTTTCAATCCTGCGGCGTGTTAAGATGGTGGTAAAAACTCCTTAAAACGGACTTGGTCCATGGAGCATGCATTCCGTCCTCCCTGACCGCTTGACTGAGTGCTCCGACTCCTTTAGAGGAGTATGGCTGCCATGGCTGAGGGTTTTGTTTATAAGGGGCCACGTTTACCGGGAAGGTGTGGATTTGGTCTGATGGTGCAGGAGAGGGAGCTACAGAAGTGGAAGGTGCCGTGGAAACTGCTGTAGTGGCCGCAGGGGAAACTGCACGCATATCTACGAGGACGGAGCTCTCGGGGTGGACTGCACATGGTTTAAAGTCCTTAAATGATGAAAAAATATCCTTTAACTTCTGTACCTCAGCCACTAGGTCTCTTAATGATAACATATCAGCAGGGGGTGGGGTCAGAGAAGCAGAAGCCTCAGGGGAAGCCAAAACCGGGGCAATAGGAGGAGGGGCTAGAGTACCGGAAGCCTCAGGGGAAGCAGGGGGCGGGGCTAGAGAAGCAGAAGGAACTGAACACGTGTCTTCCACAGAAGGAACCAAACATGTGTCTGTAGGGACAGCGGGTGAAGGGGTCATGGAAGCTGCAGAAGGAACTGAGCACGTGTCTGCAGGGACAGAAGTTTGGGTGCTGACTGCAAATTGCTTAGGGCATTTAGGTTGTAAGCACATATCTCTTAACTCTTGTATCTCAGGAGAAGCTGAACCCTGGGCGGCAGGTGGCGGGGTCGGAGGAGGAGCTTCTGAACACATGTACGTGTCTGTAGGATCGGAAGTTCTGGGTCTATCTGCTGATCACTGAGGGCGTCTGAGTCTTAAGCACATGTGCTTTAACTCTTGTATCTCAGCCTCAAGGTCACTTATCCTCATGGCAGACCACGTTGTACATATCTTGTAAGTGGCGACCACAGTTATAAAAATCCAAGGGGTAGCGAAAATTAAACCGTCTGTGAGAGCGCGAATCTGTCCCAGGGCAGAAGGAGATAATAACTGGGACACCTCCTCATAAAAAGAAAACATTCCCATGGTGGAGGGAAACGCAGGGCCACAGAGGTGGGCAGATGCCACTTACCTGTGTCTGGGCAGCTTTCGGGGACCTCAGGCTGGGCCACCCAGCGGGGCATGGGTGCAGAACACAATGAGCGCCAGATGTTGTTGTGCGCAGGCCACAGAGAAGAGAGAGAGGAGGGTCCGGAGCGAAGAGGAAACACAAATCTTTATTTGCGCTGGCACCTCAGAGTTGGGTGCTAGAGAAGCAGGTTGGGCTACGTGGAGGTAGCGAAAATGGCCGCCTCACGCAGTAACCTTTCCTGCGTCTGAACACCAGAGTGAAGCGCTGGCAAGAGAGCAAGGTGCAGAAGAAGAAAGGCTTTTATAGGAGCAGCTTTTGCGAGAATGGGGAGGGGGAGGAGTAACCATAGCACTCCAGGATAGGATAATAACTCTCGTGAGAATGGGAGGGGGGAGGAGTAACCAAAGCACTCCAAATATCGTGGGGATATAGACAATGCCCTGAGGGCACAACATGGCTGAACAGGCACTCCGAGAATGTCCCAACTCTCGCGGGATCTAGCAGTAGCCTGAGGGGACAACATGGCAGATGTGACTGCATCGGCACAATTTCCCAGCACAGTAGCACAGTGGGTTAAGCGTGCATGGCTTGAAGCACAAGGACCTACATAAGGATCCCAGTTGGAGCGCCTGGCTCTCCACCTGCAGGGGAGTCCCTTCACAGTCAGTGAAGCAGGTCAACAGGTGTCTGTCTTTCTCTTCCCCTCTCTGTCTTCCCCTCCTCTCTCCATTTCTCTCTGTCCTATCTAACAATGACACCGTCAGTGGTAACAATAATAACTACAATAACAATAAAAAACAAGGGCCACAAAAGGGAAAATAAATAAATATTAAATTTTTTTTAAAAAGAGTAGCCTGAAAGAAGAAACAAATTATTAAAAAATAATGACAACTAAACAAAGCATACTTCTTATCAGAAATAATGGAAGCCAGCAACAGTATAATTTACCTTTTAAGTGAATTACATACTCAAATAAATTATCCTTCAAAATATTTCCTTTCAAAAATGAATGCAAAGACTTACATTTCCAACCAAAAACTGAGAAAGTTATCAGTAGCCTTTCAGTAGAGCGGTGTTTAAGCTAATAAGCTAGATTGAACACCTATATAATATTGAATATGTCCTAGGTTCCTAATTTATTAGCCTACTGATAGTCAAAATAACACCATGTAGCAGGCAGTTACTCACATATAAAGAGAGATTTAAGGTCAACAGGTGCAAATAGTAAGTAGCAGCTCCAAGATTTGAACTTAGGTTTAGTAATAGGCTAAATAAACATGTGTATCAGGACAAAAGCAAATATTATCTGAAAAGTCTGAGATACAAGAATTAAGTAGGAAACAGATGACAAAATATATTGGTAAATATAAAAGTTGTCTTTGTAAAATGATAGCACTAGTTGTACTATCGTTTTTTTCATATTTTATTCATTTATATATTGAATAGAGACAGAGAAATTGAGAAGGATGAGGGAGATACAGAGGGAGAGAAAGACATCTGCAGCATTTCTTTTGCTGCTTGTGAATCTTTCCCTCTGTGGGTGGGTTTGGGGGCTTGAACCTAGGTCCTTGCCCATTGTAACATGTACATTCAACCCAATGTGCAAACATCTGGCTGCTTAATTATAATGTTTTCTGGTCTGTAGAATGTGTGCTTTGATGCAAGGTTATGCCACTTAAAAGAAAGGTGGGCCTTTTGGTTCACAAAGGTTTCTTTATTAAACAAGCAATAGACAGAATAAAAGTTCCATTTTTCTAATCTGCTTATTCAAAAGTAATGCCTTAATGGCATAAGTAATGGCATAAGACATTTTGTAGGCAGCTTGCCCACTAAAAGAAGAGATAGAGATTGGGTATGATTTTGGAACAGAAGTAAGGGAAAATGTTTACAGCTTTTATAATTTAAATTTTTTAATTATTAAATAAATGCTGAGTATAGAAAAGATTTTTCCTTGCCTATAAAATATGGAGAAAGAGTATTTGTTTCCTCCTAATTACCATTACTATACATACAGGTGTATTACCTTACTTTTTAATGTTATTTTTTTAATTGTGTTTTATGTTTATTTTTTTACCCTCCAGTCTTTGCCAGCACTGCTCAGCTGTGGTGAAGGGGAGGGTGGCCATTGGGTTTCCCAGCATGGCAGTGGGGGGGTTAGGGTGGGGGGGATGGTACACAGTCTTTTGGTGGTGGGAGTGGTGTTTATGTACAATCCTATTAAAGTGTAAACATATAAACCACTATTTAATTAATATGAGAGGGAAAAAACTGATCATATGTCTAGAACTTCTTAAAACACAAACTGAGTCTTTTTAATACATAGGCTGTCTTTGATATCTTGACTCTCTCAAAAGCCTAGACCAGGGAGAACAGAAGCAACCAGTAGCACAGCTATATATATGATGCTGGGTATTATACCCCAAACCCTAACAAAAGGACTTTCCAAAGTTAACCCTATCACTAAATAATGTGATGATAACAATAACTATGCATTGTCTTCTTGAACCCTAAGACAACAGGAACCTCACATTTCTACTATAGAGCCTATATTTCCCTCATTCCTGGAACCTTAGGGTGGGGCCCACTTTTCTGCATGCTGCTCTCAATTCAAATCAAATAATATTGTATCCGCAGATCGTAACCTAATCAACGCAACGAGTGCCACCCCAACATACTTCTCTTCAGACTGTGACCAGAGACTTCAGGTGTGGAATGACAACCCTTCAGCTTCATCACTTGGCCACCAGGTTCCAGATGCCAGCAAGATGCTAACCAGACTTCCCTGGACAGACGACCCCATCAATGTGTACTGGAGCTCCGCTTCCTCAGAGCCCCACCCTACTAGGGAAAGAGAGAGGCAGACTGGGAGTATGGATCGACCAGTCAACACCCATGTTCAGTGGGGAAGCAATTACAGAAGCCAGACCTTCTACCCTCTGCAACCCACAATGACCCTGGATCCATACTCCCAGAAAGATAGAGAATGGGAAGGCTATCAGGGGAGGGGATGGGATATGGAGATCGGGTTATGGGAATTGTGAGGAATTGTACCCCTCTTATTCTATGGTTTTGTTAATGTCTCCTTTCTTAAATAAAAAAAATCAAATTAAAAAAAAAGTCTCACCATGGAAGCTGAGGACATAGCTTGGCTGGTTGAGCATAGAATTTGAATGTCTGAAGCACCCAGATAAATGCCAGGTGCTGTGTGTAGAGCAGTGGTACTCTTGCTTCTGGCTCTCTCATATAAAATTCTCTGTCATTTAACATAAATCTTCCTTTAAAATGTAATATTTTCATGTACTTTATTCTTAATTTTTATTTTAGCACTCCTATGATGGCTACTTGGAATTTCATCTTAGGCAGTTCATAGATCTCCATTTCATTAGGGTTCATTTCTGTACTATTACCTTTTTCCTTTGTTTGAATTATGTTTATTTGCTTTTGCACTTGCCTTGACTCTTTGTTGTTATCTACACTTCAGAAAAAACTATCACCTTCCATATAGAAGAGCTTCCCCAATCAGCTCAACCAGAGCTTCTGTGGTTTCTAGAACTTCTATGATAGGTCTAACTACCATCTGTTCATATAGTCCCTGGATCATCTGGTGTCTCCCAGACTCTATCAGCCCTTTGAAATGGGCAAAGGAGAAAATAGTCCCTAAGGTATTACTTAGAAAAGTTAAAAAGTATTTGGTTCAACTTTTTGCTGTTCTGGGAGAACCTAGAACCTGATCTTTTTTCTCAATAGTAGAGTGTTGTGCTGACAATGTGAATGGTGTCTCTAATGTTCCCACCTGTTTCAGTGTGACTGGTTTCATACTCACCAGGCCTGTAATAACTTCTCAATTACTTTCTTAAATTCTAATAAAAGGATTTGATCCATGTGTTACTATTGAATCAGTATATCTGTGGAGGATAGCCCAGAGTTTAGTAGTCTTTCATCTTGTTGATGTCAATCATCTGTTCCTCTCAATTTCATTTGTGGTTCAAGTAATTATTTCACAGTAAACTAAAATTATTCTATTAATAACATGTAGTAGTTTTATTATTATTATTATTCTCATTCTAGAGAATTCCTATTTCCTGTGCATCTTTGTGGTTCTTTTATCTTCAGTAGAGGATATGACTCCTCTTTTTTTTTTCATTTGCTGACTGCTGATTCAATAAATGGTTTTACGTCTAAAAAGGAGTTTAGATATATTCACAAGTCATTTTAATTTTAAAATCTTTATACTAGTATAAGTAATAACATGACTAGTTCTTATTACCCACTCTTAGAAATTTCATTTACCTTAAAGTACCATAGTTGAAATAGACACCTGTTACTGAAGATTTTAAATAAATTCAACATCAGTTGTTCAATCATTGCAAATAATTGAACTAAATGTTGAAGAAAAGTGAGAATTAAAAGTATTACTAAATGTGAGATGAATTTTTATTCTGAATTTTTATTTAATCTTAGATTGTCAGTGTGCATTGAGTCCTAACATATTTCAAGATTGCATCGATCATACAGCTACTCCTTTCATCTCTTTCTCTCTTAAGCTTTGATTAGTTTCTTTTATGGTATGTTTAGATTTATTTTTCATTTTATTTATGTTTTATTGGTTGCTTTGTGGTTACTAAGAGACTAGGAATTATTAATATAAAACAGTTTATTTATTGGATAGAGATAGTCAAAAAATCAAGAAGGAAGGGGGATATAGATGAGAGAGAGAGAGAGAGAGAGAGAGACCTGCAGCCCTGTTTCACCACTGGTGAAGCTTTCTTCATGCAGGTAGGGACCAGGGGCTTAAACCCTGGTCCTTGCACATTGTAACATGAGCACTCAGCCAGGTGCACCACTGTCCAGCCCCTTCCTATACATTTTATATGTGTTTTAGGAAGTTAATTATTTTATTCTGAATACACTCCCAAACTACATTTTTATTCCTCCATTCACATTTTATATTTTTGTCGTTCTACTTTTATATACTTATTTATTTATTGACTAAATTGTTGATTCTGCTATTTTTGTATTTTTATCTTAATGCTTGCTTTAAAAATTTGTGATTCTAGGGTCCGGGCGGTAGCACAGTGGGTTAAGTGCACATGGTGTGAGGCGCACGGACCAGTGCAAGGATCCCAATTCGAGCCACTAGCTACCCACCTGTGGGGGAGGGGGTCGTTACACGGGTACCGAAACAGGTTTGCAGGAGTCTGTATTTCTCTCCCCCAAGCTGTCTCCCCTCTCTCTCGATTCTCTCTGCCTTATGCAACAAAAACAACAGCAATGACATCAGTAATAATAACTACAACAAGAAGGGAAAAAATGGCCTCCAGGGGCAGTGGATTTGTAGTGCAAGTACGGAGCCCCAGTAATAACCTTGGAGGCAAAAAAAAGAAAAATGATTCTTTTGATGGTATAATTGCCTTTTGTTGTTATTGTTGCCCTTGTTGTTTTTATTGTTATTATTATTGATGTCGTTGTTGGATAGGACAGAGAGAACTAGAGAGAGAAGGAGAAGACAGAGGGGGGAGAGAAAGACATCTGCAGACCTGCTTCACCACTTGTGAAGCCACTCCCCTGCAGGTGGGGAGCAGGGGCTTGAACCGAGATCCTTAGGCAGGTACTTGTGCTTTGCACCACCTGCGCTTAACCTGCTGCACTACCGTCCGACTCTCTAATTGCCTTTTTCATTTAGATTTTTTCTTTCATCTATACAACTAGTGCTATTTCTTTTCACTTTAAGCAAATAATCCCTTTAGCATTTTTTGAAAGACCAGTTTGTTGTACAGAACTCCTTTAGATTTTGTCTGGGAAACTCTTGATCTTTCCTTCAATTCTGCCTTGGGTGAAGTCAATAGACTTGAACCTAGATCTTTGTGCATTGTAATACTTGTACTCTACCAAGTGCACCATCACCAACCACTACCCATTCTTCTGTTTTCATGAACTTTCTTTCTTTCTTTCTGTTTCCAGGGTTATTGCTTGGTGCATGCACTATGAACCCACTGCTTATGGAAGCTATTCTTTTTCCATTTTAATGGTTAGGACAAACAGAAATTGAGGCAGGGTGGTAGGAAGGGAAAGAGAAAGATAAACATCTTCAGACCTGCTCATGGTACTTTCCCCCTGTATGTACGGAGCAAGAGCTCAAACCTAGGTCTTTGTGAAGGTCCTTGGGCTTCGTACTATGTGCACTTAACCAAGTATGCCACCCCACAGCCCCCTCTTCATAACTTTTCATTAGGCCATTTCTTTATACTCATTTTGTCATTGTCTTTCCTTTTGAGATGTTTCTTTCGGTTTTCTATATTTGCTACTATGTATTGTCAACTCTGATATCTACTCTCGTCTTTAAGAAAGTCCAGAATGTCCAGAGATTACAGAACCTGGATGTCAATCCTTCAGCTCCATAGCTCTGGTGAGATCTTTCCTAGCTCATAGGACTCCTTAATTCCATTTTTTGGTGGTATACTTCCTAACAAAGATACAGAATATAGATAATAGACTGAGGCCCATGAACACATGTGTGCATAAGCTAGGGGAAAATATATACCTTAAAGTAATAGTGCACAATAGTCTGCACTGACTCCGGAAGTGCTGCAAGCAAGCAGAAAGACCTAAACAAGACCTAGATACTCTCCTTACCTACTTCCTATTTCATTTCCCTCAATATCTCTAAGTCTGACCTTGTCACATAAAGTAAGCAACACAAAAGATGGATTAAGGAAAGAGACCAGCACACTTTAATGATGGCCCTTTTGGTCATGACTGGGTCACCCCATCATCCAGGGCCCTTGTCAGGGAATTCTGGGTTTTCCACACAGATATGATGGGCCTAGACCTCTACCAGATCCTTCTTTTCACCATCACTGGTCATCTCCATCAGGAACAACATCATAAACCCTGTGGTGAGTCTCTACAGGACATTGCCCTCAATGTAGAATAATAATGGTAGAAACTACCCAACTCTCTGAAGGGAGACTAGGTCAACATACTCTGCTACTCAAGGAAGATTTGTCCTAAAAAGAGTGCAGCCTAGAATGTTCCTAGCTATGACCATGGAATATGAGCTCAGACCTACAGGAATGCAGAGGTTACACAGGCTCCTATGCTGAATATGAATAGACATGGGCCCTAGGTCAAATCAATGGGGTTTACAGTTAGCAGAATTTATATACTTTTCCAATATTTGGAAGCTACTCTCTGTCCTGATCCAGCTTTCTAATGTTATTCCCAACTCTGACACCATCTTCCCATACAGTACTTTTAGCCCACCTGCATGTTAGCTGTCTGGCTCACACAGAAATTGGTAAAGTCATGGGCCCTTTGGAATATACCTAAAATAGACTCCCTAGCTTCTTCCAGCATGAATACCCTTAATCTCATCCTTCATATTTTTACCTTTAGGGTTTTGATTATTAAACAATTTGTTCTTATTTATATCTTAATGCTTTTTCAGTCACCAGTTGCAGATGCTACTATGACACCAACCTAACTTCCTTAGGGAGACAACCTCACTAATGTATCCTGCAAACCCACCTCCCCAGAACCCTACCCCACTATAGAAATATGGGAAATATAGAAACAGACTAGGGGCATGGATTAACCTGCCAGTGCCCATGTCCAGCAGAGAATTAATTGCAGAAGCCAAACCTCCCACCTTCCACACTCATAAAGAATTGTTCCATACTCCCAGAGGGATAAAGAATAGGAATAGGGAACTCTGGGGGTGGGAATTGTATAACATTGTACCCCTTTTATCCCACAACCTTGTCATTAATAATTGAATCACTAATAAAAGGAGGAAGAGGAGGAGGAGGAGAAAGAGAATGGCCTTGTACAGATGCTGGTTATTGAAATGCAGTAACACAGTCCTCACCTAAACTAGGCACATCAGCCACATCCATAGTGTGGGTTATACTTACCTTCCTGCTATGTCTGTATTACATAGTACGGAGGGATATTAGTTAAGTCCAGCCCTGGGTGAACACAATGGAGATAAACAATTATTATGTGCTAGGTAGATGGTATACTGGGCTTAGTTTAGTCAATATAAGTAAGTTTCTGCTATATATGGGTTGCTCCTTGGGGCATGTACAGTTTGTGGCAGTGCTCCGAAGAGATTATGGGTAAAAGGTGGCTCCAGGTACTGTGTAATAACTCAAGTTATGTTGTGGATTTAGGAAGCAATCTGTAATGTTCTAAGATAATGTTCTCAGGTACCAGAATTAAAACTTTTGTATAAAATTTCCAACATGGTACCTACCAGTGTCCTAACCCACAGATAATCCAAAAACCTTCCTATATCTCAGACAAATGTTTCTTCTTTTAACGTTTGCTCTTCCTCTGTAGCCAGTCAACAGCATCAGGTTGAAAGCTGTCAGGAGCTGCTTGTTGCTGGCTTTGAAAGTGACTGGGATCCATGTGGATTCAGTCGGCTAGGAAGGATCGTCAGTTTCCCCAATGAATGGGTACTCACGGGATGCACCACGAGAAGGTCGATCCAATGCAACCCAAAATGTTATAAAACTGTAAATGAATTTTCTTTACTTATTATTTGAGCACTATATAAAACTGGTGTTTTCTTTTCTGATCTTGTTTTACAACTTCTGCCTGAGAGTGAGATCATCCCATATTCATCCTTCTGTCTCAGACATATTTCACTTAACATGATATTTTCAAGCTCCATCCAAGATCAGCTGAAAATAGTGAACTCACCTTTTCTTTTTTTGCCTCCAGGATTATTGCTGGGGTTCAGTGCCTGCACCATGAATCCACTGCTCCTGGAGGCCATTTTTCCCCATTTTGTTGCCCTTGTTGTTGTTGTGGTTATTATTATTGATGTCATTTATTGTTGGATAGGACAGAGAGAAATGGAGAGAGGAGGGGAAGACAGAGAGTGGGAGAGAAAGACAGACACCTGCAAACCTGATTTACCGCCTGTGAAGCGATTCCTCTGCAGGTGGGCAGCCGGGGGCTCAAACTGGGATTCTTTTTTTTTTTTTTTAAGAAAGGATAAATTAACAAAACCATAGGGTAGGAGGGTACAACTCCACACAATTCCCACCACCCAGTCTCCATATCCCACCCCTTCCCCTGATAGCTTTCTCACTCTCTATCCCTCTGGGAGCATGGACCCAGGGTCGCTGTGGGTTGTAGAAGATGTGGGTTGTAGAAGATGTAATTGCTTCCCCGCTGAACATGGGCATTGACTGGTAGATCCATACTCCCAGTCTGCTTCTCTCTTTCCCTAGTAGGGTGGGTCTCTGGGGAAGCAGAGCTCCAGGCCACATTGGTGGGATCTTCAGTCCAGGGAAGCCTGGCCGGCATCCTGATGACATCGGGAACCTGGTGACTGAAAAGAGAGTTAACATATGAAGCCAAACAAATTGTTGAGCAATCATAGACCCAAAGCTTGGAAAGTGGAGAGGAAGTGTTAGGGGGATACTCACTGCAAACTCTAGTGTACTTCAGCTTTCAGGTATATATTTTTCAGTAGTTTATGGATACGTGTGAACATATGCTCTCTCTCACAGAAACTGGTGTATATATAGGTTATGGGACTTTGTTAGAAAGTGAACCACCTGAGATGGAATTAGAGTATACTATGAAAGGAAAGGTCTCACCCTAGTAATGAAGCTGAAGGGTTGTCATTCCACACGTGAAGTCTCTGGACACAGTCTGAACTGAAGCATGTTGAGGTGGCCATCATTGCGTTGATTAGGTTGTGATCGGCAGATGCAATATTATTTGATATTGATTGGGAGAGGCATATGGGAAAGTGGGCCCTATCCAAGGGTTCCAGGACTGGGGGAAGTAGAGGCTCTATAGTGAAGATGTGAGGTTCCTGCTGTCTTAAGGTTCAAAAAGACAATCGATAGTTAATGTTATCAAAACATTATTTGGTAATTGGTTTAACTTTGGAAAGTCCTTTTGTTAGGGTTTGCTGTACAGTACCCAGTATCTTGTATATAGCTGTGCTATTGGTTGCTTCTGATCTACTTGGTCTAGGCTTTTGAGAGAGTCTGCCTATCAAATACACAGCCTATCTATTAAAAAAATTCAGTCAGTGTTTTAAAAACTTCGAGACATACAATTAATTTTCCCCCTGTCATATTAATTAACTAGTGATTTATATGACCACATTTTACTAGGAGTGTACATAAACACCATTCCCACCACCAAAACACTGTGACCCATCCCTTCCATCCACTCCCACCCCCCACTGGCCCAGGAAGCTGCATGTCTACCCCTCACCACAGGGTTTTTACTGTGGTGCCCTACTTACAATTTGGTCAGGTCCTGCTTTTAGTTTTCCTTTCAGATCTTCTTACTCAACTTCTGTTGATGAGTGGGATTATCCCATACTCATCTTTATCTTTCTGACTTAGCTCACTTAACATAATTCCTTCTAGCTCTGTCTAAAATGGGTCAGAGAAGGTGGGTTCATTGTTCTTGATAGTTGCATAGTATTCCATTGTGTATATATACCACAGCTTTCTCAGCCACTCATCTGTTGTTGGGCACCTGGGTTGCTTCCAGGTTCTAGCTATTATAAATTGTGCTGCTATGAACATAGGAGTACACACCTCTTTTTGGTTGGGTGTTATGGAGTCCTTGGGGTATAACCGCTGGAGAGGAATTACTGGATCACATGGAAGGTCCATGTCTAGCCTTCTGAGAGTTTTTCAGACTGCTCTCCACAGAGGCTGTACCAATTTACATTCCCACTAGCAATGCAAAAGGGTTCCTCTGTCCCCACAACCTCTCCAGCATTTGTTGCTGCTGTCCTTTTTGATGTATGCCATTCTTACAGAAGTGAGGTGGTATCTCAATGTTGTCTTATTTGCATTTCTCTGACAATCAGTGACCTAGAGCAGTTTTTCATATGTTTGTTAGCCTTTTGGATCTCCTCTGAGGTGAATGTTTTGTACATATCCTCTGCCCATTTTTCGATGTGGTCATTTGCTTTTTTGGTGCTAAGTTTGCTGAGCTCTTTATATATTTTGGTGATTAGTTTCTTGTCTGATGTCTGGCATGTGAAGATCTTCTCCCATTCTGTGAGGGGTCTCTCTGTTTGTTTAATAGTTCTTTGGATGTGCAGAAGCTTTTCAATTTGATGTAGTCCCATCCCATTGGTTTGTTTCTGCTTTAGTCTTCCCTGCAATTGGGTTTGATTCATCAAAGATGTCCTTGAGGTGTAGGTGGGAGACTGTTTTACCAATGTTTTCCTCTAAGTATTTGATTGTTTCTGGTCTGACATACGGGTCTTTGATCCATTTGGAGTTGATTTTTGTTTCTGGTGAGATAAAGTGGTTCAATTTCATTCTTCTACATGTTACAACCCAGTTTTCCCAGCACCATTTATTGAAGAGAGCCTCTTTCTTCCATTTAATCCTTTGGGCCCGCTTATCAAAGATTAGGTGTCCATAGGTGTGGGGCAAACTGGGATTCTTCTGCTGGTCCCTGTGCTTTGTGCCATATGCTCTTAATCTGCTGCTCTACTGCCTGACCTCCGAAATCACCATTTTTAATAGCTGAGTAGTATTTGATTGTGTATATATATCACAACTTGCTCAGTAACTCATCTGTTGTTGGACACCTGGGTTGCTTCTAGGTTTTGGCTATTATAAATTTTGCTGCTAAGCACATATGTGTTCACAGATCTTTTTGGATGGGTGTGTTGGGTATCTTAGGCTATATCCCCAGGAGAGGAATTGCAGGATCCTAGAGTAGATCCATTTCTAGCTTTCTGAGAGTTCAACAGACTGTTCTCCACAGAGGTTGCACCAATTTACATTTCCAACAACAATGAAGGAGGGTTCCTTTGACCCCACAACCTCTCCAATATTTGCTGCTGCTATCTTTTCTGATGGATGACATTCTCACAGGAGTGAAGTTGAATCTCATTGTTGTCTTTATTTGCATTTCTCTGACAATCAAAGACTTAGAGCATTTTTTCATGTGTTTCTAGGTCTTTTGGATCTCTTTTGTGGTGAATATTCTGTCCATGTCCTCTCTCCATTTTGGATGGGGTCATTTGTTTTCTTGTTGTTGAGTTTGACAAGTTCTTTATATATGCTGGCTATTAGCCTCTTGTCTGATGTATGGCATTTAAAGATCTTCACCCATTCCATGAGGGATCTATTATTTTAGGTAGTGGTTTCTTTTACTGTGCAGAAGTTTTTTAATTTGATGTAGTCCCATAGCTTTATGCTTGCCTTAATCTTCTTTGTAACTGGATTTGTTTCATTGAAGATGTCTTTAAAATTTATGTGGAAAAGAGTTCTGCCAATATTTTCCTCTAAGTATCTGATAGTTTCTGGTCTAAGATCCAAGTCCTTGATCCACTTGGAATTTACTTTTGTATTTGATGAAATATAGTGGTTCAGTTCTTCTGCATGTTTCAACCCATTTTTTCCAACACTATTTGTTGAAGACACTCTGCTTTCCCTGTTTAATAGTCTGGGCACCTTTGTCAAAGATTAGATGTCCATAGCTGTGGGGGCTTACTTCTCGACTCTCAATTGTATTCCACTGGTAAGTGTGTCTATTCATATTCCAGTACCAAGCAGTTTTGATTACAATGGCCCTATAATACAGTTTGACATTTGGGAGTGTGGTGCCTCCAGTTCTGTCCTTTCTTCTCAAGATTTTTTTGGCAATTATTGGTCTTTTCTGGTTCTAATAAACATTTGTAGCATTTGTTCTATTCTCCTACCAAATCATCCCAACCATCTTACTGGACCATGAATAATTCACCAACATGTATGACTACAAACATTCTCTTAGCTGGACTCTTGTCCTGGTTCATTTCTCCAATATTTCTTCTTGTTGGTTTAATCATTCTATTTAGTATGTTATGAGGTCTCTCTCAGTACTTTTCAAATTACTGATCACTCTTGCCTGGGTTGACTTGTGTCTAAGTAAGGTAATTAAAGTGTTCACAGTTGTGGAAATTGACAGTTGTTTCAATATTGTTTTAATCCCTAAGTTGGATCACAGTGGCTTTAGAAGTCTTCTTTGTTCTTTTTCTTCCCTTAGGTTATAGGAGTCTGAGGGTTTTTCAACTATAAGTAGGCTTCTTATCTTAATCACTCACTCCTGTCCAAGAGATAAAGTAGGATGAAGGAGAGATAAAGAGACCCTCACACCCCAAGAATCCAAAGCCCTAGGCTCAATTCAGCTTCTGTGCGATGCTTGGCAGCACTGCTGGGCCCTGTGAGTTTCTAAATAAGTTCCTTTTATAGTCTGTAGGTTCTGAGACAACTATTCACTATGTTCTCATCATCAGGAGAACAACATGGAAAGGCTCCCACTACATAGCCCCTCCTCTAGACCACGAAGGTGTATATCTTCTCCTAATTCTTCTGGTTAGTTCTCTTTCCCCCGTGTCAGCACAGGGACTCCCCCTTGCTGCTCCAGATTCTGAGGGCAGTAGCAATGGAGACTCACAGTTGCATTTGGTGAGTCTTAGGGGAGTCCTCTCCTCCCTTCAGCATCTTTTTGTTGGTAAACAGACTGGAACTAGTGCCTCAGCTGGTAAACTGTTAGACCATTATAAGCCACTTAATCTATTTATAGGCTCTTCTCTGTCCACGAGCCAAATGTATTTGCACTCACTGGTGATTTTGTGGGTTCCTGAAGTCCTTCTAGTGTGTCTTGTTGCAGTCCCAGATGATCTCTTTTGGTATTCCTAGTTGACCTGAGAGAGGAGAGGTGAGAAACACAGCTGCTGTTGGTCCATAGCTCTCCCTCCAGAAAAAAAAAAAAGACAATCTTTGATGCCCAGTGTTTCCCAGGGAAAGGTTCTGAATCTTTGTAATACTTGATTGTGACTCTACTTAACTGGAATGGATCTCCCTCATGAGAGGTTGTCTCTGTCCTTGTCATCTTGGTTTTGTCCTTTAATTCTTTGTTGTAGTGTCTCTATTGGTCTTGCTCAAATATTTAATTTTTTTATAGATGATTCTAGATAAGTTGTAGATGTCTGTGTCTGTGGGAGGGTGTGAATTCAGTTTTCTTCTATGTCACCATATTGAGCCCCTTCCCTCAATGACCTTATTTTTAGTAAGGCTTATTGCTTAATATTTTTCTTTTTTTCAATATGGTATAGTTATTTTAGTTTTCTTTTGGTTGACATTTTGTTTGAAAATATTTTTATATCCTTCTATGACTTTGGATGTCTTATAAATAGAGCATATACTTTTTATATATAATCTGTCTTTTAGTTGCTAAATTTTGTTCATTTGCAACAATTGTAATGATTTATATATTTAGGCTTATTTATATATTTAGGCATCTTGTAATTTACTTATTTTCTCTTTCTATAAAAGTTTTTTTCCCCACAATTGGAAGTTACTCTCTTCCCTGATACAGCTTTCTAGTTCTATTTACAATTGTGTTACATCTCCCCAGACAGCACCTTTGGCCCACCTGTGTGTTAGCTGTAAGGACCAGGTAAAAACTAGTAAAATCATGGGGCCCTTGGAATATACCTAAAATAGACCTACTAGCTTTTCCAAAATGGAAACCACAAATATCATCAGCTATAGTCTTACCTTTAGATTCCTGATTATTAAGCATTTGTTCTGCTTTATATCTCAATGTTTTTTTAGCCACAAAGTTCCAGATGCTACCATGACACCAACCTAACTTCACTGGACAGATGACCTCACTAATGTTCCCTAGAACCCCACTTCCCCAGACCCTTGCCCCACTAGAGAAAGACAGGCTGGGAGCATGGATTGATCTGCCAATGCCCATATCCAGTGGAGAAGCAATTACAGAATCCAGACCTTCCACTTTCTGGACCCCATAGTGATCCTGGGTCCATGCTCCCAGAGGAATAAAGATTAGGAATGATTCCAATGGAGAGTATGGGATATGGAGTTCTGGTGGTGGTAATTATGGGGAATTGTACCCCTCTTATCCTAGCATTTTGTTGATCACTATTAAATAAATTTTTTAAATGTAGTTTATTTTTTTTCTTTTAACCATTTCTCCTTTTATTATGTCCAATAGTAAAGATTGCCTTTGCATAAACAAATAATAAAGATAAGGATAAAAAAGAGAAATAACAAGAAAAATCACAATGGCTGCCATATTGATAGCATAAGTAGCATGAGTAGTAATAATTTAGTTGACAAACTGAACATTATCACATCAAAATAAATGTCAATGACTCAGAATACTGATAATCATTGTAGAATTTCTTAAAATTCCTGCCCTTGGGCCTAGGCAATGGTACACCAGGTTGAGCACACATGTCACCATGTAAAAGAACCAGGGTTCAACCCCCTGGTCCCCACCTGTATGGGGAAAGTTTTACTAGTGGTGAAGCACTGCTACAGCTCTCTCTCTCTCTCTCTCTCTCTCTCTCTCTCTCTCTCTCTCTCTCCCCCTCTCTTCCCTTTACATCTTGATTTCTTTCTGTCTCTAATAAAATTTAAAAAAATAAAGTATTTAAAAATTATCTGGGTAGTCTGGCGGTAGCTCAGCAGGTTAAGCGCATGTGGCGCAAAGCACAAGGACAGGCAGAAGGATCCTGAACCCCGGCTCTCCACCTGCAGGGGAGTCACTTTACAAATGGTGAAGCAGGTCTGCAGGTGTCTGTCTTTCTCTCCTCCTCTCTTCCCCTCCTCTCTCCATTTCTCTCTGTCCTATCCAACAATGATGATGATGTCTACAACAGTAACTACAACAGCAAAACAACAAGGGCAACAAAAAGGGAATAAAGTAAATAAATATTTAAAAAAATATATCTGATCTCTGAATAACTCAAATCAAACCTCTCACAAGAATGTCAGGGAAAATAATTAACAAGGTAGAAACAATAGTTATAAATAGGAAAATGCAGTACAAATAAAGTAAATATTATAAAGATATAACAAGATAGCTCAATGTGTCCAGTGCGGGTTCAAATCCTTACTGCACTGGGGAAAGTTTTGGTACTATAGTGTTTCCTCTCTCCTCTCTAGTCTCTCTCTATCTGAAAAAAAAAAAGACACAGAGTCAGAATCTCCAGTGACAATAATAACAAAAAATAATAAATAAATATATTAGTAGATAGATATACAAATGGATAACACTAAACATTGTACCTGTAGACTTGGAAATTTGGATGATATTGACAAATTCTTGTAAAAATATAACTTAACCTAAATCAAGAAAGACAGTAAGCCAAAAATGTCTGAAACCATTAAAGAAATTGAATCAGAAGTTTAAATCTTCCCACAAAGAAAACATTAAATCCAGATGGTTTTGCAGGTGATTTAAGGAACTTTTAAAAAACAAGATTATCTCAGTCTTACATATAGTCTTTAAAAGGGCAGAAATACTAGCAATTCTTCTTAATTTATTCTATAAAGATAACAAATCTTGAAATGAAAATAAGACAAAGGCAGAAATGGTACATAGATGCAAAAATTCAAAAGAAAATATTAGCAAATATTAAGAAATTAACTCAGCATTGCATAGAAAGAAATCACATGATGTCTAACTTGAGTCAAAAAGCAAAGCAAAGATTCAAAGTAAAACTTTAATAAGATATGACTATTGCAACAGACCCAAGGGCTATAAGTGAGACAAAGGAGGTGGCAAGAGGCAAATACCTCTGCAGCTTGGTGCTGGTGCCACTAGGGATTTCTGCTCCTGGTGGCCATTTTCACCCCATTTTATAGGAAAGAAGACATTGAGAGAGGAGGGGGAGACAGAGAAAGAGAAAGAAAGACACTTACAGGCTTGCTTTATCACTTTTGAAGCATCCACTCTGCAGTTGGGGAGGGAACAGTTCAAACTCAGATCTTTGTGGGGTCCTTGTGCTTAGTACTATGTGCACTTAACCAGGTGCTGCCACCACGGACCCCCCGCAAATGAGCTAAATTCCATGTGACCCTGATTGTTCTACAGAGCACCATGATTGTTCAACAGAACATCATGAGACACTAATGTCTCATTTTAATGGTCAATATTGTATCTCACAACTTTTCCTAACTGATGTGAGCTAGAGTTCAGTGACAATATAATTTAATTCATACAAGCTTTAAGAAGTAAGACAGGGGGGTGGGCAGTGGTGCATCCTGTTAAGTGCACATAGTATGAAGTGTAAGGACTGATTGAGGATGCAGGTTTATGTCCCTGCCCCCGACCTGCAGGGGGGATGCTTCACAAGCTGCAAAGCAGGTTTGCAAGTGCTTCTCTTTCTCTTTCCCTCTCTATCTCCCCCTCCTCTCTCAATTTCTCTTTTCCCTGTTCAATAAAATGGAAAAAAGTGGCTGCCAGGAGCATTGGATTTGTAGTGCCACTACCAAGTTCCAGCAACAACCCTGGAAGCAAAAAAGAAAAAATAGTACATACTAAAAATAAAATTTAAAAAAAGAAAAGAAAAGAATTTCTCTCATACTTATATGCAATAATGCATCAGCTTGGAAATAATGATGGAATAGTCAGATTTTTACATGTCTCTGTGAGCGAACTAGTTATAAATACAGGCCAATAGAGATATGCTAGTTTAGGATTTAAATACCATAGTGATGCAATTTTCTAAAATCTTTAACTCTCAATTTACATGATGGTTATATTTATGGGAAAATATTAAAAATATGACAATAAGCACTTCAGATTAATTTGTATGGAAAACATAGTTACTGGACCATGAATAATTCACCAACATGTGTGATTACAAAAACATTTATAAATTGCCTAAGATATGCAGCAATGTTAAGTTGTGTGAAACAGCCCCAAACACTGAAGCATGTCTAACAACCCAGTCTTTTACTCCACTCTCCCATTTGTGGTAACTATAGGTTACTTTTTCTCCTCCAAATTTATGAAACCATGGGGAGTGATAATGGTCTCCCATATTTGCTCTAGCCCAATGCTGGCACAAAGATGAAACCAGATGGATTAATCATATCCATTTAAATGTACTCAGTATGAATTGGCATTTTCTTTCAACATTTGAAATACATAGAACTTTCACTTCAAATGTATGCTTATAGCAATTTGTCCTTTAATTCACTCATCCAGTCATATAAAAAATGTTTTAAAGAAATAAATAAAGGAAGGAAGAAAGGAAGGAAGGAAAGAAGGAAGGAAGGAAGGAAGGAAGGAAGGAAGGAAGGAAGGAAGGAAGGAAAAAAGAAAGAACGTATATAGATTTGTTAACAGAAAGTGCCTCTGGGTAACAGTAAACACTAGAGGTATGAATCAGGGATTTGGACTTATTACTTTCTTTTGCTCCCAGTGTTATTACTGGAACTCTATACCTGCATGATTCCTTCATGCCAGAAAATGTTATTTGTTTGTTTTGTTTTGTTTATGTTTTCATGTAGAAGATAAGAGACAGAAAGGAAAAGAAATATATAAGAGAGGAGTAGAGAGCCCACAGCACTGCTCCATCATTCATGAAGCTCCTTCCATGCAGGTGCTCCCATGTGGTGACTAGAGACTTGAATTTGAGTACTCATTCATGGTTAGCTGTGCACTCTACCAGGTGAAATATATCCCAGAGTGTGACTTTTTTTGGTAATTTTTTAACTATTTATTTATTTACTTTATTTGATAGAGCAGAAATAAATTGTGAGGAGGGAGATAGAGAGGGAGAGAGAAACAAAGAGACACCTATGGCATTGCTTCACCATTTGTGAAGCTTTCTCCCTGCACATGGGGACCAGGGGTTTGAACCTCAGTTCTTGTGCGTGCTAATACAGGCACTTAATCAGGTGCACCACCACCTGATCCCCGACATTTATTTTTTAAATATGTTATTTATTAAGGAGAGAGAGAGAGAGAGAAAGAAGAGAAGAGAAGAGAAGAGAAGAGAAGAGAAGAGAAGAGAAGAAGAGAAGAGAAGAGAAGAGAAGAAGAGAAGAGAAGAGAAGAGAAGAGAAGAGAAGAGAAGAGAAGAGAAGAGAAGAGAAGAGAAGAGAAGAGAAGAGAAGAGGAGGGAGGGGAAGGGAAGGGAAGGGAAGGGAAGGGAAGGGAAGGGAAGGGAAGGGAAGGGAAGGGAAGGGAAGGGAAGGGAAGGGAAGGGAAGGGAAGAGAAGGGAAGAGAAGGGAAGAGAAGGGAAGAGAAGGGAAGAGAAGGGAAGAGAAGGGAAGAGAAGGGAAGAGAAGGGAAGAGAAAAGGAGGAGAGAGGAGAGAGAGAGGAAAGAACACCAGATATCACTTTGGTCCATGCACTGCCAGGGATTGAATTCAGGACCTCATGCTTGAGAATCCAACACTCCATCCACTGTGCCACTTCCTGGAATGCAGAATTTTTATTTTTTGTCACACAAAATTTTTTATGAGGAATCTGGTTTGCTTTAATTAAAACATTAATCTTATGTGTTTTTTTACTCAATAATAATAATGATAATAATAATGATAGTGAGATGATAAGCTTGAGTACTGAACTCATGGCTCAACTCAACGACCATGTCAACCGATCACATTTGCCCCAAAATATAATCATGGTGTCACTCAGTGGGGTGCTTGATGCGGCATTATCTTTCAATCCTTTCCTTATCAAATGAAATGAAAAATTCAGCATAATTTCCCTCAGTGTGCTCTCACTTTTTAAATTAATTTTTATTATCTTTATTAATTTATTGGATAGAGACAGCCAGAAATTGAAAGGAGGAGTAAAGCTATAGAGGGAGAGAGACAGAGAGACACCTGTAGACCCGCTTCATCACTCTCAAAGCTTTACCCCTGCAGGTGGGAACCAGGGGCTTAAACCCAAGTCCTTGCACACCATAGCATATGCACTCAACTAGGTGTGCCACCACCCAGCCCCCAGTGTGCTCTAACTTTCAGGATCATCCCTGCCCCATTTCTCTGAGGTCTTCAATCAGGAGCTGTCCTTGCAGAATCTATGAGGAGTTCTCCAAAGCCAGGTGGAGCTGCTGTGAAAACTGAGCACAGCTATCTCTTTGTATTAAACAAGTGTCAGGTAATAAACTTCACTTCCCATATAAAGTGTCTCATTTTTAATATTTAAGGGACTCTAATCCAACACTTTTAAATGTTTTTATTGAGGGGGTTAATGCTATACAGTGCAGTCACTATCACATGAATATAATTTCATTATGCACCCGGCCTCCACAGTTCTCTTCCACCTCTCCTTACCCTTTCCTTTTCCTAGTGTTCCTTGCTTTGATGCAATACACCATGCCCAGTTCATGGTTCACTTTGTTTTCTTCCTCCCTGTTCCTAATTATTATGTCTCACTTATAAGTAAGGTAATTAGGTCCATTTTTTTTTTTTTTTGGCTCATCTCACTTAGCATTATGACTTCCAATTTTATCCAAGATAATGCAACTTCATTATTTTTAACAGCTGAATAGTCTATTCTATTCTATATATACCACAGTTTTGTTTTTGTTTTTTTTTTGTAGCCACTAATCTGTTGTTGAACATCCGGGTTGCTTTCATGTTTGGTAATTACAAATTGTGCTGCTATGAACATGGGTAAACATAGATCTCTTCTGATAGGTATTTCCTTTGGATAAATCCGTAGGTAAGAAATTGCTAGGTCATATGGCAGGTTTATTTCTAGTGTTCTGAGGAATCTCAAAACTGTCTTCCACAAAGGTTGGACCAATTTACATCCCCACTAGCAGTGCAAGAGTGTCCCTTTTCCTCTACAACATTTGCTGTTACTGTCTTTTCTAATATATGACTTTCTCATAGGTATAAAGAGACATCACATTCTGGTCTTTATTTGCATGCCTCTGATAATCAGTGACTTTTGAACATTCTCATGTGTCTGTTGACCCTCTGGGTCTCTTCTATAAGGTTTCTGTTTATGTCCTCACTCCATTTTCTTACGGAGTTTGTTTTCTTGGTGTAAAGTTTATTGAGCTCTTTATGAATTTTGGTTATCAGTTCCTTATATGAAGTACATTGTATAAAGATCTTTAGTTTGGTAATACCCTTTACTGTGCAGAAGCTTGTCAGTTTGATTTATTTCTGGTTTTGTTTTCTTTGTTGTTGGATTTGAATCTCTGAAGATCTTTTTGAAGCATAGGTCATGAAGTGTCCTGCCAATTCTTCTTCTAAGTATTTGATAGTTTCTGGTCTAATATCCATGTCTTTGATGCATTTGGTGTTGACTTTTGTGTTTGGTGATATGTGTTGGTCCAATTTCATTTGTTTGCATGTTCAATCTAATTTTCCCAGCACCACTTATTGAAGAGACTTTCCTTTTTTCCATTTAATATTCTGGGCCCCTGTTTCAAAAATTAGTTGCCCATATATATTGATGACTAGCCTACCCAGATTCATATACAGATTTAATACTATGCCCATCGAGCTACCACTAAATTTCTTCAAAGAGATAGAACAAAGCTACAAAAAATTATCTGGAACCAAAAAATCCCTAGGATTGCCAAATCAACCTTGAGAAAAAGAACAAGACCAGAGGCATCAGACTTGTTTTCTACTTTATCCTGATTTCCTTTTTCCTTTATTTATTTTTGCTTTCTTATATCTCTCACTCATCAAATGAGCTTATTATTACACAAAAGCATCTCTGAAATGGGGAGAAAGAACTATAGATAGGGATAAGGTCTCCTTTTTTAGGTGACAGAGGAAAGAATATTTCAGATCTCTGAGCAGTTGCCTTTGACTTAAGGAATCTCCTCAGAAAAGAACATGACAGAAAATTTCAGAACTGAGTTTTTTAAAAATGACATTTGCTGATGGTTCATTTCCTCCTATATGTTCTTTAATAATTTCAATGCCATAAAATTGTCACACGATCTTTTTCTGTAACTGTTGTGTTGAGCTGATAAATGGGATCATATCTTGTAAGTTATTAAAAGCTTCTAAATTGACTTCTCACATGGGGTTTCTGTCCTTGTAGCTGTTCTGATGCCTACAAATCACACATCACATAAAGGAGAAATTACTCTTTTTTTTTTCTTCAATACCTATCATAGGAAGAATATGAGAACATAGTCTCAAAACCCAGCAACAAGTTTTAAGGAAAATGATATCTATAAAGGAATAATAAAACATATGTCTTTTCATATTTTTTCCCTAGAGTTGAAAATGTTGATCCCAGTAGGTGATGATTTATAGCTTTCAGTAGTAACAACCACAAGTTATTGGTCAATTACCAGTTCAGGGAGACATGTTATCATACCAGGAACTGAAATTCCTTTTAATGTGCATAATAATCTGTTACAGACATCCTGTATTCTTTAATTTAATTTAATTTAATTATTTTAATGTGAGAGAGAGATAAAGAGAGAAGAAAGATACAGAGAGAGAGACCAGTTCACTGCTCAGCTCTGGTTTATGGTGGTGTGGGGGGACTTTAGAACCTCAGACATAAGATTGAACCTGAGACTTTAGAACATCAAACATAAGAGTCTTTTTGCATAACCATTATGCTATCTCTCCCATCCACATCCTGTATTCATGTTTAAGAGTTTTTATCTTGGTTATTAGCATAGTGCATCCTCTTCTCTGTGGCTTTAGACACAAAATAAAAGCCATGAGAGCTCTAAGATACATAATTTTACTCTTTTTTGATATGAGTAGAATAGTTAAAATATTTAAAGTGCTACAGTTTAGAAATTACTGTACATCAGCCTAATTTTCACTGGTAATATACATTATTGATTGTTTCTTGAAGCTCTTTTCAGTGTGTCTCTGCTTTTGTGATTTTCAGATAAACCCACAAACTGTGTAAAAACTGTGTAAAAAAGAAGCTAAAATCAATGTTCTTCTCATCTCAGAAGACAGAAAATTGAGGTGTAGAAATGAAAGTGATTGCTTGTGTCATTAGGGTACCAGCGAGGATATATATCCATGCTTGGGTGTTCAAATTTCACATCTCCCATCACCCAGTCTAGAGGAATAGTTCTTTAAACAAAATAATTGAAAAACAATATAATACTTTCAATTCTTCAGTGCTGTTGAAACAATTAAGTTGTCTCTTTCATGTTTTGGATACCACAGATAAAACAATGAACCCACAAGCTAATCATACACCCCATTGGCTTTTGCCAATTCTCATTTTTACTGGCAGCTGCATTTCAAGGAAAAGCTAGTGAACTGCAGGGAGTAGATAATGGGGACTTCTCAAGGTATCAGTACAGTACATCCAGACCCCTGTGTAAAGCAGATAATCGACGGCATCTGTTTAGAATGTGAGAGACAGCAGAAAAGTCACAGCTGAGCTCTAAGAAACCCTCAAAATGGGAGCACTTTGTTGATGAACCCACTGATTTGAAAATTAAAGAGCTCCTAGCCATACTGTCTCCTATCCACAGCATATATTTAATAAAGATACAGCTATAGTATAGCAGTAATGGTGGGAAACACACACAAAAACAGCATATATATATATATATATATATATATATATATATATATATATATATATGTGTGTGTGTGTGTGTGTGTGTGTGTGTGTGTGTGTGTGTGTGTGTGTATACATATATATATACACATATATACATATATACATATTTTTGAGAAACTAATACCATCTCCTGGATGGGGTTCTGTGTTTATAATCTCATTTATTCTTCAGAAGGGCAGATGGATATTTTTGTTGTTTGTTTCTTTGTCCTCACTGAAGCTGAAAAATCCATGAAGAACATTATAAAAAGAGTTTACTCTGACCAAGTGACTATCAGAAATGCATATCTTTATAGTACTAGTTTTTCCCCATTATTTCCATATTTTGACAATATGATATAGCTGTTTGCTCTGTATTTTTTTTCTAAGTGAAATATTTAGACATATAGTAATTCTAGTATTTTCAGTTATGGGGTTTGATTACTATTTTGTGAGAACTTAATCAAGGGGAACACAAGCTTTAGTAACCTGTTTTCTTACTCTCTATATTTGCACTCTGTCCTTGTTTATTATCTATTAAAACATACTCCTCATCTGGTTTGAAATGAAAGGATGATCCATCTCCTCATTATGGACCCTCTTCTTTGTGGTGAAAAACAAAACAGAACACATGAACAAAGGAAAAAATGCTTTCCTGTCATTTCTCAGCCTTCCTTGCTGCTGCTCAGCTGGGACCTTTGAGAGTGGGGTTTAATGAAAGTAGGTGAGAAGGTGAAAAGAGAGAGGGGGGGGCGCTAATGAGCATGTGTTTAGTTATATAGAAACATCACTGAGAAGCAGTAGTGCTTTCCTTTGTGTCTAACATAATACAGTGTGTCCCAAGGTCAAAGAGACTCATCTTCCTCCCTTCCTCACCCATTTCATACCCTTCCCTTGGCAACCAACTTCTCTATCTTGAATTGGTTTCAGAAAATTGAATTTCTGAAGGTGGAATAAAAAAAAAATGGACCTCATCTTCCCTCACCAGTTTCTACATCTTGAGAGAAATGTGCAGAAGCTTCTATGGGTTGCTTATATCACTGATAGAATACCCTAAGAGCCAATGAGTGTTTCAGATTTAAGCTGGAGTGGTGGAGCCCCAGTCTGGTCAGCAGACTTGCTGCCACCTTTCACACTGGGAATGAAGCAGCAAATTCCTTTCTAGCAATGTGGAGCCATGGAAAAACAAAATGCTTTAATGCTTCAAAGCAGAGCCAATAATAGCTGCTGAAAATCTAAAGCAGTGCTCCGAATTACAATGAAATCGTGCAGTCATAATACTATTCCGAAAATGTCTAATCAAAGAGCATTCCTGCCTTGTGGTGTGAGCATCATACTGAAAATACCAAATCAAACATGAACACTAGACTTGAATAAGACTCTGAAAACTTCAAGAGGTTTTTATTTTGTTTTATTTTACTTTTTTTCTTTCTTTCTCCAGTTTACCAACCATGGAATCATTAGTCATCATTCCCAACAGACCATTACTCTGGAGGAATGGGAGAGAGGCACAACTCATGATAGCCTGTTCAAAAAAGAGATCTCAGTGGTGCAGGTTGATGGGTTACCCTGTAGAGTGTATGTGCACAAGGACCCAGATTCAAGCCTTCAAGCCCCACTTTGGGTGTATGGGGTGGGGGTGGATACAAGCAGTGAAGCAGTGCTGTAGGTCTCTCTCTTTATCTCTCCCTTTCTGTCTCCACTTTCTCTCTCAATTTCTTCCTGTCCTATCAAAGTGAGAGAAAGAGAGGAAGGAAGAAAAGAAGGAAGGAAGGAAGGATAAATGGCCACCATGACCAGTAGATTAGTCATGCAGACACTTAGCCTCAGCAATAACCTTAGTGACTATATATATATATATATTAAAAAGAGAGGACTTGCAGCACAACTCTTTCATGATCAACAGTTAACTCAGAGGAAAGATACTTATTGTTCTCTGCCCAGTATAACTAGTAACACCTTGGCAAGAATGTATTGAGATCCCTCTTTGAAGTTGAAATCTGCAGTCTTAATTGTGCTCTCATCCTCTATATTTCACTGAGTAAATAACCCAGATTATACTAAACAGCAATAAACTAGCTCATCATAGCCTTTTCTAATGTGAAAAGGGTAAAGAACTCAAAATCAGGCATTATGACACATAGCAGTACAAGGACTAGTAAAGCTTGTTATGAGTTTTTCCCCAAAAGGTTAAGGGTTCAAATTCAACCCAGGATTGTAAAGATCAAGGACCACCACTCTATGTATGCCTTGTGTCAAATGTATGTGTGCCTTCAACATAATGATTCTAATACTGAAGTTGATAGCTTGCATTTGTCATTCTTCATGGCTCTCACAAGTAGAGTGGCTGACCAACCACATGTGGAGACTTCATCATTTCCTCCCACATGATCAAGGTGATCATTGCAAACTGTAAACTCTGAGACACTGAAGAGTATCTTGCTTCACACTGTCTTTCTTCCAGCTCTAGGAAAAAGGCAGCTCCATGATGAGTCAACACTCTGTTGAACCTAAGACAGATTTACATTTTTTCCTTTTTTATTGTCACCAGGGTTATTGCTGGGGCTAGATGCCTGAACAATTAATTTATCACTCCCAGTGGCATCCCCTCCCCCAACTTTTTGTCTTTATTTCTTTTACTTGATAGGAGAGAGAAAAACTGAGAGGGAAGGGCAGGTTAGAGAGGAAGAGAAAATGAGAGAGACTCGTAACACTGTTCACTGCTCATGAAGCTTCCTCCCTGCCAGAGGAGACAGGGGCCTTGAGCCTGGGTCCTGTACATGGCAATGAATGTGCTCAGCTGGGTCTGCCATCTTCATACCCCTTAGACTTTTAATTTTAAAGAAACATAGGCATGCTCATAAGAATAGCATTTTCCAAACATACTAACTCTCAGTCTGAAAAAAACATTGACTTGTGATGACAAAACACCAGATCACAAGTCAAATTTTGACTCTACTATAGAGCATTCTCCTTGAGCTCTAAATGGAAAGTCAATATTATTCGACAGCTGCCAGAGTACAATCCCATACCCCATGCTAGTCTATGCACACACTTAACAGAAAAACAGGCTTAATAGTTCTAGCTGCTGGAGTCACTGCTTGCTTAGATTCCTAATGATTGCCTCTTTCCACAGGTCACTTTCACCAGTCACTCAACAAATCGACTTCAAGTCATTTGGATTCTCCGTTTTTGTTTGGAATTTCAGAGAAGTTAGTGAAGAAACTCAGCATCAATCAAAAGGGATTTGGGATGACTTAGAGACGTTTAAGATAATTAGATATTTCCTATTTATGAAAAAAGCAAAGGTTGGTGTCACTAAGTTAAGATATGAGATATCCAGAGTATAGTCCACACAGGCTACAACGAGTTTCCACTTTCAGATTGTTTACTGACCATCAATGGGTAGATTGATGAGTGGGAGAAAGCCCTGCAAAAGGCATGCTCAGAATACATCAGTGCTGTGTATCTGAAGAATGCTGAATACCTCTGGAACTATATGAGATCCTGTTGTAAGTGCTCCAAGAGGGTGGGGAATGGTGTACACAGTAGAACACATACACTTGCAAGGACTCTCTGTGTGTATCTTTTTCTGTCACTTTCCATACCCCAGTACCCACCTGTAGAGGGGAAGTGTTGAAACAGTACTAGTACAGGTCTCTCTCCCTTTCAACCCCCCTTCCCTCTCAGTGGCTGCTGGGAGATGTGGATTTGTCATGTAGGCACTGAGCCCCACTGGTAACCCTGATGGCAATGAAGGAGGAGGAGGAGGAAGAGGAGGGTCTCCAAGAATAATTCCTCAGGGTTACCTGTGGAATGAAAGATGTCTTTATCACAGACAGAGGTGGTGAGAGATGCCTTGAGACTTTTCTCTTTTTGATTACTTACATTCATTTGACCCTGTGTCACCAGGAATTGGGACGATTTTAAAGCTTTTCCTTGCCAGAATTTCATTCCTATGTGCCAACTTTTCCATATGGAAAGAGACAGAGAAAGATACACACACACACACACACACACACATACATACATACACACACACACACAAACACACACACACCACAGCACTGAAACTTCCTTCAGTGCAGTAGGGGTCAGACTTGAACTTGGTTCCTAAGCATGGCAAAGTAGGTACAACTATCCAAGTTACATATTTTGCTTAACCCTAAAAGTTATTCTGTGTCAAGTCACAGGGTCGCTTGGATAGTTGAGACTTTAGAGACGACAAGAAAGGCAATGCTTTGCCAATATTCCCTTCTCTTAAGGATCTGAAGTGAACATAAAATCTATAACTAGGTTACTTAAAAGGAGAAAAAAGCTACAGATGTCCCAGCCTCCATCCACCTATTAATTCATTCATACATGCATGCATGCATGCAATATTTCATTGGTCCCCACCAGGGTTTCACTGGTCCTGAATGACTCCCCAGCACCCCACCACCACCACCCAAAGAAGAAGAGGCAAAGAAAGAGAGTGAGAGAAATCCCAGGAACAAAGCTTCTGCCAGTGTGCAAATGTGGTGGGAGTTGGCCTTGAATTTGGGTAAGGCACATAGCAAAGCAGTGCACTAACCAAGTAAGCTACTTTGCAGTCCATAGCCAACTTAACTAAATCTGTGGGTAGAGCTGTCTCCACAGGGAAGACCAGCTTCTAAGCTATGAGGGAGCTTGCCATAGGCATCAGATTTAATGTGGAGTGCCACTGTATTTACCCACCTATCAATCATTTGTCTGTCCATTGAAAAGTTCAACAGGTTATTTTTGAGCTCAATAAGTACCTAGCTTTACCTAGTAAAAATGAATAATTTCAACTGGACCTCAAATGGCCATTTTCCTGCTGGGGGAAGGGGGAAATAATCGCTCTAACCTAGGAGGGTTTTTTCAAGATGTAGCAGTTTGCATGAATCCTTATCAAGATTTGCCTTGATGTTTCCAGAAAGCATTATTCATAGTCTTCCTTCTTTTCCAAGGCTCTGACCTTGCTGACCTGAGCTTCCTCCCCACTGATTTTCCTTCCTTTCTGTAGACTCCCTTCTCTGTATTCTAGTCTTTAATCCAAACATGGGACCCAGCTGGGTATGCTGTGTGTGTGTGGGGGGGGGGTGAGAGAGGGAGAGGGACAGAATGAATAAATAGATAAAGATCTGGAGCAGAAACTGTTGGATCTCCACTGAGGAGTCATAAAATAAACACTGAGAAAGCCTCAGAAAGGAAAACTGGGAACTGAACCAAGGGCTTTGGACCAGGCTCCTGGGACCAGAGTGATGTGGCTCCATCAAGTGGATGAGATAAAGATGTCTATAGAAAACCACGACCGCCGCCACCACAACCCTGCTAGGGTCCCTGGGGGTTGGGAGGCTGATGCGGGCTGGGGGACCTTTTCTGCTGAAGAAGCGGCTGGGGCTTGTTGGGAGGTTAGCAATTCACTGTGATAAATGTAAAGACCAATTAAGATTTGATCTGCGCACACCGGAGGCAGACAACTGCTGATAGTGGAACCAATTAACGAGCATGTTCCCTAATTCTTGCCCTGGCCGCAGGGAGCACCGCGGCTCCCCAGGCGCCCCTCGCCTGTGCGCCCTCGCCTGTGCGCCCTGCGCCCCGCACCCGGTCCGGGAGGAGGCGTCCTTCCCAGAGAGGAGGTGCGAGGAGCTGGCCCCTGGCGGCTGGGGAGGGGGCGCCCTGGGCAGCCGGTGGGGAGCCAGCCGCCCACAGAGCCCAACTGTTGGCAGCCAGGCCGGGCGGGAGGGGCTGGCTGGAGTGGTCTGCACCAGGAGTGGGTGGCAGGGGTAGCCGGGGCCGCAGAAGGTACCCAACGCAAAGCCACTCGGGGCCCCGAGGGCGAAGGACAGGTGTCCACGGGGCCGCAGGTACCAAACGGCTAGGGGACTGCGTGGCGAGGTCTCTAGCCCGGGCTCGGCTCGCTGTCGCCACCGCGGCGACTGTCTGGGTGGGAGAAGCGTGCTCCGGTCTCTCCCCACCCACCCCAATTCCCGGGGACTGGGCCTGCTGCCCCAGACGTGACCTCTGCGCGAGGTGTGGGTGCAGCGCGCTGCTCGGGCGCGCCTGATTGATGGACCCGAGGTCGAGGGCGGTGCTAGCATGACTCCTTTCTTGGCTCCGCCAGTGTGTGAGGGCATGCAGGGCGGAGAGCAGGGTCAAGGCATCGGGCGCCCCCCGGGGAGCTAGACGGCGGCGGAGGGAGTGGGTGGCGTGGGCCGGAGAGGCCGGTCCCCTCTGGCCCCGGGGCTGGCGCCGCCGCCGCGGTGAGTCTCCCGCGTCCGCAAAGTTTGGAGCTGCAGGCGCCGCTCTGCGTGCAGGTCCCTCCCCGCGCACTTCCCTCGGCGGGGTCTGTGCAGCCTCCGCTGCCAGGGCAGGACAAAGGCTCATTAACACGTGATGGGACCGCGCTTCATAAATGGGACCCGAGCTGGAGGGAGCCCGAGCCAGAGCGGAGCGCGAGCCCACGGGGAGGAGGGGAGCGCGAGAGTGGGGCGAGGCCGTGGGCGCCTGGACAGGCGGAGAGGAGCTGCCCCTTGCTGAGGTGGGGCGAGCGGAAGGACCCAGCGCACAGCCTGGGAAGGGGCGAGGCTGCCCGCGGCGGCGGCAGCCGCGGCGGCGCAGGGGGGGGCGCCAGTCCCGGCCACAGTCACTGGCGGGCGCTGCGGAGAGGGGACGCAGACACGCGGGCTGCACCGACTGACAGACTTACTGACCGACCAACGGAAGCACTCCCCGCTCCACCCATCCTGCCTAGTCCGCATCCAGGCGCCACCTCCCACCCGCTACTCCCTTGACCATCCCTTCCTTCTCCGCTTCTTTTTCCGCCTCCACCTCTTTGGGGCTCCAGTGGCGCCTGTGCCTTCCCCTGGCCCAGGCGGGGCGCCTTGGCTCCCTCCTTGCGCAGCTCTCCAGAGTCTGGGGGGAATTTTCGTTCTGGCAGAGAAACAGCTCCTGCTCCAGGCTAGAGGTGCCAAGGGAGCTTCTCCCCGGAGGATCAGGGGATGCAAAGGGTAAGACCTGCAGAGTTGCATTTGGAAATACTTTTTTTTCCCCTGCTTCCCGCCCTCTAGAGTGCTGGCCAGTGTGCCCCTAAGTGTCCTTCGTGGAGTTCTGACTTCCTGTGAGCGAGTCTTGCGTTGGTGTTTACTTAACTGTAGAGTTCCCAGACTGTTAGCTGTCGTCTGCACTACATCTGGAGGTTTCTGCCACCGAGTAGTTATTGGATGTATGTGCACCTGTCTCTATGCCCTGGTGTCTGTTTGTAGAAAAACGTGTGCTTGTGCGTGTTTGGAAAACAGGCGCGTGAGTTGCTGCTTAATGCCTATTAACCATATCAGCAGCCCAGTCCTCCCAGAGAAATACATTCTTCTCTGCTCAAGAGTAGAAACTGTCTAAAGTAAAATATGGAACGTCAGATAAAGACGTGCATGTCAAATAATAAACTTTTACTATAGGAAATACAGTGCCAGGGCCGCTCTTCTTTGAGGGAAAATAAACATCCACTTAACTGTCATCTAAACGTGTTGATGAAACCATTTTTGCTTAGAGATAGCCGTTAGGTGAATAAAGTCGTTATTGTGTTTTTAAAAGACCTGTGTTTTCTGAGGCTCAAGTCATCTATGGAGCTCTTTCTGGACGCAATTGTAGTTACTGTGATAGATGTCAGACACTGTCATTTGACCATTTGAAAGTTTTAAAGCAACATGGATGTTTCCAGTTTACGTTTTAAATTACATCTATGAGAAAAAATTAGTAACCTGTTAATCGTCCTGTTTTCTCCTTCCTTTAAGTGAGTTCCATTCTTGCCTTTGTTGTTGCTTTCTTGATAAATTAATTATTCTCAGGCATTTAATCCAGTAAGAGATTACAATAGATCTACTGGCTTTAAAGGTGTTGATCTCTGTGGTTCCATAAGTTCTCCTCATTTTTATTACCAAGTTAGTCTTTTTAGAACAATGGGGGAAATGCAATTTCTGAGCAGAAACTCGGTGGACAGTGAGTATCAGTCGGTGACCACAGCCATCAATCTATTTTGCAGACTATTGAGAAGCTTAGAGCAACCAGCCTTTAAGGTTCCCATAGGATTTCATCTGATTTAAAGTGTTGCTTTTCTAATCCCACTCTGCTGACAGTTTGCAAGGGAAGATACACTGATTGATTTTTCTGTTCCTGTTTCCCTGGTACTCCTTCCTTTTATATCCATTTAAGAGTAATTTTTACCTAACTAAAAAACAACATACAATTTCTTAAGTGAGACAAATTATTTTTTCTGACTCTGTTCACTCAGGAGCAGAGCCCATGCACCCCAAAATTTTAAACATTGCATACTTCAGACAGTAATTTACAGACACAATAGCAGTTGCTGTAGCAGGACAAGAGGCTTGACAGTGGGTAGATTTTTTTTTTTTTTTAAAGCAACTAATCCATTTTAGATGATCAAGAAAACTTACTGTAAATGGGCTTTTTTTTTTTTTTTTTTTTTTTGCTGTTGTTCCAAAGATGCCTACCACTCCAGCATAGAGCAGTCTTGGCTAGGTATGTATCAAGTGTCAGAGGGGGAGGAAGGGGAGAGATTTCATTGTGTTCCTAAACTCCCTGTGGGAGTAAGATAGTGTCACAAGGGGGAAATGGCTCTTTGAGCTTTCAAAAATAAAATGACTGTGCTTGCATACTGCCTGCTAGGAAGGAAAATGGGGTATTTATTTGTCCCCTTCCCCCAGTTTTAATGACTAACACTAGTATATACTGCATGTATAAAGAAGTGTTATACTGACTGCCTTTAAAAAGCCTATAGGTGATATTATTTAAGTTGGCATGTAAAGTTTTAAATTCTGGTGGCAATCCCTTTTCCTGGATTGAAGTGGCCTTTGCTTTGTTATGTCCTATTTTCTGTCTTTTTTCCATTACCCTTTTCCCCAGTGGACAATATGCCTCTGTCTCGCCTGTGAGATTGCTCTTCTCTAATAAGCCTAGCTACAGGATCAGTGTGTTCTTTTTGGCATTTCAAAATGTTAAAATAGTGAAATTGTTAAATGTTACAGATGAAGCTGCTGGGGCTACAGTCCTCTGGGTGAACCACTTATTTGTGGCATTATTGAAGTCTATTCCAAAAGGAAACTCCTTGAGTTGATTTACCTCTTTCTCTCAAGAAAGCAGCAGCCCCATTGAGTATGTTGACAAGTGTTCAGTTTGCAGTATCAGTGTATTAATTACTAAGGCAGAGCCTGAACAACTATTTCAAAACAATCATATGTGTTTGTTCTTTGCTTTGACTTATAATGAATATAAGCCACCAGGAAATTGAGACAAGTTCTCCAGCTATATTGCCTATTTATGTTTGGAATCAGAATTGTGATATTTCATTGTATAAGAATAAGCTATTATGAAATGAAACTTATAATAGCAGCTTATAGTTTACCACGCTCACCAAATGTTTCTTCCCAGAAAACAGTTGGCCTCATAAGGAGAGAGATTATTTCCCATAATTAGCTCTCCAGGAATTTTGCAAAATAAATAAATAAATTGAATTTATTCACACAAAATGAGTAAAAGCAGATTTGGTTACAGTGTCTTGAATTTGTTTAGTAAGATGGAGCCTGTCCTTTAAGTAACTGACTGTTATTCTTTGAGTAATTATGTTAGCTGAGTTACATGAAGAACAGATGAGAGCTTTCACTCCTGCTAAAAAGGATGCCTTGTCTCCACCAGTGTAAGTCTCTCTCTTCTATGTTTGCATTCATCATTTTCTAATTGAACTGACAAATTGGTTAGAGTGAAACTAGCCTTTGGTTTAAATAATTAATAATTCTGTCTTTGATGCTGAAACAACCTGGACCCAATATTGTTTGTAAAATAGTACTAGAAACAGGTTCAGAGATTGCACACACCTATTATTTTGAAGTACCACAAGCCCTGCTAATCTTTTCGGTATTGATTGAAGATTACTAGCAGAACTAATGGATAAGAGGAAATCAAAGCCACTTTATGTACTTTGTGTTTGCAAAATATTAACTTTCTAACCCCCTCCCTAATTGCTAACTCCCTCTTATTCCTGCTCTCATATTAGTGTTAACTTTGTATTAAAACTGCAGGAATGTTGTTTTTTAAGGGATTGGGGAATTCGGCACTCTACTACTAAATTGCTATTTAGTGTTTTGCTAACTAATTCACTTAATCTGCATAGTTTTAAATTATATTGCATTGCATTTATATAATATGGAAAAATTTAGTTTTCTCTCCAAAATAGTTTCTGGACTAATAGAAACATTAAATGTCTTTGAGGACAAGTATAATGCCAAGTTATAATTACATAATATACCTACTGCATGATTTGAGATGATTAAATGTATAAACAAACTTTGATACATATGTATGAACTATCATTTTCATAAATTATATCATGGATGAAATAAAATTTAAGCATAGTACCTACATGTATGTGTTTTAATATATGATTCATATTTTAAGGTGCATACTACAGATTTGAATAACTGTCCAAATTCCAGGCAGTTGTACAGATGGATGCTGAAAACCCATGGCAAGAATTATTCACCTTGAATCAAAACAAGGCTGTTCCTATTTTGTAGGTCAGGTAGAAATCTGTTCCAATTCCATGTGTTCTTAGACTTTTGCAAATATGCCAAGATGGGCATAGTCACATTAGATTCTAGTTTTGTCAGAAATAGTGATTGCTAAGTCTAACACAGTTGCCACCTGCCTTGCTATTTGTTGTTTTTGGAAAGAAAGTTTGAAGAAAATATACAAAGTTTTGTTACCATGTCACAAAACGTAGATTAACATTGTAGTCCAGGAGGTGGCACAGTAGTAAAGCTTTGGATTCTTGAGCATGAGGTCCCGAGTTCAATCCCTGGCAGTACATGTGCCAGAGTGATGTCTGGTTTTTTATCTGTCCTCCTTTCTTTCTCATAAATCTTAAAAAAAAAAAAAAAAAGGTATACCATACTATAAACCTACAAGTAAGTCTGTAGGAAATGAGAGGGGAGGGAAAGATATTTTTAGTCATTTTTTGCTGCCCTTCTTGGTAGTAGTCAATGGTTTGACATTAGAAGAAGAATTTCTAGCTCTTACAAACTCTCGGCATGGATAATAGCTATGCTTATGACCTATCAGTAATAATAGGTCAAAGCCATCACATAAAGTAATCAACATCATTACCTCAAATTCTTAACGTAAAATATTTACTAAAACCTTTTCTGGGTTTTATTTCTTCATGGCACAAGGTTCTGTGAAGAGAATAAATATTCCTTTTTCTAAGACATTTTGAAACACATCTTTAATGTGTACTATATCCTTAAAGTCCTTTCCATCTAGTTACTAATTAATAACTTTGGGATATTCTCTAGTTCCAAATATTCACTTGGTCAAGCTAATTTCAGTTTATTTCATTTATTTATATATGTATTGGATAGACACAGAGAGAAATTGAGAGGGAAGGGGGAGGTTGAGACGAGAGAGAGAGAGGCATCTGCAGCACTGCTTTACCCTTGGTGAAGCTTTCCCTTTGCAGGTAGGGACCAGGGAGTTGAACATTAGTGTTGGTACATTGGAACACATATGCTCTACCAGGTGAACCACCACCTGGCTCCAAGCAAGTTAATTTTACAATTTAGTGTGAATGAAATTCTTGGGTTTCATAGTTGTGCTCATGTGGATTTTTTTGAGGAAACAATTGTTTACTCACCAAAACTGAGCAAGTGGGCCTGGAAGAGTTATAGCAGTTATCCTGGAATACTATGGAGCTCCAGCTGGAGAAATGTTCACACCTGCACTTTAGGAAAGCTCTCAGAGTTCAGCTCTGTTTGTCTATTTGTATTTTGTTTTTGAATATGTGAGTTGAGATAGGAATCAACATTTTTTAATCAACACATATTTTTAATACCATCGTGGTCTGATTATTACAGTCTGAATTCTTAAATGTTTCCTAATGTACACTTTGCATTTTTTCAATATAAAAAGATATTAAGTTCTTTTTCTCTAAAACAAAGGACAAATCATTTTTCCCTAAGAAGACACTATTTTGTTATCTGATATCCCATTTTCCACTCTAATTTGGATTCTTAAGTTTTTAGACTTTGGATTTGTTGACTAGAAATTTGAAATGTTTGGCTTGATTCTTTACCACCATTGTCAATTCTGAAGCACATTAAATTTTTTGCTTTAACTTTCAAAGATAAAGTGCAGTTTCTCAATCTGACAGTGCAATATCTCTTATTTAAATTTCTACTAACAAATTTCATGCTGTTTATTTTTAAAGAAAAGCAGAGGCATTTTTTCAAAGATGTGCCAGGCAATCTGTTGTGGCAGTTGAATATACTGATGAATGCTTTCACAAACCATGTATGTCAGTAATATATGTATATATGTTATATAATTAAGATAAAATATACTTAGGAAATAATGTTTTCAAAGTTTGTGTTTAAAAAGTCAAGTCCCTCTCATTCTTTTTGACCAGATATTCACAGATGAAATTCAAATTAGTATGAGTCATGCAAATCAAGTTGGGAGGACTTTTAGATTTAAGTGAATAAATTCTAATGTGACATTTTTATTTTTTACTTTTACATTTGAATATTTACACAAACTTTCTAACATTGATTTCTGTTGGTTAGGAAGCCAACATATGTTAGTTTAATATAGCAATTAATTCATTGTCATAGAAAAGAAGAATTTGTCTCTCGTTTCCTTTGAACACATCTGTGTTTAAAAATAAATCAACTTGGGGATTGGGTGGTAGTGCAGTGGGTTAAGCACATGTGGCACAAAGCGCAAGGACTGGTGGAAGGATCCTGGCTCAAGCCCCCAGCTCCCCATCTGCAGGGGAGTTGCTTCACAGGCGGTGAAGCAAGTCTGCAGGTGTCTCTCGTTCTCTCCCCCTCTATATCTACCCCTCCTCACTCCATTTCTTTCTGTCCTATCCAACAACGGCATCAATAATAACTACAACAGTAAAACAACAAGGGCAACAAAATTAAATTAATAGATATTAAAAATAAATAAATAATTTGACCTGTTGCAAGAGGAACTTAATGCCACTATGATGTGAGTGCTTAGGTTTATTCCAGTGTAGCATGCTAAATGGACCAGATTGTCAATTCATTTCAGTGCAGAGCTACCAGAATTTGTAAATCTTTTTTCTAGCTCTGAACAAGTTGTAGTGAGCAAGCAGTATTCATGTGGAGGAAAAAGGAAAAGTAAACACATTCACACATAAGCAGAGTAAGCAGAAGATTGTCCAAAGCATTTAGTATCTTTGCATATTTGGGGAAAGACTTTGGTAGGCATACAATTACTTTTGGAAATTATATCTAACTTATACAACAACATAGAGGGGGCACTTTTGGATGATTTTAGTCCCCAGCTAAGGAAACTAATTATGAGTAATCTATGATCCATTTTTATTGATAAAATAATTAGACAGGGAACAGCCTGCCCAGAATCACACATTTAGGTGCTCTGGGATACATATTCATATATGTATAACTTTTAAGTAATTTTGAAAGATACTTGGCAGCTGGCTATAAGCAGTGTGAATTGCATAATTGCCAGGGTAATTCTGTAAGATAATGTGAGTGGATGTGCATTATATAGGCCTACTACAAAATTTCCATTCCAGTGTTTTGTTTTCTGGGTTCAGGTCTATGATATTTATGGTGTGGAGAAAAAAAAAAACAAGCAGAAGCATATATAGCTTAAAAAATTAAGCTGGAATGTTGTTTTTACTTTTTTATTTCATCCTTTATGCTCAGTAATCATGGGTTCCTTCACAGTTGTATTCAAAGACATGGGTACAGGTCTGTAAGACTGTGTACTGTTTGTAAATAGATTAGGAGAAAATAGTGTGTGGGGGGTAATAATTTATGTCTTTGTCCTAAGCAACTACTTATTCTATCTTAAGGTACTTTGCAGCTAAGCATATGACAATTACATTTCCTGAAAAAAGTACAGGGAAAACTTGAATTGTAGGTTGGAAAATGTTGAGTAGTTCCTCATTCTTTACACTTATTTTCTTTCTTTTTTTTAAAAAAAATATTTATTTAATTTATTTATAATAGGATAGAGACAGAGAGAAATTGAAGGGGAGATAGAGAGGGAGAGAGACAGAGAGACACCTGCAGCACTACTACTCATGAGGCTTTCTCCCTGCAGGTGGGGACCAGGTCCTTGAACCCGGATCCCTGTGCACTACTGTAATGTGAGTGCTTAACCAGGTGGACCACTGCCTGCCCCCCCACACACTTATTTTCAAGATAGACTACTATAATCAGATGGAATTTCTATTTAAAAAGAGCTTTTATTAGTGTTTTAATAATGATTGACATGACTGTAGGATAAGAGGGGTACAATTCCCACTACCAGAGTTCCATATCCCATCCTCCATTTGAAACTTCCATAATTTTTTATCCCTCTGGGAGTATGGACTAAAGATCTTTATGGGAGGTCATGCTTCTTTAATTGCTTCTCTGCTGGACATGGATATTGACAGATCAATTCATACCTGCAGCCTTTTTCTATCTTTATTATTATTATTATTTTAATTTATAAAAATAAAACATTCACTAAACCATAGGATAAGAGGGGTACAACTCCACACAATTCCTACCACCAGAACGCCATATCCCATCCCCTCCCCTGATAGCTTTCCTATTCTTTAACCCTCTGGGAATATGGACCCAAGGGCATTATGGGATGCAAAAGGGAAGGCCTGGTTTCTGGAATTGCTTACTCATTGAACATGGTTGTTGACTGGTCGATCCATAACAACTGTCTCTCTCTTTCCCTTTTGGGGCAGGGCTCTGGGGAAGTGGAGCTCCAGGACATATTGGTGGGGTTGTCTGTTCATGGAAATCTGGTCGGCATCATACTAGCATCTGGAACCTGGTGGTTGAAAAGAGAGTTAACATACAAAGCCAAACAATTTTTTTTTTTACTAATCATGAACCTAAAGGCTGGAATAGTGCAGATGAAGAGTTGAAGTGTCCTCCATTTTGTAGGTAGCTAGTAGGCATATTTTAGTTATATTTCAAGGGGCCTGTGGCTATACTAGTTTTTTTCTTTTCCTGAGCCTGAAATCTGATGCTGGTGTATCCAAGTTACTGTCTGGAGAGATGATGTCTTGGCTGGAAAACGGACCAGAAAGCTGGATCAGGGAAGAGAGTAGCTCCCTAATATGGGAAAGGGGTATAAATATTGTTGACCATAAGCCCCATCGATTTGATCTGATCTGGGGCCCATATTCAGCTTAGGAGCCTATGTGACCTCTGCATCCCTGTAGATCTGAGCTCACATTCTGTGGTCATGAGTGGGAACATTCCAAGCTGCCCCAATATCAGGACTCATCTTCCTTGGGTGTAGCACAGAGTATATTGTCCATCCTACCTTCAGAGGATGGAACATTCTCTACCGTTGTTGATCCAAGTTGAGGGCAAGATCCTTTGAGGACCCACATGGGTCTATTGTTGTTCCTGATAGAGATGACTGATAACAATGGAGAGAGGGATTTATTCGAAGTCTAGGCCCATCTTATCATAGATCATTCTTAGTTTCTCCTGCCATTTAATCTTTTTCATAGGACTCCATAATCTTTAACACTTTAGCTTTGTCCTAAATCCTGTAATTGTATCACAGAAACCCTAGGTTTGACCTTGAATGAATAAAATAGAACTATCTCATGGTTTCATGGCATTAAAATTCTGTGCTTGCTTCCAATTTGCATATTCCTTAATCATAACTACATTTTGAAAGCTCTTATCTTTACTAAAACTTACTTCTTCTAGTTTTATTGATATGTAATTATTTTCATTTTAAAAGTTTATTTTTTCTGTTTATAACATACTGTTAGTATGCACTACTTTTAAAAAATTTTCATTTCAACTATTAAGTATGCTTTTAAAACTTATTTTTGAAAAGAACACAATATTAAAAAGCTTTACTTACACAATATTAAGAACTTATTTTTAACTTATTCCAGAATGTGATAGAAGGGGAACTGAATTATTTACAAAGATATATTATCCTTGATATCCTTGAGTATTTTGACATTCACTTCTTTTGTGAAATACTCTATTCCATGCCCTGCAATAATAGAAAACATTTTTCTATACTTTTTCATTATAGAGTTTTGTGATTGATGCTGGTGATTTCATATTTGAAAATTGGAAATACAAATGTTTCATAAAATAGAAATTATTTGAACCCATTATTAGAATTGATTTGAAGCTTATGAGATGTTCCTTCTTACTTTTAACATTTTTGGCATAAATTTATCATTTAAAAAATATTTTTATTTATTATTGGACATAGAGAGAAATTGAGAGAGGTAGGGGAGGGAAAAAGACAGAGAGACACCTACAGCCCTGCTTCATTACAAAGCTTTCCCCCTGTATGTGGGGACTGGGGATTGAACATGGGTCCTTGCACACTATAATGTCTGTGCTCAACCTGATGTTCTGTCACCTGACACCCTCTTTTGTTTTTGATAGCATTACTTTTTTTTGTTTACTTCCCTTAGTTTCTTGAGGCAGAATTCCAAATATTACAGTTGTTTTTTATCAGTATATTAAACTTTTTCAATGTCCTTTCATCCCAGAAAAGCACTTATTTAGTTTTTGTAGCCAATAACCAATATACATTTTAATTTTAACCTGTCATAGCATATATTTTAATGATACTTTAATTAATTCATATGGAAAGTGCATGAGGTGTAGCATGAGGAGAATTTAGTTATTCAGCCAAAGCAAGCTCTGATCCTACTAGATAGAGTTAACAAATTAATTCCTGTAAGACTGATAAAAGTCACTTCATCTAGTGGTTAAAGCTCACATAATGTCTCTCCATAGTTGTTTTGCCAATACACTTGCACATGGACACATCATTTGGGAAAGATCAATGCATTTGATGAAAGGAGAGAGGCCATTGCAATCGTGATCTTCTATATAGCTTTTTAATGGTCTTCCAAGCATCTAATTAATATTAATTCAAGGTTGTGCATGTCAGAAGATCTTATTAAAAAGATATCATTATGTGGCTAACCCTTACAATTCACAGTACATATCTAAGCTAAACAAGGATTAAAATAAAAATCAAATACTTAATCTTTGCTCATAACTTCTACTTGCCGCAAATATAGCTTCTATTTTATACTGAGATAAATTATACTGGAATAAAAAGTTTTTGATATCTTTTATGTTACTTTATATGGGGTAAGTTTGATTTTTTTTCTCTTCAGATAAGGATTTATATGAGACAAAGAGTCAGGTTTAATTCTCTAGTAATCGGCTGGCTTTATGTCAATTAAAACTACCTATGGTTAAGACCAATCTCCCTGTAGAGAACTGCCATGTTGTTGATTCATCCTAAGATCAATTTAGTAGATAAGTAAATACTGGGTACCTACCATGGACAACTACTGCACAAGGGCATAAAAGGCAGGTCAATGCTTTCAAGATTCTGAAAGGTTTAGATATGAGGAAAGGTGCTACAGGATGACTCAATACCTACTTTGGGAGTAAATCTCAAAGCATACATAGAAACGGGGTTTACATAACCCACCACTATGTGATGACAAAATAACTTATTTTCATATCTCATTCCATCATAAATGGAACAGAAAGGACAGATGAATGGACTGGACTTTATAGGGTAGAGTGGAATGGAGAAGTTCTGTTACTCCTTGATAAATACTGATCACTCAGATGTGAGAAAGAGAGTATATATAGTAAAAACTATGAGGCATGTGAAGACCTAAAAGTTTTTATCCTTAACTTACATTGCTGAAGTAGAACAGCTTTGTGTTCTCTGGGCACAGATAAAGTACTAAAGTACTCTCTTGGTGGAGTACCGCTAACATTTGCAGAGTCTCTTCTTCCTTGATTCCAGTCTGGATCCTGGAGCAGTACCAAGATGAAATATCTTCCATCTTGGTTTAAGGAAACCACACTACTTACAAAAGGAAGCTGAGTGATTTAGAGTGAGTTGAGTTTCTCCATCTGTAGAATGAAGATATCTAACTTTTGTTTACTAGAAGCTAACATTTCTCATTCAAACCTGAAGAAAGTTCACTTTCCATTCTTTAACTTAAGTCAACTGTAGATGGCATTATTAACTAGTAAGAGAAACTATCTTACTAATTAAACTAACTCAGTTAAAGGCTACCTGATTATAAAATACAGTGACAAGAAATGGATTCAATTTATCACTTTCCAACACTCAAATGATTCTTAATGCTAATCCAGAGTTAAAGTTTATAGCTTATAGTTAAGTCATACTTTGTCCCCAAAGAATGATTTATAAGTGTTCTGAACAACTATTTTTGTTATTGCCATCAGATCCTTAATCTACTATATAAAATTATTGTGTACTATGTATTACTTCTTGTCCTCCAAGTCAAATCTTCCTTGGAAATGAATAGTGTTTTAGTCACCTGCATGATGCATATTTAAGCCTGGACCCTGCTATACTGAAGGAAGCTATGATGTCTTTCTTTCTCAAAGAAAGAATGAAGGAAAGAAAGAAAGAAAGAAAGAAAGAAAGAAAGAAAGAAAGAAAGAAAGAAAGAAAGAAAAAGGAAAGAAGGAAGGAAGGGAGGAGAAAGAAAGAAAAAGAGAAAGAAGGAAGGAAGGAAAGAAAGAAAGAAAGAAAGAAAGAAAGAAAGAAAGAAAGAAAGAAAGAAAGAAAGAAAGAAAGAAAGGAAGGAGTGAGTGAGTCAACCTGGAGTGGTAAAGCTCCAGGGGAAATGAACAAATGAATGAATAAATAGAAGGAAAGAAGGAAGATAAATGTTCCTATCATATTAAGTGTTTCCTGAACTTCAAAGTTAGGAGCAGAGACTTTGAGTACAATAGATTTGATTGAAATGCTAAACTTTGGATGACATATATTGAATCTTTAATCCTTAGTTTTTTTATACGTAAAGTAAGAATTTAAGGACACTAAATTCATGTACATAGTAAATAAAAATAGCTTAGTATTTAGCACAGTGCAGACAATTGAATGAGCAAATAATTCTTACTGAAAATATTTGGGAATTCAAGTTTCTCTGGTGGTTACTTAATTAGCCAGATTTTTAAAGATTTGAACCTGGAAAAATAAGACCTAGTTTTTAATCAGATTTAATTAGCATGAATCCAAAGACAATATAATCCTTCCTTGAGGAATGATGAAGAAACTATAAAGCATGCAGCACCATTGAACAGTATATAACATATTATTGCTGTCTTTGCTAGTGAACCATGAAGATAACCTGTTAGCTGAGTTCTCAATATTATATGTATATACTGCCTCTGACTTTTGATGATCAAAGCTTGTATCTTCTTCTTCTAGCGTTTGCCCTTCTTCCGTAGCCAGTCAACAGCATCAGATTGAAAGCTGTCAGGAGCTGCTTGTTGCTGGCTTTGAAAGTGACTGGGATCCATGTGGATTCAGTTGGCTAGGAAGGATCATCAGTTTCCCCAATGAATGGGTACTCACGGGATGCACCACGAGAAGGTCGATCCAATGACGGCCTTATGCAGTATTTTGTATATGAACCAGGGTTATTAAATTGAAAAGTCTGTTATATTTTAAGGGAAGTCTGTTTCAATTATAATTGATTATTTTCTTTACAGGTTCTGTAGAAAAAGGTATTTATCTCTGAAAAAGCATTTAGTAGGAAGAACATCAGGCTGCAGAGCAGAGTTAAATAGTAAATGGAAATTTCATTTGTGTCATTAATCTGTCTTTGTGATAGGCTTTTCTTGTACTATTATCACCTAATAGTGAGTGATTAATTTGATGTAGCATAAAGGCATCATTTCTTGAGTCCTGAAATTCTTTTAAGTTTTAACAAGACCTTAAATATTAAATAATGATGTATAGTTCTAGCTAAATTTGAACAGAAATATAATCTTATTTGGTTCATACTAATTTATATATTTTTATGAAAAATTCAACATTCATATTATTAGTAAGAATAGACAAGGGAAATAGTGCAGTTAATAACATATTCTATCTTAGAAACTATATGAAAACTAAACCTTTGAGAGTCAATCAAGTATTACCAACATAATGGAATTTTCTTTTATATATTGGGAAAGAATCTGACATTAATACATGAAAGAAGGATTATATATTTTTGCCTGAGTTATCAAAATAATTAAACGAATCCTTTATTTCCTGTTTTTATAAAAGATGAGGCTTAAAGTGTCCAAAACTACATTAATTATTGCATTCTAATATTCATAATATTCTGATTATTGATAGTTAGAAAAAAATATTACACATTCAGGCAAAATGGAAGCATTATTTACCAATTTATAATGTTGGCCCATAAGATCTTCCATGTATCTGAGGAAAAAACTTAGACAAAATGCAATTGTTATACAAATCAAGTAAAATTGTCTCTACTAACTTTACAGAAATACATTAACTAGTTATTTTTCTTGATCAAATTAGTAGAAATACGATTTATTTCTAGAAGGAAATGGAAAATAACAAGTATATCCATTGACACCTTCATTCTCTTGAACCCTTCCCAAGGCTCTTTTAGGAGACAAGTCAAACAGAACACAGAAGTAACAAAGAAAGTATGGGGAAAACAGAGTTAATAACAGACCTGGGACTTCTGCGTTTGAGAGCCTGGAATCCTATCAATTTAGAGTCTGTAGACATAGCATTGCATCCTTAGAACATTTGTAAATTTAGAATTCCAGAGAGGCAACTTGATGAACCCATAGAGTCTAACTATATTGGGAATGCCAGTCCTTATCCTTCTAGAGTGCTGCTTTTCTGGACTTGACGCTCTGTAGTAATCAAATGCTTTCTTCTCCTCCCACTCCACCCCTCTGCCAAGGTGTTGTATAAGCCAGAATGGCAAGAATTTTGACTCCAAATACAATAGTAATAAATACTCAAATTATTGAAATATCTCTCTAAACTAAAATGGTCTTCAGTGGGGCAGTGAAAACTAAAATAACCTTTTATTAAATTATGTTGATATAGAAAATGACTCTAATTCTACTTGATATTCTACTCAGACTATGAATGGCTATAGAAAGAAATATATGAACTCTGGGTAGCCTGCTAGTTATGTTTAAGTTTGGAGACAGGAGTACATGTAGGATGATCGGTAAGGAGAAAAAAATAACAGTCAAATATTTAATTTGAATATTTCATTTAACTAAAATGTTTTATTACTATAAAGGCATGACTTGTAGCTTAAATTATTGGAATTTGTTGTTTGTAGTTTTCAAAGCAGAAGCTTAGGAAAATCCCTTTAAAATATAACTCAGTCATTCTTTTACCATAACTGTAGTTCTTCTTCTAGCATTTGCCCTTCTTCCGTAGCCAGTCAACAGCGTCAGGTTGAGCCTGATGTCTGCTTGTTGCTGGCTTTGAAAGTGACTGGGATCCATGTGGATTCAGTCGGCTAGGAAGGATCGTTAGTTTCCCCAATAAATGGGTACTCGCGGGATGCACCACGAGAAGGTCGATCCAATGCATCCCATAACTGTAGTAAGTACCAACTGCTTCTTCAATAGGTAAAACTACACACTTTCTTAGAAATTTCCAATTGTGATTCTTCCAGTAGCAAACACAAACAAAATTAATAGCAGCGGTGCCCCCCAAGCTATGTTACTAATAAACTCACTTCTCAATGGAAAAAAAAAAACAACCAACCACCAAAGAGGTGGGAATTTCTGCAATAATCCAAATGTAGAAATAAAAGGAACAATTACTGAAATAAAGAGAACAGTTTTCCTGCCATCATCCCATTAACTGTTTTTGACATTACTAAATCCTTTAACAGCATGAAATACATGTATATTTTTAAACTGTATTACTTAATTAAAGTTGGCTTGTATTTGGACAGAAAATTACTCTACGTTTTGTAACCATGCCATGTCCTGGCTCAGATTTTAACAAGCTAGTTTGTTTTAACGAATGTACTTGGTTGCATTAAACTGGGAAATTGTGATCACATATGTGGTGATCTTAATATAGAGTAAATCACAGGCACATATGTTTTGCATTGCTGAAATAAGTTCTGTGATCCTTTGTATTCACTAAAGAGACTGTCTAGTGCTTCCAAATACTAAGTTTTTAATCCTTGAGGCCATGCCAGTAGGCAGAATTACCTAGATGGTCTGGGGTAGGAAACAGCGATTTAGTAGGAGGTAGACTTAAATACTATTGACAAAATGCCTTAATTCATACTTGGGAGAAACTAGGAGACTAGAACATAAGAGACGAAATGGCTTCATCTTAATTACTGTTAATCCTTGAAACATGGCATAAAATCCAAAATAAAAACCATGACATCTTAGAGGCTACTATCAAGGTTCAGCTATAACCTTTCTGTATACTGGATAACTTGCTAAGTATCCAGAGACTACATTTTATCTGTGGAGATTATAGATAAGCACTATATATATATATATATATATATAGAGAGAGAGAGAGAGAGAGTTATATATATTAAATATATAGAGTTATCGTGACATTTTAATGACAAAATAGGTGCAATGTCTCTCAAAAGCCTGTAATATAATAAACATTTAGTATAGCTTCCTCCTTTCTCAAGCATGTGTATGTATTCTAGTTGCTTCATGCTTTAAGTGCTAAAACCAAAATGAAAATTGAACAAGCAGTCTATAATCTAAGTAAGGTAATACATTCTCTTGAAATTAATAATATGCATAAAACATAATACTAATTAATGTTACTAATTATTATAATTTACTAAGGAATTACATTTTATGGAAGGCACTATATTGAATGACTGGAATACAACTGTTTTCATTTAGTTTTTCAAGGCAATTATGTGATTTAGGCACTATCACTATCATAATCCCCATTTGGCAGGTGAAATACTGAGGCTCAAGATAACATACTTGCCAGGTATAGACCTGACAGTAATCTTAACCTGCTATCTCCTAGTTCAGTGTTCTCTCCACTATTAGTGCCTTGACTGGTTGGACTAAGTGGATAAGATGGGGGAGGGGGGACTATAGCGTCTCTCTGTGAGGTTGGAGGAATGGTGTATCACAAAATGTTAAGGACAGCTCTAGACTTCTGTTCAGTATGGTAGCCACTAGTCATGTGCATTTTATCCACATTAGGTTAAATGCAATTTATATTAAAATCTATTACACCTTTTGCCTTGTTTTAAACCTGGATTCTGAATTTTTTTAATTTTAGATGTGACTCAAGTTGCATTTTATTGAGCATTTATTTATTCTCATTTTTGTTTATTCTCTAGAACTAGAACATCTGGGTTCATTCTGGCTGTGCCACTTCTTTACTGTGTGAATGGCAAATTATCTGCTCAGTGCCTTTCATTTATGAAATAGGGATAATAACAATATTCACCTCACAGAGCCACTGTGAAAATTAACACTTGCATACATATGTACCAGAGGCTCAGGATGCTACCTGCACATAATAACCTCAGCACAAGTGCTTAAGAAGGGGAAATCAGCATTACAGAGATATCTGTGGAGGCCAACAAAAGAGTAAGAATCTCAGGCAAGTCCAAGGTGTAAGCCTGGGTGACTAGGCAGATTATTCTATATGCTAAGAAGCATGAAAAATGACATGTCTGAAGGGTTATTCACTGCAGCATTATTTGTAATAGCAAGAGATGATAAACAACCTAAACCTCCATTAGTAGGAGTCTGGTCACATTCATCTACCAAGTCCTTAGAGCAGATGCTAAATGAACAGATCTTTTGTGTGCTAATGTGGAACTGTGTTTACTAATGCTTTTATAGGGTAAAGCAAGGTGCAGAACAGTTTACATACTGTGTAAAGGATTATTTAGAAAAAGAGGGAATGAATAAGTGTGTCTACATACACATATACTATTCATATCCATACATACATACATACACATATTTGCTTCTATATGCATGGACTGTCACTCAAAGAAGTGACAAGAAATGTCTTACTTTCAAGAAAAGAAACTTTGTTGATTGAGATGTTAGGATGAGAGCCTGAATATGTTTTCCTATGTGCCTTTTGAGTTTTGCATCTTATGAATATCATTATGCATGCAAATAATCAAAATTTCAAATAAGTTAATTTTAATTGGGAAGCCTAAAGGGAAGGCTAGTTACTTTAGAGAAGATGACATGTGGGATGGGGTCATGAACTGGCTCCCAGCAGCTCCTAAAAAATGTGAAGCTCAAGCTTTGGTTTCAGGGCCAAATTTTTATTTAATTAATTACTTTTCTTGCCTCTAATTTTAAGAAAAAGAAAATAAATGTAATTAAACCACTGCTTTAATGCACCAGTTAATAACATTCAACTTCTTTATTAGGTTTGTGTGAGTTCCACTAAGGGAGCCTTCTCTTTTTCTATGATCTTGTTATCAAGTGAACCACATAAGACAAAAAGTCAGCTGTATTAGGACACTACATTTTCATTATAAAAACAGATATGTAAACTCATGATCAGAGGTATCATGAGGTCCTTAACAGAGGGCTAGCCTGGGGCAGTTGGTTCCTGTGACGGGGATGAGCTAGTGGCTCAGAAATGGGAATCCCGTGAACACCACATCTCAGATGCTAGGTGTATGCATGTATGTATGTCTGTATGTATTTAATTTTACCAGGGCACTGATCAAAATCTAGCTTGTGTTGTTTCTGGGAATTAAACTTGGGACCTCAGAACCTCAGGCATGAAAGTCTTTTTGCATAACCATTATGCTATCTTTCCCCTTGAATGTTAAATTTAACAGAGAGCTTAGAAATAAGTATTTTAGACAGTGGGAGAATAAGGATAATGGAGGGAGATGAACAGTTGTCGTGCAAAAATGGTGAGCCATTTCCTGGGACTTGTAAATTAAGTCTGGAAGGAAGTTGAGAGGCAAGAATTTAATTGGGGTGATATTACAGGACTTTCAATTGCTCCCTTACAAACTATTGCTGTTTTCTGTGTCCCTTTTGAATATGAGTAGAAACCTTCATATGCAAATAAACTATTTGGTATGTGTTAAGTTTGCAAAGAACAAAGTTGATTTAAGAAACAGTTTAATGGTGGGAAGCAAATGACTTTTTATGAAGAGTCGAACACGTGATATATAAAATGACTGACTGGATCTGGGAGTTAGGACACAGGTAGTACTCCAGACTTGTATGATAGAGGTACCAGACTCATTCTTAAAAACCAGTCAATTGACCAGTCATCTGGTGCTACCACTATCTTGAAAATAAATATATGTAATTTTTTATTAATTAGGATATTAAGGTTGTCAGGATGGCTCACCTGGATAGTAAAGCTGTTTTCTCATGCACAGGACTAAAGCCAGAGACCAGCCCCCACTGCACTGGATGAAGTTTCAGTTCCTCCCTCTCTCTCTCTCTCTCTTTCTTATTTGTAGAGCCAGAAAGCCTTACAATGGCATAAATGATTAAATATTAGACAAGTGAATGGTACTTGAAAATTAACTAGACTAAAGTTGGTGGCATATTTTTGGTACTAGAACCAGCAAGCACTGAGCAGTCAGCTTGGCTATTAGATTTTGATCTTTTATTTATTTTTTTAAAATTTCTTTATTGGGGGATTAATGGATTACAGTAAAATAGAATAGCTTGTATAACATTTCCACATAACAATACAACCCCCACTAGGTTCTCCTCTGCCATCGTGCTTCAGGATCCGAACCCTACCCCCACACTCCAGAGTCTTTCACTTTGGTGCTATACACCAGCTTCAGTAAAGTTCTGTTTAGAATTTTCCTTTATTTTAATATCTTCTGCAACTATCCATGTTTTAGGATTACTGTCTATCTTGGCTGGATTTCACATGCATTCAATGCACTCTGGGTCTCTCAGTGTAGTCTTTACATGGGTCTCCTCCCTCTGGTCCAGCAATTCCCAGCTCCAGTGGGCCTTGTTCTTGGATAATACAGGAAGGGTATCAGAACTGATTCCAAAGACCCAACTAAATACTTCCCAAGTGACTTTCTGGTGACAAAAGTTATGCATGCTCAGATTTAGGCTTTGGTGATGCCTCTGTACTGCCATCTAAGACCACACTGATGTTGTGAAAAGGCCTCAGGGCCAGGATGGGGCTGTGGAGGTTTCCATACTTATCTGTTGTGTTTTGCTGTATTTACCACTATTTTTAAAACACTTAGTTTATGAGTATTTGACTAGGGAATCATTAACTGGGCAGTTGTTATTTATATTGCTAGTAACTAGAGAAATTCTATTTTCTTATTTTCTCAATTATTATTCTTAGTGGATAGAGATAGAATCAAGATGGAAGGGGAAAAAATAGAGAGGGAGAGAGAGAGGGAGACTCGTAACACTGCTTCACTGCTTGTGAAGTTTGCCTGTGCAGGTGAAAATTGGGGGCTTGAACCCAGGTCCTTACACATTGTAATGTGTGCTCAGCTGGGTGCACACCTACCCCACCCCATGCCACAATTCTGTCTTCTAACATAAATGGATTGGACAAATTTTCAAGTGACTTAAGCTTCTTATTTATTTATCATTATGATTAGGAAAATATTCCCTCTTCCTTATCTGATGTGTGTGTGTGTGTGTGTGTGTGTGTATGTATTTAAATACATTCACCCACCATATTTTAGGACCCCTATCTATGTGCCAGAAATTATGTTAAATTCTGTGAATAAATACAGAGATAAGTGAAGTTCCTTACCTCTCTGAGCCTTCCAGCTAGTGAGTGCAAAAAAGGTGGAACAGACGGGGCCAGGTGGTAGCACACCTAGTTGAGTGTACATGTTACAATGCACAAGGACCCGGCTTCAAGCTTGCAGTCCCCACCTGCAGGGGGAAAGCTTTGCAAGTGGTGAAGCAGTGTTGCAGGTTTCTTTCCCTCTCTCTCTCTCTCTCTCTCTCTCTCTCTCTCTCTCTCTCTGTCTCCTCTAGATTTCTAGCTGTCTCCAGCCAATAAATAAATAAAAGTAATTAAAAAGTTAAAAAATCTTCCTTCTTCCCTGCCTTCCCAGAGCCCTGCCCCACTAGGGAAAGAGAGAGACAGGCTGGAAATATGGATCAACCTGCCAACACCCATGTTCAGCAGGGATGCAATTACAGAAGCCAGACCTTCCACCTTCTGCACCCCCTAATGATCCTGGGTCCATGCTCCCAAAGGGATAAAGAACAGGAAAGCTTCTAATGGACAGGATTGGATATGGAGTTCTGGTGGTGGGAATTGTGGGGAACTGTACTCCTCTTATCATATGGTATTGTCAATATTTTCATTTTATAAATAAAAATTTTTTAAATATATTTCTCCTTATAAAAAAGGACACAAATACAGAAATGCTAGAAATTTTAGTAAACACCATAGTACAACTCTAAATGGTTATTCTAGGAACCACAAAGGGACACTTCATCTAGCCATGGTGGCAGGGAAACTCAAAGAGGTGGTGACAACCGGCTGAAGAGGAGAAGCCAACCAGGTAGAGGAGAATAGAAAGGACATTAGAACCAGTGAGAGTAAAAGCATTAGAGAAAGGACATTAGAACCAGTAAGAGTAAAAGCATTGAGTTGGAAGGAATGTTTTAGGAGTATTTGTAGTTTGAATGTATCTAGCATGGCCCAAAGTGATAAAGCTAGGGTTTAGGAATAGCAGGGTTGGAGAGGTTCAGTACTTGCACTAGACTTAATCCTGCAGGTGTGGAGGTGGAGAGCTTTCCTGTTCAGGGACCTCTGGGGATCAGTGAGCAAGGGTTTCATCTGAAAAGAACAAAGCTGAGCTGATACAGAGGTCTGAGAGAGGAGCTGCACATGGTGAGTCTGGGGAAGTTGGACCTGAAAAGGAGACCCCCGTGAACAGATTTGAACTTGACCTTAAGGAAAAAGATTGAAAGAGGGAATAACATAATCAGGCACATCTTCTGGGGTTAACACTCCAGCAGCCATTTGACAAGTGGAAAGTCAGAAAAAGGCAAGAAAACTAGCCTGAATCCAGTGATCTAATTCCAGGGAGCAGTGAGGGTAGCATGGACATGGGGATGACCAGATGTGAGAAGGTGGACCATGTTTCTGACTCTATCTTCCAGATTACTAAACAAATAGAGCCATACCCACACACCAATACACACACCACACTCATTATGACAATGAATCTACTTATTTTTCCCTGAACCTTATATATTCTTGGTATGAAAATTATTTCCTTGGGGAAACCTCCCTTAACCCCCGAGATAGGTGACTTGAACAGTGTCCTTTATATCCCCAAACATAGATTTTACCAGTCATTTAGGTGTGAGGCCAGCTGATGTATCTGTCCTCTGATATACTTTGTATGTCATGTAGCCATGGGCTTTTCATTGCTGTTGTGTTCCTATTGTCCAATACAGCATCTGACACAATGGGTTCTTCATAGTTGAATACAGAACTTGACAAATGAATTGTTTGCTTATGTAAGATATGTTTCTTAAAGATATCTATATATCTTAGATATAGATATAATTTTACTTAATAGGACAGAGAAATTGAGAAAGGAGATAGAGATTGAGAGAGAGAGAGAGAGACAGAGAAACACCTTTAGCACTGCTTCACCATTTATGAAGTTTTCTTCCTGGGGATCAGGGGCTGGAACCTGGGTCATTGAATATAGTAACATATGCAATTAACCAGGTGCACCACCACTTGGCCTCTAAGATTTATATATTTTTATGAGAGAGATCAGAACAATTTAAAAAATGTATTTATTTATTTATTTATTTATTTATAAAAGGAGACATTAACAAAACCATAGGATAGGAGGGGTACAACTCCTATCACACAATTCCCACCACCAGATCTCCATATCCCATCCCCTCCCCTGATAGTTTTCCCATTCTCTATCCCTCTGGGAGTATGGACCCAAGGTCATTGTGGGTTGCAGAAGGTGGGAGGTCTGTCTTCTCTAATTGCTTCCCTGCTGAACATGGGTGTCGATTGGTTGATCCATACTCCCATTCTGCCTCTGTCTTTCCCTAGTAGGGTAGGTATCTGGGGAAGCGGAGCTCCAGGACACATTGGTGGGGTCCTCTGTCCAGGGAAGTCTGAGACCAGAACATTAATCAGCTCTGGAATATGTGGTATTGGGGATCAACCCAGGATCTTCAAACGTTCAAGTCCCATGCTTCACTGCTGAGTTATCTCTCCTGCCCAACTCTGCATTTTAGCTGGGGTACTTACTTTTAATTTTTTTTTTCAAAATAGTGGCTGTCTTTGAATACTACTTCCTCTAGTGTAGTATGATGTGCTTGGGAATAACAAGAAGACAGTAAAATACTGGCTTTAGTGATTATTTTAGTCATAGATAGAACTCATTCCTTGGAACATTTCTAACTTTACTCAACTTTTCTTACATTTGATAAAATGTAAAAATTGAGAGAGGAAAGGCAGGTATAAAGTGAGAGAGAGTCCTGCAGCACTGCTTCACCACAAGTAAAGCACTTATGCCTTAGCAGGTGGGGACTAGGAGCTTGAACCTGGGCTCTTTCACATAATAATGTGTGTGCTCAACCAAGAGCAACACCATGTTTTATTTTATTCTAGTGGAAATGTGGCCTTGTGCAGTAGTAATTGCACTGCTCCAGTCCACTTTTTTACTTTGTGGATACAGAGAAAAAAAAAGTGGGAGAGATGCCACAGCCCCTGGAGCTGTCTCTGTTGCCATAGCACCATCTAACTAGTTCTGGAGCCTGAATCTGGGCTGTGTGAATATCAATGCAAACTCCCCATCCATTGAGTGGCCTGGTCTCAGTAGGCATATTGTGAAACATTTATAGTCAGTTCAATTATCTGGCTTTTTGTCTTGAAATAAAACCATGTTTCCCAGATTAAAACTGAGGAGACTGATAATTTGGCCCCTCTCCTGGTTCACCTTTATTTCTAGAGTCATGATCAAGGAAGGCCCTGGCCACCATTGTTCTGTCTACTGTTTTGCAGTGTAACCCTGTCATTGTGTGCCTGTAAGGCAATACTTTGCCTCATTACTCCTTAGTGCAAATCTTCCTTCCTTGACTCTTTCCTGGTTGCTGTTGATATTTTTAAAATTATTTATTTAAGAAAGGAGACATTAACAAAACCATAGGATAAGAGAGGTACAGCTCCACACAATTCCTGCCACCCAATCTCCATATTCCCATCTCCTCCCCTGATAGCTTTCCTATTCTCTATCCCTCTGGGAGTATGGATTCAGGGTCATTGTGGGTTGCAGAAGGTAGGAGGTCTGGCTTCTGTAATTGCTTCCCTACTGAACATGGGTGTTGACTGGTCGACCCATACTCCCAGTCTGCCTCTCTCTTTCCCTAGTAGGGTGGGTCTCTGGGGAAGCAGAGCTCCAGGACACATTGGTGGGATCATCAGTCCCAGGAAGTCTGGTCCAGAACCTGGTTGCTGAAAAGAGTGTTAACATACTGCTATTGATATTTTTGTAGTTCATCTTAGCCATGGTTTGCTCCATACTGCTCTAGTGTGTAAGGAAGATTGCCTAATGGAACCAGGGTAAGAGTCTATATCTCCTTACCATGCTGTATGCTTCTTTTTTCATTCTGATAGAATGAGAGACACACGGGGTGAGGAAGAAGAGAGAGAGAGAATGAGAGAGAGAGAGAGAGAGAGAGAGAACTGCAGCACTGGTCTACCACTCATGAAGTTCCACCCTGCAGATGGGGACCAGGAGCTTAAACCTAGGTTCACCTTCATAGTAATATGTGCACTCTACTGTGTCACCCTCAGCAGATATAATGTGACACCTTACTTTCCCCCATGCCCACTAGTTTTAGGATTCTGTGTGTATCTGATTGTAGAAGGCAGGTGGTAATCACTTCCTAACACCACTGTGAAATTCATAAAATGTCTAAAAATCATCTCCTTCAGTATTTGTTTCAAATACCCTGTAGAACAGGACTCATAGCATGACTTTAATTCAAAAGGTTTTTGGCTCAAACGGTGGTGCCCCTGGAAGAACAAAAAATACACATGTCACCTTGCTAAAGGACCTGGGTTCAAACTGATCTCCTACCTGCAAAGTGGTGGTGGGGGGAAGGGTTGTTCATGAGTGATGGAGCAGTACTACAGGTGTCTTTCTCCCTGTCTAGCTGTGTTAAATAAATAAAATATTTTTAAAAAAAAATCTAAATGGCTTACATGATGAAAAAAAGACATTTCAGTTTTGGTTGACTTCCTCTGAGTAACTGCCTCATTTGATTGTCTGTGTGACAGGAATTTGACCTCCATTTAGGGACAGAAATGAAACCCCGTGATGGCCCATGCCAGGGCAATGTTCAGTGTTTTTGTTTTTTTTTATGCTGAAAGTTCTTGTGATTCAGCTTGTTTGTCTTATCCTCCTGTTAGGATCTCCTGTGCTGGGTCTCTCTCTCAGTCATTCAGAGTTTGACCTAAGAGAAGACAAAGGGTATGAAGTCGATCCTAGATGGCCTTGCAGACACCACCTTCCGCACCATCACGACAGACCTCCTCTACGTGGGTTCGAATGACATTCAATACGAAGACATTAAAGGAGACATGGCAGCCAAACTAGGGTATTTCCCGCAGAAATTCCCTCTTACTTCCTTTCGAGGAAACCCCTTCCAGGAAAAGATGACCGCAGGAGACAGCTCCCAGTTAGGCCCAGTGGACTCAGGGAACATCACCGAGTACTACAACAAGTCCCTCTCATCCTTCAAGGAGAATGAGGAGAACATTCAGTGTGGGGAGAACTTCATGGACATGGAGTGCTTCATGATTCTGAATCCCAGCCAGCAGCTGGCGATTGCCGTGCTCTCCCTCACATTGGGTACCTTCACGGTCCTGGAGAACCTGTTGGTGCTTTGTGTCATCCTCCACTCCCGCAGCCTCCGCTGTAGGCCCTCCTACCACTTCATTGGCAGCCTGGCGGTGGCCGACCTGCTGGGGAGTGTCATTTTTGTCTACAGCTTCGTCGACTTCCATGTGTTCCATCGTAAAGACAGCCCCAATGTGTTCCTGTTCAAACTGGGTGGTGTCACGGCCTCCTTCACTGCTTCGGTGGGCAGCCTCTTCCTCACAGCCATTGACAGGTACATATCCATCCACAGGCCTCTTGCCTATAAGAGGATCGTCACTAGGCCCAAGGCTGTGGTGGCCTTTTGTCTGATGTGGACCATCGCCATTGTGATTGCCGTGCTGCCTCTTCTGGGCTGGAACTGCAAGAAGCTGCAATCTGTGTGCTCGGATATTTTCCCCCTCATTGATGAGACCTACCTGATGTTCTGGATTGGGGTCACCAGTGTGCTGCTACTGTTCATCGTGTATGCCTATATGTACATTCTCTGGAAGGCCCACAGCCATGCTGTCCGAATGATCCAGCGAGGCACCCAGAAGAGCATCATCATCCACACATCAGAAGATGGCAAGGTGCAGGTGACCCGGCCAGACCAAGCCCGCATGGACATTAGACTGGCCAAGACTCTTGTCCTGATCCTTGTGGTGTTAATCATCTGCTGGGGCCCTTTGCTTGCCATCATGGTGTATGATGTCTTTGGGAAGATGAATAAACTCATTAAGACAGTGTTTGCCTTCTGCAGTATGCTCTGCCTGCTGAATTCCACTGTGAACCCCATAATCTATGCTCTGAGGAGCAAGGATCTGAGACATGCTTTCCGGAGTATGTTCCCCTCTTGTGAAGGAACGGCACAGCCTCTCGACAACAGCATGGGGGATTCTGACTGTCTACATAAACATGCCAACAATGCAGCCAGTGTCCACAGGGCTGCTGAGAGCTGCATCAAGAGCACGGTCAAGATTGCCAAGGTGACCATGTCTGTGTCCACAGACACGTCTGCTGAAGCTCTGTGAGCCTAACATCTCTCTAGCTGCATAGGAAAAGAAATAATTCTGCTCTTCTTCCTCCTTCTTTTCCTATTCTTCCTCCTCTTACTCTTCCTCCTCCTCTGTCATCCTGCTCTTCCTCCTCCTCTTTTTTTTTCTTCTCCTTCTCCTTCTGTTTTCTCTCTTTTTTTTTCAAAGTTCAAGATCTAGAGGAGTCTTATCTCATCAGTTATATTTTTTTTTATGTTTACCATTCTCAGTGGTAAAGTAATTGTCAACTATGTTCTCTAACATTTCCATAGTGTAGGTACTCAAACTTGGTTTTCCAGGGGTGTGTAATGAAAAAAAAAAGCCTGTGGTTTCAGTGACTCTAAACTCCTTCCATGTCTCAGTGAAACTGAAGAGAAAGCTTTGCTGATACAATCTCAAGTTCAAGTACTCGTAGAAAAATGCCATCAAATGAGTAACATCTTTGTGAATCTATCTGTCATAATGTGAAATGTACTTGTTGATAAGTATCAGAGATGCCCATTTTTACAAGCTATAGTATTTAAAATTAGAACTGTTGTGTAAAATGTATTTTGTCCTGTGAGATGTGTATCAGTGTTTACTATGTGTTATTTATATTTTTCTAGTTCAGCAAAACTTAAAGCTAGACTTTTTTTTGGACAGTGAAACATAAGCAGTGGATAAATATACCAATGAGGTCACTTTTTGAAGAAATTATTGCCCAGGATGTAACTTTAAAAACCTTAATTTTTTTCAAGTATCTATTCAAATGACATTGAATTAATCATAAGAGTTTATTTTTCTGTTACTACAATGAGACTTTAAAAACTACTCAAAGTATTGAGCAGAATTCATTGATACTTAAATTAGCTCTGCATTTGCATCAATGACATTTATTATCTTCTGGACTATAGTTGCTCTGCAAGTAATGGATTACAATGAAAGTGGAAGAGAGAAGGCATATTGACTTTTTGACTGACATCTTTGACTTTCTTTAGTCTTTAGCTATTACTGGACCTCTTAAGATAGCATGTGTCAATTTTAATGTTTATTGTTATCACTGTGCAATTGTTGTTTACTTGAATAATATTGCATTCTTATATTCCAGGTTTAAGTAGATTCCATGTGTGGGTGGCCAAACAGCAGTCTTCATATTTTTCTTAACTGAAAAGACGTATTGTCTGGATCAGTGAAATATGCTGTGTGTGTACGTATATATATATATATATATGTGTGTGTGTGTGTGTGTGTGTGTGTGTGTTTCTATCTTATAACTGTTATAGTAATGTCATAAAGTGAGAAAACTGTGATCAAGTGTATACTCTACCACTTCCTGCACTCTTGCACATCGAGTCAGTTTCTAAAATTGAGTTCTTCCAGATATCCTGTTGATAAAAACATTGGCTGTGAACATTCACAAAATTCTCTAACCTCCTTCAGAGACTGGGTCAGGTGTGACTAAATAAACCTATAGTATTCAATGAAAACTAGTGTGTATCAGTAGACAATGATGACCACTCTAGTAAAGGTCTTTATTTGCAGTGTTAGTGTCAGGAAATGAGAGTGTTTTGGTTTTTGAGCTCCTAATATTAATCGAGTAGATGTAAATATAAGTCATTAGAAAAGAAATGGCTCTGAACTCCCTCCACAGGCAACATTTTCCACCCTTGTTAGAGAGAAAGAGACAGAGAGCGAGAGACTGAGACTGTGTGTGTAGGCAGTGTGATCCCAATTTCAAGTGTTACTATGCACTGCTTACTGCGTAGAACTATCAGGAGCAGCCCATGTGGCTCAGGAACCCAGTCAACAGTAAGTGAGGAAGAAAAGAGCAGTAAGGAGCTAACACAATCATGATGGAGATTTGGATGCTATATGGCTGCCTCTATGCTTTCCCCAGATAACCTTGGTGCCCACCTGGCATCCACCTTGTCTGAGTAGGTTTCAGGCTCTGGTATAGACAGATGATAGATAGATAGATGATAGATAGATTAGATAGATAAAGGTATTTTGAATCACCTGTCAACCTATAGTATTCCATGAAAACTAGTGTGTATCAGGAGACAATTAATGATGACCACTCTAGTAAAGGTCTTTATTTACAGTGTTAGTGTCAGGAAATGAGAGTGTTTTGGTTTTTGAGCTCCTAATATTAATCAAATACATGTAAATATAAGTCATTAGAAAAGAAATGGCTCTAAACTCCCTCCACTGGCAACATTTTCCACCCTTGTTAGAGAAAGAGAGAGAAAGAGACAGAGAGCGAAAGACTGAGAACAACTCAAATCTGCTCACATTTCCCTTTTTACCATATTTACATCAGATCTCAGGGTGCTAGAAGATTAAGAATCTCTCTTGAGAAGCAAGAGAAAAGATTATGAAAAAACTCACCAGGGTCTAGTTACCATTTAAGAACTGCCTGTCTTGTCCCCCATCATCCCAAATACAATCATCTCAGACCTCACCAGGCAGTACCAACTTTCTTCTCACAGCTGTGAAGATTGGTGAAGATGAAAGTCTTGCAATTGGTAGAATAATTTCAGAATTCATTTTTGAAACTGCCTTTGTGTGTGTGTATGAAATGTAGTTTTTGTATTGTGTTTTCAATATTTAAATCATGTATAATAAATTAAGGGACAATGGGGCTGACAGCACTAAACTTGGTGCTTACTGATATTCTAAGGAATATCTGTGAAATATCATGTATGTATCATACCACCTTCATTTCTTGAATATTTAAATCAGTTTAATTCATTCTGATACTTAAAAATGTCATTTCTTAACCCATGACTCAAGTGTTTTCTCTAGTGACTATACTCATTCTTATTGCCTTCACTAGAACCATTCATTAATTAGCCCCTTAATTAGACTCATTAACTTAAATATAATTTAGATTTCAATATGTTTTGTAAGGTCTGACCTGAGTTTTCTACTTTCCTTGGAAGGTAGCAGACTTACCATGACCTTCCATTTCACCATCACATACATCTTAGAAAGGGCCAAATTTCCAGCCTGCTTGATTTCTTCAGAGTAATAATTAATCTTTCAGTTCTGGGCCAATATTTTAATTTAAACAAGGAGGTTCTATCCCCAAGAGCCTCTAATTTTCCATTACATGTGAAATAGATAAAAAAGAAAGATGGATCTTGGAGAAGCTGCAGAAGCTGCCTACATAGATGCTTCTAAACCTCCCATCCCTATTGAGTCAGGTTTATAGTCTGGCTACTTCAACCCATGATGCAGGAAATTGACCCAACCACCAGATAGTAGGCCCTGGAAGGATAACATTCTAGTTACTGTCCTGTTGGTTAATTTGTGCCATTTCATACCTGTAAAAGAGTCCACCAAAATCATGCACAAAATTAGATTTCTCACAATCTAACTGTATATTTGTATGATATTTTAAAATCTCCTAAATGCTAGGCAATGGCTATTAACAATTATCTTGCACTGGGCTTCTGATGAAATGTTAACAATGCCTCTTATAACATATACAAGATATTTTATCTGATTTGGGCTGAACGTATGTAAATAGGTTTTTAAAAAGTCAGATGTTTAAGCAGTGGCTTATAAATCAGTAATTTTCGGATAGGAGGATTTCTTTACATTGCTGTAGCATCCTAAAAACTGTCTTCAAGTAAACTTAGTGTACTAGGCCTGCTGGGGATTGAAGTCCCCAAGAAAGAAAACCTTTTATTGTAATAATATGAATCAAGATAACAGATGATCTAGGTTCTTATTTCCAATGTTTCAAGTGGAAAATAGAACCCTTAACTGTCTGTAAATCTACCATGATTACTTTTCCTCTTAGACAAATATTGTATTGTTAGATGTTTGTAGAGCTGGTAACATCCTTGAAACTGCTGCAGTATCTTTGTTAGTAATCTGTATAATGCATTGTACACAGGTACTAGTAAGAGTGTTATTCAATGTAGCTTCAGTCATTAAATTATTATAGCAGTAGTACTTCTGTAATACTTGCAATGTATTAAACCCATACTATATTTTATTTCAATGATGTAATTACAGTGTTATTTATTCAAAGAGAAAACATCCCATCATGTCTGTTGTCTAAATTTACCTGGAATCAAATAAAAATTCTAGATTATCATAAAGAACACACAGTGCCTTTGAGTTCTGCCTTATTTTACAGTCCAGAACAACTGCTTTCAATAAGCACTCACGATTTAATAAATGGGAACAGATTAGATTAACATACTCATTTTTTAGTCTAGAAAAAGCATACAAAAAGCTATATATTGGGCGGATAGCATATTGGTTATGCAAACAGACTCTCATTCCTGAGGCTCCAAAGATCCAGGTTCAATCCCCTGCACCACCATAATCCAGAGCTGAACAGTGCTCTGGTTAAAAAAAAAAAAAGTATATATTATATGACAGAGGGGGAAAAGCCTGCCATACTTTTTAATAGCATTCTTTTTTTTATTGAGCTTAATGATTTTTTCCATATTAAAACAGATTTACTATTCACAATGTATCAGATAAATTAGAAGTTAGCAGATTTTGTAAATATGAAACTAAAAAATTTATGAACATCATATACTCTGAATTACATGAAAGAGATAATTGCTTTTCAACCTACCTTATAAAACCTCACACAATTGTAACTGGAACAATAACAGAACATGGATTTTAATTTTTATACTAAGGAAAAATGTGTTAAAATTAGATTTACACATTATTTCTATCTAAAATAATTTTTTGCAATTTTGAAAGGAAGTTTTAAAATGAGTTGGCAAATATTTGAAAATAGATTATTTTTAATATCTATAATTTAAATTTATTATTGTGTCTCTTTTGGTAAGTATTAATTGTCTGCATAAGCTGAAAGTTTCTAACAAAAATTAAGCCATATATATATATAGTCACTAGGGTTATCACTGGTGCTTTGTTCCTGCATGATAAATCCACCACTTCTAGATAAAACAGAAAAAAACTGAAAGGAAGTGGGGAAGATAGGAAGAAAGAGAGAAACCTATAGCACTGCTTCACTACTTGTAAAGTTTTCTTTCCAGGTGGGGACTGGGGGCTTAAACCCAGTGCTTGTAGATGATAATGTATGCCCTTAACCAGGTGCACCTCTGGCCCCACTTCAGGTTCTTAGTTTTTAAATTTTATAGTGATACTTGCCGGGAGTAAAATAATTTCATGTCTTCATATAGAATTTCAAAACTCAGAAACAGACCCAACAATAATGTGCTGCCATCTATGTAGAAATATATATATATATATATATATATATATATATATATATATATATATTTTTTTTTTTTAAATGATGTAATAATGACAAATCAGTGGCTAAAAAAATCTATGGTATATATGCAGGATGAAATACTATTTGGCTGTTAAAAATGATGACATCATCTAATTTGTGCCAACCTGAATAAAATTGAAAGACATTATGTTAAGTGAAATAAACCATAAAGAGAAGTAGAAATACAGAATGATCCTTATAAATGGGACCTAATAACTGGGGACAGGGAGGAAGAAAATAAAATGAAACAAACTGGGCATGGTGTATTACATCAAAGCAAGGAGCTCTGGGGAGAGGGGTGGGTAGGAAAAGGTGGAAGAGAGCTGTGGGGGCTGAGTGCAGAATGAAATGTATTCATGTGACAATGACTGCACTATAAAGCATTAGCTACCCCTTAAGAACATACAAACAAAAGCAAAAAACAGAGAAGTATGTGGGTCTCAGTGTATTTCCTATGAGTGACTGTGATAGGAAACACCCCACCATTTACACTGAAATATTTACTCTGGTGGTGGTGTGAGATAGATCACTCACTGAAATGTACTCTTTGTGAAGAATGAGACCCCCACACCACATGAAAAACCATAGATGGTTGAATGGTGTTGTAGTGTCTTCTATTCTATTTAACTCTCCCTTCCCCTTCTGTCTCCTTTTTCTAATTATGACTGGGTAAAATGGTGTGTGGTTGTATTACACATGTACTTTTGGTGCTACATTAAATAAAGACTCCTGGGGCATCTGGAGATGGCTCGCCAGGTAGAGTATACACCTTATCATGAATAAGAACTTGGATTTAAGGCTCAGCCAGCACATTGAACATTTGCATTGAAGAAGATTTTTCTCTGTTGAAGTGGTGCCACTGTGCTTCTCCTCTCTCTGTCTCTTTCTTCCCCTCCTCTCCCTCTGTGTTTCTCATCTTCTACCAAAAAAAGGAAAAATCCCATCCACTGGGAGAAGATGAGTCATGCAGTTGTGAAGCCCTAGCCATAACACTGGTGGAGAAAAAATTCTCCTTAAATGCAAGTGATAAATGTGAAGTTCTTAGGTTCATATAAGCATATAGAAAATGAACACACATCATCATTCCTTAATTTCTGGAATGCTGCAAAGAGAAATTTATAATGTACACATTTAATAAGCTTAGGAATGTGGTGAAATGTGCAGATCTCTGCACATCTCAAAAGTACAGATCACTGAACTGCTGTCTTAACCATTTTAGCAGTGTCTGGGTAAAGTCAAGCAATGACAATATAAGATTATAAAATGCATAATTCTCTGTGACACATCCAAAGAAAAAGACAATAGCAGGAAGGAATTGACAACAACAATTAATAATTAACATAATAAGATATTGTATTATGTAAGATGATATTACATAATATATATCATGCAATACATTAAGATATTATTAAGGTAATGCAAATTGCAGTCTTAGATTAAGAGAAAAATAAAACAAGGACTCCCCAGTATTCACTGTGACACATTGTTCTTTGCTTTGAATATCAGTATTCAAATACTTGGGTAGCAAATGAATAATTTTTCCCTTAAAGAAATAGATGACTTAAGCTGTTCATCTTCACAACAACAATAATGACATAATACGTAGCATATTTTGGTAAGGTCAATTCATTTGAAATGCTCACTTTTTTTTTCCAAGTACAAAAATTTGGCTGACATCAAAATCGTGGCAAATGTCAAAGACCTGACTAACTTTAATGGAGGCAGCTATTGTTCTGGAAGAATCACTGGAGAAGAAATCATTAGACTCCAAATGTGTCATTATTGCTATGTTTTTGGGCAGAACCATAGTCTTGCACATGATTTTACCACTCTGGATACACACACACACACACACACACACACACACACACACACACATACACACACACACACACACACACACAGAGAGAGAGAGAGAGAGAGAATGTGTGTGTGTGTGTGTGTGAGAGAGAGAGAGAGCACTATAACAGTACAAATGCTTTCTCCATTAGTATAGCACTTCCAGTATGGTGCCAAGGCTTAAACCTGAGTGACACATGATAATACTAGCTGAGCTATCTTTGGTCCATAGTGCATATAATTTAATTTTCAAAGAATTCTATAGTAAATTTATTATTAACTCCATGTTATAGATGAACAAACTTTTACGGAGGTAAAAACCACATAGATAAAATTTGAACTTACATCTTGATATGAAAAAAAAAAAACTGGATCAGTAGATAATTCACCCACTGGAGTATACCTTGATTAAGTCCTGGATTCAAGTTCTAGCACCACTTCACCCCAGGGAAGCATAGACAGCACAGGGGGAAGGGAAACTAATGGATGATGGAGCAGTATTTTAATGTCTCTCTCCTTTCTCCTTTTTCCATTTTCTTCTCTATAATAAGAAAGAATGAGAAAAAAATATTAGCATTGGGATGCCACTCATATATGATAGCTTACATGCATGAGGCCCTGGGTTCATTCCTCAAAGGAATAAATAAATAAAATTTAAAATAAAAACAAATATAAAAAATCCAAACCCAAAGTAGGGTGGGAAATGGCTCAGCAGTAGAAGACAGGACTTGCATATGCAAGAACTCAGGTTCCATCCCAAGCATTATATATGCCAAAGTGCTGCTCTCAGACCCTCTCTCATAAAATAAATTCACCAAGAAAAAAAGTAAATGCATCTTGTTTTTATTAAACCATAGTGCCTCTAGTCATTCATTCATTATTCATTTAAAGTTATACACTTCGTAAGTATTTATTGAAAACTTCTATATACTAAGAAATTCAAAGATGACAAATAACACTTTACCACAAAGTCTAGTAAAAATAATTTCTGAATTTCTAGTGTTTTACAGTACATATCCACATCACTAGACTCAAGAAGTCAGAACCTTGACTAGGGTCACATAAAACTTAGGTTCTTTGACTCTAAACTCTGGACCTGTCCATCATATCACATTGTAAGAGAAGAGTAAGGTATGATGAGGTACTTGGCTCTAACCAGATAATTTGCATTTTTTTCTTCTCCAGATAGTAGCAATAGAGAAACTTTATTAAAGCCATTCTGTGTGTCAAAATAAACTTGTGTTCTTATTGCTTGCCTAGCATGACTCACCACTCACCTTGGGTAGTTGAAGCAGTGGCTGAGAAGTCTGATTTATTTTATCCCCAGAACTGGATACTACAGATATATTCCTGATCACACTGTTTCACTCAATTTGGGGGGCTACTTCCTCCATCAAAATCCTAAATTCTAATTATTTTAGATTTTTTAAGATTACTTTTTATTTTTAATTTATACATGGAACATCTAGAAAGTAATTGTTAGTCAATTAAATGTAACTCTATAAAATTGTAAGATACAATTTAGTATTTTATACAAAGTACTATGTGTAGTTGGCATTGTTGATGATTGTGAGTTGTCTCCTTTTTATGATATTTGTTGTCTCATTTAATATTTTCAGTGAAGGTGTCAAGTACTAGTATCGTAATTTCACAGAGTTCAAGTTTTATTTTGTTTTGTTATCATTTGGTCATATGTATGCTTAGCCACTGCACTGCTGAGTTGATATTCACAAGCTACTTTCCATTTAATTATGCATTTATTTTATTCAAGTTAAACAACACTGTTAAGTGTCAAGTCTTCAACTTACTTGGCATCTTGTGAAAAAGGCCGACTTAACCAGATCATCCCAATGTAACAGAAGCAATGCTAAAATAGAGGAGACTATGAGAAATCAGAAGGGGCTGACTCAGGAGGACGGGATGACTCTTGATTTGAGTATTGAAGACAAAATTGGAGCTGGTCAAAATAAGGAGATAGAGAGAAGTAATAGAAGTACAGTGGAGAGAGAGAGAGAGAAAGAAAGAGAGAGAGAGAATATGATATATCCAGAAAATGACACAGTCTCTTGTGACTGGGATGAGGTACTCCAGGGAGAGTAATGAGGATGCAGAGTACTAAAAACCATGAATGCTAAGGTGATTTATTGTTTTTGATGCACCTGCACTGGGCTTTCCAGAGCATAATATTAATCCCCAAAGGTCAAAGGTTAAGTATCCTTCTCCCTAGTTTTTCTAGTTCAAATATATTTGAACTAGAAACACTACACACACACACACACACACATATATATATATATATATTTTACAAAATATTGTATGTACACAGGTATACAACCATCACTCTGTGCTTGACTCAGCAGAGCACCAGAGGTGGGGGTGGGTTCTCTGGATCCTGCCTCCTCATTAACTGGCCACATATCTTACCTCCTGATAACATTACTGTCAGTGCTAGAAAGAGCATTATTCACTAGGAATTAAGGGGCATCAATTAGCTCCCCCAAACCGAGCAGTCATCAGTCAAAGTATTCCTGGTCATTATTCACCTGGGCTGGGGCAAATTCTCTGATCTCCAGATGACAGGAACGGTATTGAACGACAACCCTTGGGGCCTCCAACCCTCTGCCCTTCTGCCCCCTTTTTAAATAAGATTATTGCTGCTGCTACTGTTTGGTTTGCCTGAAGAGATACATAAATCCTTTGGGGAGCAGCTACATAAGGACTGAAAGGGAGAATCTTTTAAAACTGTCCAAACAACCCAATACTACACCTGACCAAAGTTTAATTATTTTATTCAGATAGCATATCACAGACGGTCTTAAGAGAAGGAAACACTAAAAACATCTTTGTGGGGGAAGAAAATGAAGTATTAATCCTTTTTAAAAGTTTCATATTTCAATTTTTCTAAATATTTTACCATAGATATATTTACAAAATTCATAAAATCATGTGTATTTTTAAGAGAAAAGGAGCTCTGCCATACAGTTTTTGACATATTTTAATAACTTGAACTTATAAACCAGATAAATGATTTCTGGTTTGAATGAATTCAGAAATTGCAAGACTTCTGATTGCTGTAGAAAAGGACAGAGGACTGACTACTAGTCATTCCATTCAGCCTCTGATTGCCTGTCTTGTTAAATTCCAATTTTACTAGCTTGGATAACTGTAAGGAATTTGTCTGACTTGACCACACAATGCAAATATTTCCTATTAAGAATTTCTCCCCATCATTGAAATATGTGATGAAAAGTCCAAGAAAATGCCTCTATTTCCCAATGGGGGGGAAGCCCTGTTTTTCTCAGCATTATTAGATAAGTAGGTAAATCTAAATATTTTTTGGAATGACCCAGAATGGTATTACAAAATGTCACTATGTCCAGGGGACAATGGAGAGATGCACAAGATAGGACATATTACTACTGAAGAAAAGAAAAATCAGTAGAGTTCTTGGAACAAGTTACCTTTCCTAAAGGTCCTTCTATAAATTTGAGGACACATTAGTCTCCCTGAAACTCCTCAACTCTAGTAGCCATTTCAAATGAGAGGGAAAAAGTGGAATTCCTTTGTGAGAGGAGGTCTGCAGGACAGTGGTTTCTTTAACAAATTCTGGTAAGGTGCAACACATGGGAACTCTTTGTTCTAATCACATTACGTCCAAGCAGAGGGAAACAGGAAAAGAAATATCGATTCTTAGAAACTGATTATGAAAGTAAATTCTGTAACAAGGTGGCCTCAGGAGATGCCTGAAGAAGAAGAGGGCACTTCTTTAGGCTTTGCATGTATATTAACAGATCACCTTTGCTAGTTTGAAATGAGAAATAATATGGCTAAGATACAATGCCCACCAGCAAGATCAGCTTCCATTCCTGATTTCACATACCTTCCAATAGAACTCCTAGGTCTGCTTCTAAGGATGATTAAAGAATGTAACCAAGATATGACTTCTCATGATGAATGCACAAAGAAGCCAGGGAACAGTTATGAACCAAGGGACTTGACAGTAAGACATGACATCTTTATTTCAGTGCTACCATCCTTGATGATAAATAGTGTAAAGTAGCTAAAAAGAAAGCTCTTTTCTTTATGTCCAGGCTAGAATATTCAGCCTCAATAAGGGATGTCAAGCAGTAGGCCAAGGGAAAGCAAAACTCTAGGCAAAATTGGCACTGTGCTTCTATCAAGTAAAAATGGTGGAGCTTTTTCATAGTATTATATATTTGTATTGGGATTCTGAAGTCATCTCAATACATGACAGCAAAGAACAATGATCTGGAAAATGGATTCTGTAAATAATAGATTTTATTTAGGGAATGAAAAGATGAGGCATAAACATCAGAAAAAAACTATGAAATTCACAAATGAAAATGACCTTGCCCAACTCTCCTAGATCTAGATGAAAATGCAGTAGACAAGTGCTTAAAGCATTTGGAAAGATACTAGATTCAGAACTAAATGTACAAGCAAATACAGCTTCCTTACCCAAATAAACATAAACACAACAGCCACCAGATTTAACATTGAATTCACAAATTCACAGAAACCTCTAAACCTGGCTATATGAACTAACCCAATGTGTGTGTGTGTAATTGTATGTGTGTGTGTGTGTGTGTGTGTGTGTGTTTTCACTGTACACAGAGAATGAGTGTTCAAGAATTATAGGAATGTAATCAGGTGTGGCCCATTAAAAACCTTATGCCAAATTTACAATAAAGACTTCTCAGCTTTGAAAGAAGTATATAGGCATCTTATAATGTCCCCATGAAAGAATGAGTCTGTTAATTTACCAGGCAGTCAATGAAAAGAATGTTGGCAGATTTAACCATACAGGTGTTTTAAAACAACTTGATACATTTAAATTCAAATTTATAAAAAAGACAAATGGGAAGAGAATTATCTTGTCACAAAAATACTTTGCACCTGCTGAAGCTCTCAGAGCTGGGTGTGTACCTCCAGCTGTCACCTCTTCTGGTGAATTTGAAATGCACCTAAATGTCCATAAATCCAATTTGCAAGGAATTTTCAATCACAACTTTACTCCTTACAGTGAAAAGTTTCTATAACTTAAAATGTTCTCACCAATCCTACACACTTACCTTACACAAACCTTTAATCATGCTTCTGTGTTCTGTAAATTGGAATTGTTTACCAAATATAGATGTGGATGAACTGAATACATTTGTTTTTTCAGAGCACAGAACCTCACTGCAAATCTGAAATTATGCTAGGGATTTGGGCAAACCTTCCCAACAATAGTGAATGGGAATAAAGTGAGTAATGAAATCCATAAATAATCCCCAGATGTATTCATCCTTAATAATCAAATATGAAGTATCTTGTAATCATTTTGCCACCAATGCTACCAAGTGGGAGAGGAGGCTGATTAAAGCCTGATGCCTTCTCTGGCTGACCTCTGTTGGCTGACAGAAATAACAGGCAGGCAAATGGTCACAGAGCAGGCAGCACCAGGCTGGAAGCAGAGACACTATGCAGACTGTGTAATTAGCTACTAAATAACAAGGAGAACAGAGTCCAGGCAGAAGCAAGCCAGAGGGAATTTCATTTCCATTTAGCAGTGATTCCATTCATGTCTGCTTGGTGCCAAGAAGACCAACCACCTAAGCCTCACATGGCCCCTTGGGCCCTCACTGCAGGCTCTTCAGAATAACTGCCATGGTCAGACTGCCCCCCCGCCCATCTGCAGAAAATTCAATAAAGCTGCTGTGATGTAAAGGAAGAGATACCAGGCCTGGGTTCCAGGTCTTGTAGAGTTTGATTTTGGCTAAGACTTCCTTGCCCAACAGTCTTTCTCCAATATTCTCTATAAGGCCAGTCAGGCTAGAGTTAAAATGCAATGGGGTGGCTTCTGTGACTATACCTTAAGTTACTGTTACTGAAGTGCTGTGTTGATGTAAGGTTTTAATTGGGAGTGTTTAGAAAATGAGAGAGATGGGAGTTGGGCGGTAGTGCAATGGGTTAAGCGTAGGTGGTGCAAATGTAAGGACTGGCAAAAGGATCCCGGTTTGAGCCCCTGGCTCCCCACCTGCAGGGGGGGGGGTCGCTTCACAAGCAGTGAAGCAGGTCTGCAGGTGTCTGTCTTTCTCTCCCCTTCTCTATCTTCCCCCTCCTCTCTCCATTTCTCTCTGTCCTATCCAACAACATCAACAACAACAATAAAAAAATTTAAAAAAAGAAAATGAGAGAGAGGCGCAAGTTTAGATGAACATTCTTTAATCTCAAATAGGGATAAATCCTCTTATTTATGCCACATTTTCTTCCTAACCTTAGCAACACTGACTGCTTGGTAGGGTTTGTTTGTAGCTAAGTCTAAAAAGTGGCAAATCTCTGCTTTACAGATGAATTGCTAGAGAATTCTTTGCTAAAATATGATTCTGTCTTCTGTGATCAATTCAGTGTCACCTTGTTCTCCCTAGTACTTCCTGGGTGACTTAGTAGCAGTCAATCTCTGTGCATAGAATTCATATATAAAATCAAACTCTTTGCAATATGTAGTATTTTTCCAGAGTGTATATATGCAAAAATTGAAGGTACTAAAAAAATATATGATTTTCATTGGATTTAAAGGTATACTTGAAATCTTCCCATGTAACTGACACCACAATTTCATCACCCATTTGAGATCTAAGTTTGGAAACCAGCACAATATAGACTAAAAAATATAACGTCTACATTTGACTTTTAAAAACAGTACTGTATTGTAATTCCCAGCACTCAAGTATTATGTTTATTGTACTTTAATGTAATAGCCTACTGCTTCATTGTCCTTGTTTTTTTAGCCAGGCTAACATGCTGCACAAAGACCAGATTGTTTTATTCTTCTCCCTAATGGTAGTTGACCTTAATTGGTCAGAATTTGATTATTTGTTGAATTATGTGTTATTCACTCAACAGATATGTGCGTAAATCTATTGCCTATGCTGAATAAACAACTGGAAACCCCATGGAGGTTATGTGGCTCTGTGGTAATTTACAGTTTATAAGTAATCCTTGGCAGTCGTGGATCTATGTAGTTCCTTGATTCAGCATATACATTAGTTTCTTGCCAACATTCACTTCTCTCTCTGAGAATGACTCCTCTTTTTTTTTTTTTTTTTTTTTAGTTAGGAGATTAACTGTTTACAGTACAATCTTTGACACATAGTCACACCTCTTATCTCCCCTTGATGAATGTCTGGGAGACATTCATCCCCCAAACCTTGATTCCCTCCTTGATTGTATACCAGGACTCTAGTGTCCCTTCATTATATCATTTACTCTTCTTCCCCATATTCCTTTGTTTTGGCGAAATATGCCACACCCAGGAATGATTATTCTTTTTTGTTTTTAAATACATATTTCTTTATTCCTTTTTGTTGCCCTTGTCAGTTTATTGTTGTAGTTATTATTGTTGTCATCATTGTTGGACAGGACAGAGAGAAATGGAGAGAGGAGGGGATGATATAAAGTGGGAGAGAAAGATAGACACCTGCAGACCTGCTTCACTTACTGTGAAGTGACTCCCCTGCAGGTGGGGAGCTAGGGGCTCTAACTGGGATCCTTATGCTGGTCCTTGAGCTTTGCACCACGTGCATTTAACCAGCTGTGCTATAGCCTGACTGCCAGGAATGATTATTCTTTACTAAATTCCATGAAATACAAAAGTCATTTATAAAGGCTACAAAAATGTTTAGTTGAATAGTCTTTTTTGATAAATACAAAAATAGTATTGATTCTAAGTATAATTATGTTAAGTCATACAGCACTAGTTTTCAAGACAAACAAAGATGGAAGATGTGGATTGCTTGTAAAAGGAATGAGTGGTTTCTAGGGGGAGAGGAGGTATGATTCCTCTAATCAGAAATGAATGCAGATGAACATGCAGCACTATCAGATTACAAATGTTCCCATGACACAGTGAACGTAGTCATTTGTATCCTAGTACAAATGTTCTAAAGACAATAGCTTCAATTGTATTTATTTTTAAGAAGCAATTTTACTTCACTTACTATGTGCTAAACACTTTGTTAAATGTTTCTTAAGTTAGTATTAGTGAATCTCAAAATAAGAGTATTCATCTGCATTATTAAGATCTCCAATTTTTTCTTTCCACCATTCCTGGGCTAAATTTTTCAGTCTTTTTTATTTCAGATAGAGGGTGAGGGAAAAAAGGAGAAGGGAAAGAAAAAAGGAAAGGAAAGGAAAGGAAAGGAAAGGAAAGGAAAGGAAAGGAAAGGAAAGGAAAGGAATTACAGCATGGCTCCCCCATCTTTAGAGCTTAATCCAGTGCTGTGATGCTTCCATATATTGCTAAGGTTTGAACAAGAGGCTTTGCACAAGGTGAGGTACACATCCTATCTGGTTGTCTAGCTCCCATCTCAAACAATTTTTGGTTTTGTTGTTGATGTTTATAATCATTCCAGGACTTCACCACTCCAGGATGACTTTTTCAGACATATAGACAATAGATGATAGATAGATAGATATATAGATGATAGATAGATGATAGATAGATAGATAGATAGATAGATAGATAGATAGGAAAGAAATCAAAACACTGAAACATCCTTAATGTGGCCGGGGCCAGGCTCAAACCTGCATCACACATGTGACAGAGTAGCACACTATCTGCACTATCCAAGCCTTTTCCAACTTATTAAAATGCCAATGAGCTATATTCTATCAAATAATATTTGGGGGTTCTGAAGGGAAGAAGGAGGAGTATTAAGGGAAAGTTGGGAATCTAAGTCCCTATGGTGGAATAGGATGATAGTTTGGTATATGGTTAGATGTGCTGACACCTGTCTTGTGGAAATGTGCTGTCACGACAAAAATCATCCTATAGACCAACATTTCTTTAATAAAATGATACTTAATGTGGAAGAGAAAAAAAAGATCAAAGGGGGATCTAATTAAACCCACCTGTGATCTATTTCTGGCTCCTTAACTGAGGATGTATCACTTAATAAAGCTGTGGTTAAACATTGGATGGGGAAGTTTTGGAGCATAGAATGATTGGAAGAAGTTGGAAAGCTTTGAACAACCAGAGGTTAACAAGATATCTTGAATTAGAAGGACAAATAGTGTATTATCTCGCTTATAGGTGGGAATTAAGAGGCAAAGACAGTAAGGGAAAACATAAGTTAAAACTTGGACTGGATGTGCTATATTGAGCAAAAGCAAAGGCCTCTGAGGAGTGAGGGAAAGGAGTGGGATAGAGAAGTTCCAGGGTCCTGGGACATAATGATAGGAAAGGATCTAGGTTGTGGGGGAGAAAGCGGTTTACAGACACCTATCATGAGAAAATGAGTGGTTGTACTTATGTGAAAACAATTATGCTGGAAACCAACTTTCCCAGTAAAATGAATAAACAAACAAAAGGAAATATTTAATTAAAACAATCCATATTAATATGAAACAAGATGATGTGTCTTCATTAATTGTCAGTGTGTTAGTAGGTAGGTTTAAAAGCCATATGGTCTGGTCTTTAGGAAGAAGAGCCAATAACTTATGGTACTGCATTTAGCCTGTGTTTTAAATAATGTATATCTATGGTATCTACAGATACTGCTCTGTTGTCAACTTTCTCTTTAGATTGGTCAAGGCCCTCTTGATAATTCTCTTGGGATCATCTCTATCTCATTTGTGAGTAGGCCATTGAGCTGATTTCATCACCTCAGTCTAATGCCTTTTAAGCGTCCAGAGTTCCATCAATGAAATGAGTGCTTGTTCTGTCCTGGGAATTTCTATTTCTAAAAAGAAAATGCTGTAAGTCATATTTCTTAATAAAACTATTTCAAAGCTAATTTTGGTGATCTGCAACAGTAGAAATTTTGTATTCTTTTAAACTTAGTAATAATTCTGTTGTACACACACACACACACACACACACACACACACACACACACACGACCTTTTCTTCTACTTAAGAGTGTTTTCCAATAATTTACTAGTCTCACACAATTGATTTCATTGGATCTTATTGTAAGCATATACATTTTTTCACTTTCCAGTAGTAAATTGTATTATGTCAGAATCTTTCCTTTCTACCTTAATTGGTATAACTTTTTGACCTAAGTAGCCAGAAGTCATTTATAAACAAATTGCTTTTTAAAAGCCCATTGGGGGGGTCGGGCGGTGGCACAGTGGGCTAAGCACATGTGGCGCAAAGCACAGGGACCGGCGTAAGGATCCTTGTTCGAGCCCCCGGCTCCCCACCTGCAGGGGAGTCGCTTCACATGCAGTGAAGCAGGTCTGCAGGTGTCTATCTTTCTCTCCCCCTCTCTCTCTGTCTTCCCCTCCTCTCTCCATTTCTCTCTGTCCTATCCAACAACAAAGCAACGTCAACAACGGCAATAATAACCGCAACGAGGCTGCAACAACTAGGGCAACAAAAGGGGAAAAATGGCCTCCAGGAGCGGTGGATTCATGGTGCAGGCACCGAGCCCAGCAATAACCCTGGAGGAAAAAAAAAAAAAAGCCCATTGGGCCATTACCTGCCATTTACAGAAGTACAGACTACTATTTGCAAGTGTAGATACTAGAATCATCAGATAATTCCTTCACTTTAAGGCCATGTACAAATACATAGAAAAACTGAGAATTAAAATATTCTACCACTGTAATAGTCTCTTTAAACAACACTGAGATGACAAACAAGTGAAGGCAAGTGGAGACTAATGGTGAGAAAAATAGGGATGGGGAAAGAATTCCAAAGGAATCATTCCATTAAACCATCAAAAATCCCTATAGTGTCACTCCCTAACTACTTTGCAGCACAACAAAGGTCAAGTGAAAAGTTTAGAATTAGAGGCTTCTCCCCTGTAACAGGCTAGAGTGCACAAGGCATATGCATTCCTTTATCCATAAATATAAGACTCAAAAGCAATTCATTTATGGGAGCTTAATTGGCTAAGAAAATTAACTCTGGAATCAGAAAATGTTTCAGCGCAAAACCCAGTCTGAACCCTATGTGATCTTGAGTATATTTAAATTCTCTCTATCTTTGATATTTTTTTCTCCATTTGTACATTTGTGAAAGTTCTGAAACTTCATAGAAAATGTCATGAGTCAATGAACTGAAACTTAAATATGAATCATTCTCACCTTTATTTCTTATCTTCCACATCTGTTCCTAATATAATCATATTCCTACACTGAATAATCTGCTGAGACAGGTGTCTTCTATGTTAATGACTCCATCTCTGTCCCAGGGTACTTTGGACTCCCTGAAAATCAACCCCATCTTCATCTTCTGGCCCAATGCCATCTGATCCAAACACTAACTTTGGCCTAGTCAAACTAACGAAGACTCTGGGGCTACAGAATTCTTGTGGAAAAGTGTAATCAGGAGCAGTTTTCTCACACTTTGCTTGTCAGATAAGTCCCAGGTGTGCTTCTGGTTTTACATAAGAATATTAGTGATTCCACATAAATTCCAATACTGTGGGTATACTGGAAACCAATTATTTTCCATTTGTCAATCACTATCTTGTAATTGAGCTGAAGAAAATGTCAATGTATCTACTTGGGAATCTACTTTAGAACTTCATTCAAATGCTGCCAAATGGATAGTCTCGCCCGTACCCATTGGTTTTAAGATAATTTAGAACCTACCTGCCTCAACTTTCATTTTCATAAACGATAAAAATGCCTGCATCCCCCAGTGTAAATACTAATGAAGATTTTCTTACATCTGATATCAAGTATTCATTTGTACTAGAGAGATGTAAAAGTGTTAAAGATTACCACATGCTTCTTAAAGGAATCCAAGTTACTATCTCTCTTTTTACCCTTTTATCCAGCCCAGAGTTGAGTCACCAGCTTTCAGTGGCCCTACCATTACAGGATATAGATGTATTCTTGACATCTAAGTGCCTTTTTCCTTGTCTTTGATAGATAGTGATTATGTCTAGAGCAAAGCAGCCCCATTAATGCTATGCTATAAACACAGCATGGGCTGACCTGGTTACATAATGACCAAGGATAACAAGATGTCCACAGGAAAATATCCTCCAAATACTAAACAACTGCCTTGCAAACTTTCATCTAGACTATGTTCAGTCTCAAAAAATGCCCCATGTATTTGTATCTCTTGCTTACATTTCCAATGAGGTAAACAGCTTGACTTTCTTATAAAGTGGACAGTCCCAGCAATATTTGAAAGATAAAACATCAGTCGCCTAACAACTATCTGTTTGCTTTGACCTAATATGAACTTGCAGGAGTCCCAGCAAGACTAACAATTTTTCATCAAATGTTTCTTTGGCATAAATTTAAGATAAAGACTGAAGATATCTAAGTATGAATGTCAAAAAGAAAGGTTACAGGTAGCATTGTCCCAATATGTATGCCCAATCAAAACATAAATGTCTTGCAAATAACTGATTCTACTTCTTTTAGAAGCCATTTTATAATGTACCACTGAGCTACTTCAAGGTACTAAAAGTAGCATAGAAGGGATTGCACAATGGGCACAATCTACAGGAGGCGTTCTTAGAAAAGGCAGCCCTATGCATAGACTGGTCTTGGGTAGGGATCAACTGCTCATCCCTTTGGATGATTATGGAGCCCTCTGATGGAAATCACAAACTCATATACCAACTCCCCTGAGGGTAATACAGCAGGGAAATCAAGCAGAGTATAATTAGCTATTGATTTCTTTCTTAATGTTTGACCAAGATTCAATTTAAGAAACAAGGTCTTTTAAATGTAAATTAGTCCTCAGTAAAACTCAAGAAAAGCTGAAGGCACAATGAGAGTACCAAGTAATTTTCAGCAGCTCTATTCCAAGGGATGTTAGGGTGTTTTCAACTACAGTGAAAGAAGCCCCTTTCTACGAATGTAAAGAAATAAAAGCCTGGGGGTAATGATGCTCAAACTTGTTAAAACGGATTTCTGGGACTCTACACAAAGCTTTCAGTTCAACAGGTCTGGAGTAGAACATGAGAAATGGCATTTAAAAATTATTTCTTAATATTTTATTTTATTTTTTAAATATTTTATTTATTTTGATAGAGACAGAAATCAAGAGGAGTGGAGGAAGTTAGAGGAGAGAGTAAGAGACACCTGCAGCTCTTGATTCACCACTTGTAAAGTTTCATCCATATAGGTGGAGACAGGCTGCCTGGACATGGGTCCTTGAAAATAATAACATATGAGCTCAACTAGATGTTCCAGCAACTGGCCCCTTGTTTTTATTTTTAGTGAAAGAGAGAGATACCGAGAGAAAAACCAAAGCACTGCTCAGCTCTGGCTTATAGTGTTGTGGGCAATAGAACCTGGGACTTTGGAGCCCCAGCCATGAAAAATCTTTTGCAAAACCACTATGTAATCTCCTCCACTCCTGAGAACTGGCATTTATAGCAAGTTTCCAGGTGATATTAAGATGACCCAATTTTTCAGATTGAACTGGCAATGATGATGCTAAGTGAAGTAAGGACATTTAGTGAAGTGAGTGACAACTATGGGATGAATTCACTCTTACATGGAATATAGATAATTGAAACACATAAAATTGAAAAAAAGAAAACAAAACTATATATATTCAACTTGTATCTATGACCTGGGGGGAACTATGGTGGTTAGCATAGGAGAGCATGGGGCACAGAATTTTGGTGGTGGGACTGGTGTGGAATTACACTCCTATTACCTTATAATATTGTAAATTTATATAATATAAAGAATTATACTCTATTATAATCTTGTAAATAATTAATAAATTACTAATAAAGAAAGATAAATGAAAGGTGTGAGAGCACTTAGAATGAAAGACTGCCTAATTCACTCTACAAACATTTTCTAAGTAGCCACTAAGTACAAGCATTGTGATAGAAGTCATAATTTTGAATTAAGTTGCTTTGAAATTACAGCTTCATAAAATATGGAATTTTAAGAACTCCAGAGGTTCTACACAAATACAGTTAAGTAAGATAGATACAGATCAATGAAAATGATGAATAGGCTTATTCTCAAGAAAGGATCTAATAGCTGCAACATTAACAATGGGAAAGCTAAGAAATCATAGATTTCTGAGCTGAAAGGAGGTAACATGATACAATTTAAATGCAAGAGGGACTAAGATTTTTACTTTGCTTTTGAATAATAGAAAATGTAACATGATACAGGAGCCTGGGAGGTGGATGAATGGTAGAGCCATGCTTTCCATGCATGAGGTCCTGGGTTTGATGGCAGCAACAAATGGAAGCAACATGGAAAGCTCCAAGGACAAAAAAGAATGCATCTCCATGGATGAAGGAGCAGTGCTTTGGTGTCTCTCCATGTCTTTAAAAATACAGAATAAAGTTTTTTTTTCTGGAAGATGGCGGACTGAAAAGCTGCTAGTGGCTTGAGCTCTGACCACATCGACTGCAAATGGTAGGATTTTCTGCCTTTAGTAGACCAGTCAGTAAGGGGTCCTAGCGGTGACACCAAGGAGGTGACTATAACTTAATTTGGGTTAAAAAAATAGAGTAAAAGAAAGGGAAATTTTTTTTTCTTTTAAATTATTATTCCCAAAGCGCACCCCCTCTCCCTTTACCCCCCTCCATAACCAGTCCCTGGGGACCAGAGATCTGCTCCTAACAGGCTCCCCTGCTGAGCTTCTTTCTTTACCAAGATTCCTGTCCCACCAGGGGGTGTCATTCATTCTAAGTCTATTCCCTTCTGAAACCTTTGGCCTTTTTTCTTTCAAAGTAGCCAACCAGCTGCCTCTGCTCAGGAGGCCTGAGGCAATCTGGAGCCATCCAAGCTGAAGATAAGACAGGCTATTTGCTCTGTTCTATTTTATTATTAATACAAGATAAATGCGTACCCCTTTCCCCCTCTCCTTCAGGTTGACCAGAATTAACTCTTAGTGTATTTTCCATTGCCAGGGGACCTGGTGTCTTATTCACTGCTAAAATGACTTGTCTCACTTTTACTACCACCCCTACCCATTCTCTCCCTCCCCCCCGCATAGCTAATTAAATAATAATAAATAAATAAATGTTTCCTTTCACTGCTCTTTTATTACTGTTCTTTTTCTTATCTTTTTCTTTTTTCTCTTTCTTTTTATCTTCTTTTTCTCATTCTTTCTGAATTCACTGATACACGTTTGGGAATTATTTTGGGGAAAAAATCTGACTCAGAGTGGACTCTGTCTGCGTGTATCTCTGCTCAACTTCCCTTTCTTCTTAAGCTACCCCTAGAATATACAGTGGATAGTAGATTTGCATAACTGTCTATTCCTGCTATTCTTGTCTAGTCCTGAGGGTTTTTTTTTCCTTTCTTAACAATTAGCTGCCTCTGCTCAGGATGCTTGAGACAATCTGGGACAGGGTTTTTTACCCTGCTCTATTTTATTATCAATATTACATAAAGGCATATATCTTCCCCCCCCCCTTTTTGGGTTGACCAGAATTAACTCTAAGGGTATCTTTCATGCTAGGGTAGTGGGCATCATATCTATTGTGAGAGGAATTTGTCTCATTACTCCTACCTCCTCTACAGACTCTCCGTTCTTCCTCCTCCTAGCTAATTAAAGAAATCAAAATAAAATAAAAAATAAAAAATAAAGTAATCAATTAAAAAAACTTTCCTTTCACTGCTCTTTAAATACAGCATTTTTTCTTATCTTTTCTCTTTTGTCTCTCTTGTTTCTCTTTTTTTAGTATATGCATCTTATCATACATGTCTTCCTTCCTTCTTCGTGTTTCTGAATTTGTGAATTATTTTGGGGAAGAAATCTGACTCAGAGTGAACTCTTAATGTGTGTATCTCTGCTCTATTTCTCTTTCTCCTCTTGCTACACCTAGAATATACAGTGGATAGTAGATTTGCATAACTGTCTATTCTTGCTAACCCTTCTTTCCTTTCTCTTTCTTCTTCATTTAGACTTGGTTGCTATTTTTTCACGGAATGGAGACATTATTTGGCTAACTGATAGTGATTAAAATGCTTCAATACTTGCTTCAGTTGCTATTGTAATTCATGAGGTTGGTAATTGCATTTGTCAGAAAGGTATTTAGTACAGTGTTGCTTGTACTCAAGACACAACAACTGAGGAACAACAGAGTATAAAAATAAGAAACACATAAATCAAAAAAATGGGTAGATAAAAAACAAATAAAACTGCTACTCAAATACATGAAGACAAGAGCCCAGAAGAAACTACAAATCAGCCAGAAGTAACCATAGATAAGAAAAGTATGCAAGCAATAACAAACTTATTAATCACAGAAATGAAAACAACATTGGAGGAAAGGAATGGTAATATTAGGAAAACAACAGTTGAGACACCCAAGGAAAATACTGATTTTCTTGAGAAAAATAGAGAACTGAAAGCAGAAATAGCTGAACTGAGGAAAGACGATGAGGGAAGGGAAAGCAGACTAACAGAAGCAGAAAACTGAATTAATCAGACAGAGGATGAGTTAGAGAAAACTAAGAAAGAGGTGAAAGAGCTTAAAACAAGATTGAGAGACACTGAAAACAACAACAGAGACATATGGGATAATCTCAAAAGAAGTAATATTCGTATAATTGGCCTGCCAGAGGAAGAAAGAGAGGAAAGGGAAGGAAACATTCTAGAGAAAATAATAGAAGAAAACTTCCCATACCTGAATAACAGAAAGGACATCAAGATTCAAGAGGCCCAGAGAGTTCCAAACAGAATCAGCCCAGACCTGAAGACACCAAGACACATCATAGTCACAATGAGAAGCAAGGATAAAGAAAGGATCCTAAAGGCTGCAAGAGAGAAACAAAAAGTCACATACAGGGGAAAACCCATAAAATTATATGCAGACTTTTCCACTCAAACTCTAAAAGCCAAAAGAGAATGGCAAGATATCTTTCGAGCCCTGAATGGAAAAGGGTTTCAACCAAGGATAATATATTCCGCTAGACTTTCATTCAAACTAGATGGAGGGATCAAAACCTTCTCAGACAAACAACAGTTAAAGGAGGCAACCATCACCAAACCGGCCCTGAAAGAGGTTCTAAAAGACCTCTTATAAACAAGAACATCACTATAATACTGACAATATATCAGAGCAAACAAAAAAAATTTTTTTGAACAATGGCAAAACAGTACATTAAATTCATAATATCAATAAATGTCAATGGCTTAAACTCCACAACAAAAGACACAGAGTGGGGGAATGGATCAGAAAACATAACCCAACCTATGCTGTTTGCAAGAATCCCATCTGTCACAACAAGATAAACACAGACTTAAAGTGAAAGGATGGAAAACTATCATACAGGCTAACGGACCACAAAAAAGGGCAGGAACAGCCTTTATCATATCAGACACAATAGATTTTAAATAAAATAAAGTAATAAAAGACAGGCAATAACATTACATAACTATTAGAGGATCAATCAGCCAAGAAGACTTAACAAATATTAACATCTATGCACCCAGTGAGGGACCATCTAAATACACCAAGCACCTACTGAAAGAATTTCAAAAATACATCAATAGTAATACAATAATAGTGGGAGAATTTAATACCCCACTCTCACACTTAGACAGATCAACAAAGCAGAGAAGCAACAAAGATACAAGAGAATTGAATGAAGAGATTGAAAGACTAGACCTCTTGGACATTTTCAGAGTCCTTCACCCCCCCAAAATGGAATATACCTTCTTTTCAAATCCACATAACACATACTCAAGGATAGACCACATGTTAGGCCACAAAGACAGCATCAGTAAATTCAATAACATTGAAACCATCACATGTATCTTCTCAGACCACAGTGGAGTAAAAATAACATTTAACAACAAACAGAAAATTATTAAAAGTCACAGAATTTGGAAACTAAACAACATACTCCTTAAGAACCACTGGGTCAGAGAGTCACTCAAGCAGCAAATTCAAATGTTGCTGAAGCAAATGAAAATGAAGACACAACCTATCAAAATATTTGGGACATAGCTAAAGCAGTACTGAGAGGGAAACTTATAGCCATACAATCACATATTAAACACCAAGAAGAAGCCCAAATGAACAACCTTACTGCACACCTCAATGACTTAGAGGAAGAGGAACAAAGGAACCCTAAAGCAACCAGAAGGACAGAAATCACTAAAGTTAGAGCAGAAATAAACAACATCGAAAATAAAAGAACCATACAAAAGATCAATGAAGCCAAATGTTGGTTCTTCGAAAGATTAAACAAAATTGACAAATCCCTAGCCAGACTCACCAAACAAGAGAGAAGACTCAAATTAATAGAATTGTAAACAAAGGAGGAGATATCACAACTGACACCACAGAAATCCAGAGAATCATGCAAAACTTGTATGAAGAACTATATGCCACCAAGCTAGAGAATCTGGAAGAAATGGAACAATCGCTGGAAACATATGCCCTTCCAAAACTGAACCAAAAGAACTACAAAACCTAAATGCACCAATCACAGACAAAGAAATTGAAACCGTTATTAAGAATCTCCCCAACAACAAAAGTCCTGGACCAGATGGCTTCACAAATGAATTCTACAAAACTTTCAGGAAACAGTTAGTACCCATACTTCATAAGATTGAAGAAACAGAAATACTCCCTTCCACCTTCTATGAAGCCAACATCACCCTGATACCAAAAGCTGATAGGGCAGAACAAAAAAGGAAAACTACAGACCAATATCTCTGATGAACATAGATGCCAAAATATTAAACAAGATCTTGGGAACCAGATACAGCAGCATATCAGAAAGGTTGTTCATCATAACCAAGTGGGATTCATCCCAGGAATGCAAGGCTGGTTAAAAATCCGTAAGTCAATCAATGTCATTCACCACATCAATAAAAGCAAAGCCAAAAACCACATGATTATCTCAATAGATGCAAAGAAAGCCTTTGACAAATTCCAACACCCATTTATGCTCAAAACCCTACAAAAAATGGGAATAGATGGGAAATTCCTCAAGATAGTGGAATCTATATATAGCAAACATACAGCCAACATCATACTCAATGGACAGAAGCTGAAAGCATTCTCCATCCGATCAGGGACTAGACAGGGCTGTCCACTATCACCATTACTCTTCAACATAGTATTGGAATTTCTTGCCATAGCAATCAGGCAAGAAAAAGAAATCAAAGGAATACAGATTGGAAGGGAAGAAGTCAAGCTCTCACTATTTGCAGATGATATGATAGTATACATAGAACAACCTAAAGAATCCAGTAGAAAATTACTGGAAGTTATTAGGCAATATAGCAAGGTATCAGGCTACAAAATCAATGTACAAAAAACAATGGAATTTCTATATGCAAACACTAAATCTAAAGAAGACATCCAGAAATCACTCCCATTTATTGTTTCAGCAAAATCAATCAAATACCTAGGAATAAAGTTGACCAAAAAGTGAAAGACTTGTATACTGAAAACTATGAGTCACTACTCAAGGAAATAGAAACTGATACCAAGAAATGGAAAGATATCCCATGCTCAAGGATTGGAAGAATAAATATCATCAAAATGAATATTCTCCCCAGAGCCATATACAAATTTAATGCAATACCCATCAAAGTTCCACCAAGCTTCTTTAAGAGAATAGAACAAAAACTACAATCATTTATCGGGAACCTGAAAACACCTAGAATTGCCAAAACCATCTTAAGGGAAAGAAACAGAAATGGAGGCATCACATGCCCAGACCTTAAACTATATTATAAAGCCATCATCATCAAAACAGCATGGTACTGGAACAAAAATAAGCACACAGACCAGTGGAACAGAATTGAATGCTCAGAAATAAATCCCCACACCTATGGACATCTAATCTTTGAGAAGCGGGCCCAAAGGATTAAATGGAAGAAGGAGGCTTTCCTCAATAAATGGTGCTGGGAAAACTGGGTTGTAGAATGCAGAAGAATGAAATTGAACCACTTTATCTCACCAGAAACAAAAATGAACTCCAAATGGATCAAAGACCTGGATTTCAGACCAGAAACAATCAAATACTTAGAGGAAAACATTGGTAAAACACTTTCCCAACTACACCTTAAGGACATCTTTGAAGAATCAAACCCAATTATAAGGAAGACTAAAGCAGAAACAAACCAATGGGACTACATCAAATTGAAAAGCTTCCGCACATCCAAAGAAACTATTAAACAAACAAAGAGACCCCTCACAAAATGGGAGAAGATCTTCACATGCCAGACATCAGACAAGAAACTAATCACCAAAATATATAAAGAGCTCAGCAAACTTAGCACCAAAAAAGCAAATGACCCCATCCAAAAATGGGCAGAGGATATGAACAAAACATTCACCTCAGAGGAGCTCCAAAAGGCTAACAAACATATGAAAAACTGCTCTAGGTCTCTGATTGTCATAGAAATGCAAATTAAGACAACACTAAGATACCACCTCACTCCTATAAGAATGGCATATATCAAAAAAGACAGCAGCAACAAATTCTGGAGAGGTTGTGGGACACAGGAACCCTCTTGCATTGCTGGTGGGAATGTAAATTGGTACAGCCTCTGTGGAGAGCAGTCCGGAAAACTCTCACAAGACTAGACATGTACCTTCCATATGATCCAGTAATCCATCTCCTGCGGTTATACCCCAAGGACTCCATAACACCCAACCAAAAAGAGGTGTGTACGCCTATGTTCATAACAGCACAATTCATAATAGCTAAAACCTGGAAGCAACCCAGGTGCCCAAAAACAGATGAGTGGCTGAGAAAGCTGTGGTATATATCCAAAATGGAATGCTATAGAGCTATTAAGAACAATGAACCCACCTTCTCTGACCCATCTTGGTCAGAGCTAGAAGGAATTATGTTAAGTGAGCTAAGTCAGAAAGATAAAGATGAGTATGGGATGATCCCACTCATCAATAGAAGTTGAGTAAGAAGATCTGAAAGGGAAACTAAAAGCAGGACCTGACTAAATTGTAAGTAGGGCACCAAAGTAAAAACCCTGTGGTGAGGGGTAAACATTCAGCTTCCTGAGCCAGTGGGGAATGGGAGTGGGTCGGAGGGATGGGTCATAGTCTTTTGGTGGTGGGAATGGTGTTTATGTACACTCCTAGTAAAATGTAGTCATATAAATCACTAGTTAATTAATATGACAGGGGGAAAATTAATTGTATGTCTCGAAGTTTTTAAAACACAGACTGAATCTTTTTAATATATAGGCTGTGTATTTGATATGTGGACTCTCTCAAAAGCCTAGACCAAGTAGATCAGAAGCAACCAATAGCACAGCTATATACAAGATACTGGGTACTGTACAGCAAACCCTAACAAAAGGACTTTCCAAAGTTAACCCAATTACCAAATAATGTGATGATAACATTCACTATCCATTGTCTTTTTGAACCCTAAGACAGCAGGAAGCTCACATCTCCACTATAGAGCCTCTACTTCCCGCAGTCCTGGAACCTTTAGTAGTGTCCACTTTCCCACATGTCTCTCCCAATCCATATCAAATAATATTGCATCTGCCGATTGCAACCTAATCAACACAACGATTGCTACCTCAACATGCTTCAGCTCAGACTGTGTCCAGAGACTTCAGGTGTGGAATGACAACCCTTCAGCTTCATTACTCGTGTGAGACCTTTCCTTTCATAGTATTCTCTAATTCCATCCCAGGTGGTTCACTTTCTAACAAAGTCCCAAAACCTAGATATACACCAGTTTCTGTGAGAGAGAGCATATGTTCACACGTATCCATAAAGTACTGCAAAATATATACCTGAAAGCAGAAGTACACTAGAGTTTGCAGTGAGTACCCCCCTAACACTTCCTCTCCACTATTCCAAGCTTTGGGTCCATCATTGCTCAACAATTTGTTTGGCTTTGTATGTTAACTCTCTTTTCAGTCACCAGGTTTCAGATGCCATCAGGATGCCAGCCAGGCTTTCCTGGACTGAAGACCCCACCAATATGTCCTGGAGCCCTGTTTCCCCAGAGATCCACCCTACTAGGGAAAGAGAGAGGCAGACTGGGAGTATGGACTGACCAGTCAATACCCATGTTCAGCGGGGAAGCAATTATAGAAGCAAGACCTCCCACCTTCTGCAACCCACAACGACCCTGGGTCCATGCTTCCAGAGGGATAGAGAATGGGAAAGCTATCAGGGGAGGTTATGGGATATGGAGATTGGGTGGTGGAAATTGTGTGGAGTTGTTCCCCTCCTAACCTATGGTTTTGTCAATTTATCCTTTCTTAAATAAAATAAATAAATTAATAATAAAAAATACAGAATAAAAAGTGGACTGGAGAGGTGTCTCACAAGTATCTCATATGTACACAAGGTCCCAGATTCACTACCAGCACTTTATAAAAATTTAATACATGCATTAGGAGAACATATGATTACTTGTTTTGGTAATAGTGAAAATTATTACTCTAGTTCTTTTATAGTGTATAAGTAATAGAGAATTGACAAACAAAAGAAAAGATGATACATTTTTAAACTCCCTTTTATTATTGTTCTTTCCATTTAGAATTTCTTAAAATATCAGCTTTTTAGGCTGAGGGTATGGATCGACGTGTTAATGCATGTTTCCAGTGAAGAGGCAATTACAGAAGCCAGTCTCCCTCTTTGCACACCCCATAAATCTTTGCACACCCCATAAATGGTCTTTGGTGCATAATTTCAGAGGAGTCAAGAATAGGGACAGTTCCAGTGGAAAGTATGGATACAGAACTCTGGTGGTGGGAATTGTATGATATTGTGCCCCTGTTATCTTACAATATTGTTAATAATTATTAAAACACTAATAAAAAGTCAGTTTCCTGTGCAAAGAAATGGAGTCTAACTTATTCATTATATTAAACCTAATTATTTATATAACCTATGATATTCATTTATTTTGCTTACATTTCTCAAAATTTTTGGTAAGAATAGTAGTTGTAATAATAAGGGAAGGTATTTACTGGTTACCAAGATATACTAGAAATTGTGCCGTGTTGGCATGCATAATCTTATCTAATTATCAACATACTTCCTAAGACTGTGTATTATTCCTCTCTATATTATAACAGAAAAAACTGCTATAGATTAAATAACCCAAGAAAGGTTACATTACTAATTTGCAGACAGCAAATTTAAACTGGAAAATATGACTCCAGGTTTTTCTGTATTTTCCAAATACAGTCCTGTAAAAATCACACATGCGTAGAAAGGCCCATTATCTGGGAAATCCAGTCAATTATCTCCTTCCATGAGAGTCTGGGAGGATCGACCCCAAGCCTCCTCCTAACAGGAGTGGTGGTAGGTAGGTCCCCACTCAACCCCATGGCTGGTGATGGAGTGTTCCAGACTGGGAACCTTCCTGCACATATTTCCTAGTTACTTTTGAACAAGGCCATGAATTATGGTATATGGCCAACTAAAACCCACCACAAGTATCCTGGTTTTGCTTAACTGCTTCCCTTCCCCCTTGCCCTGAGGTTCTCATGATTTACCTTTACGGAGAAGCCTACCTAGCATGGTAAGCTCGTGAACAGACCTTATATGGTAGCTTCCCATAATGAGTAAACACCTGATAGGTCAAGACTTAATCCTGTATTGTGTGTGGCTTAATGATTACCTTAACCTTTTCCTAAACTTTGAGCATATCTACCTGCTTATACCCCCAAATGTCTCCCTGAAGCTGCTCCCAGAGTGGTGGTTTACTCTGCCCACTCACCCTTGTCAGCAGTGTCCCCCAGGCCCCCAGGAGTGGCCAGTCTCCCCCCTCCTCTGCAGTTGCCAGTTTATGAGCAGAGAAGAACCGCCCCTCCCCCCAACACACACATCTATTACTCCTGATCTAGCCTTGACTAATCTCTATTTTTCCTTTACTGCAATATCCAGTGACCCAGACTAACAATGTTGTGTTCCTGTGCACCTTCTGCATTTTATGTCTTTCTGTATGGGCCTAGAAAATGCCCACCCATCTTTCAAAACTCAATTCAAACATCTCCAATTGAGCAAAACTGTTTCTGACTTCTACCCAAACCTAGTAGAAATACATCTATATTGTTTTTAATTAATTAATTAATTAATCAACTTATTTTAAATACGATTTCCATAGTGCAAGAAATTGAGTCTTTTTTTTTTTTTCTTTTTTGCTTATTGTCACCAGGGTTATCTCTGAAGATCGGTGCTGGTACTACGAATCTACCACTGCTCCCAGCGATTACTTTTTTTTTTTTTGTGAAATAGAGAGCAACTGAGAGAGGACTGGAAGATAGGGTAGAAAGGGAGAGAAGATGCCTGCAGTCCTGCCGCACTGCTTTTGAAGCAGATCCTCTACAGATGGGGAGTAGGGTCTTGAATCAGAATCAGGGTCCTTGTGCTGGATAATGTATGTGCTTAACGTAGTGTGACACTGCCCAGCCTGAGACTGGCTCTTAATTTGCATTTGTATCTTCAGAACTTAATATAGGTATTTATAAGGGGCATTAGTAAATATTGGACATCTCCCCATAGTCTCTTAGCATAAGACATCTCTTTCAAATATCCAACATGTCATTATACCAGTATTTACAATTTTAGTAATAAAAATTTAACCACTGTCATTTTTTTTATTTCCAGAAATTCTATTTCATTTTTTTTCAAAATCTACATAGCCTGAAGTTTATTATGTTCAAGTATTGGGTAGCTAATGTTCATTTGTTTTTATGTCTTGACTCTCCTTCATGGTGATTCATTTCCTCGTGTGGTTTGTAATTTTTTAATTTGTGAACTCATCTTCTGCAGAGCCTATTCTTCCCTGGAGATCCTGATTGCTCTGGATATGGGGGAAAAATAAAACACTTTTGAGTCTTTTCAGATGTGTTTTCACTGGAGATTTCAAGTCATTCAATCACCCCAAATCAGCATCTAATGCTAATTTCATGGTTTAAGTTTTTTGTACCACCCAAGTAGAATAAATTCAGACTTCGTACCTATTTTTGGCACAATCCATGTGACTTTAAATTTTTTTTATTTTTCCTCTTTCCTTCATGTCCTTGGACAAATAGTTAAGTTATATTTCTGTCTTTCAGATATGGTAGAGAGATTTTACTAGATATTTTTGACAAGTAAAGTAAGTTTTTAAGGTTTTATTTATTTATATTTTTAAGCAAAGAATTCTGTTTTAGCTTCAAAGCTTCGTACAGACCCAAGACTCTATCCCTGTCTCTATCCCTTGGAGTCTAAGTATTTATTTGGTCTGAAAATCACTTGGGTAAGTGCAGTCAGTCCCTACTTATTGCTTTGGTTTTGACTTCCCTAATTATTTGACTCCTATTTTATTTTATTTTATTTAGCAAACTGATGTACTGGACAGTTGGCAGAGAAATGTTTTATCAAGACTTCTATTTGTTCCCTTGTCTTCTCAGTTTTCTGTATTGTCAGAAGTCCCACTTTACACTTAAAAAAATTTAACCAGGAAGTAGGTCTTCCTCCATTAGATTATTATATAGATTAAAAATACTTTGTGCAAATACAAAATAAATTTCTATGTCAGTTAGAAAAACTCAGGTCTAGGTTTAGCCTAATTTTGTATAAACTGAGACCCAGGCATTCCATCAATACCCATTGAAGGAAAAAATGGCCTTTTGGCAGATAAGTCTAAAGACCACCAACTTGCTCTTGAAAAATACATATTGATCTCCCCACCTGCAGGGGAGTCGCTTCACAGGCAGTGAAGCAGGTCTGCAGGTGTCTATCTTTCTCTTCCCCTCTCTGTCTTCCCCTCCATTTCTTTCTGTCCTATCCAACAACAATGACAACAACAGCAATAATAACTACAACAATAAAAAACAAGAGCAACAAAAGGGAAAATAAAAAAATAACAATAAATAAATAATATACATATTGATGAGATAGGGAAAGAAAGAATGGAAGAACCAGAGCATCATTCTGGTACATGCAATGCCGAGGATCAAATTCAGGACCTCATGCTTCAGAGTATGATGCTTTATCCATTGTGTTAGCTCCTAGGTCACCCAATTTGCACTTTTGGAGGAACCCAGACCTAAGTTTATTCCTTTGGAGTTTATCTTGCTCATTTTTATCTATCAAGTCTCTATTCTGCACATTTTGATGAAACTTACTATTCTTCAGTAACACTAAACTATCTTTGTCACCCAACTATTTCCTAACCTGTCTTTCAAAACTCAAAATTTACGTGAAATCTTCTCTGAAATGAAATGAATCTAAAGAAATCATTCTCCCTTGTCTGATCACAGTGATGAAGTTCACCTCACCTCTTTCTGCGTCAATTCCATTGTTTTACAGTTATACATCATTCTCCCCAGTGAACAAATAGAGGAAATAAGAAATACTTGTCAAATTTAACTTACTGGAGAATTATTTAAAGACCTATGAGTTGGAGTCAGGCATTAATGCACCCAGTTAAGCACATATAGTACTAAGAACAAGGATCTGAGTTCTCACACACCCCAACACATACTTCACATCTGCAGGTTGTATGCTTCATGGATGGCGAAGCAAGGCTGCAGATATCTTTCTCTCTCCTTCTCTACCTCTTCTTCCCCTCTGAATTTTCTCTATCCAATCTTAAAAAATGGAAAAAATGGCTGCCAGGATCAGTGGGTTAATAGTGCAGGCACTGGGTCCTAGCAATAATCCTGGAGTTAAAGAAAAAGAAGAAGAAGAAGGAGAAGAAGAAGAAAAAGAAGAAGAAGAAGAAGAAGAAGAAGAAGAAGAAGAAGAAGAAGAAGAAGAAGAAGAAGAAGAAGAAGAAGAAGAAGAACTGTGAATAAACTGGAGAATTATGTGCTCAATATGGAAACTGTACACATTTTCTGAGTTTTTTGGCTCATACTATTCTATTCTATGCTTCTCATGAGGTGAAAATTGTCTCCAAATGGAGTATACTCTGAGATGTCTGGGTCTCATATAAAAATAATAAAGTCCACCTATGAAAGATAGCCATATTTTCTTTTCTCAGAATTAGCCCATTCTATAACACCTAGCCTAATAGTTATAGCTAGTCTAATAAAGCAAGAGTAAGTATCAAACTGCTAAGTAAGAGAATATGCTTGTTTCTCCTTCCCCCTACTAAAAATCATCTATTTTTTCAATCTTCTAGGTTCTAAAAATGTTCCACTATGTACCTTGATTTTATTTTTCATTTAGATTTGTTTGGATTTGGTGAGTTGACCCCGTATATTTTCTTCAGTTCTGACTACAATCTCTTTGGTAATGAGTTCTAGAACATTTTTTCTTCTTGAGAACTTTAAGAATAAGAAGCATTCTGATAAATAAAACCCAGAAATCCCCATCTCTAGTTTTCCATCAGGGGAGAAATTGAACCCTTTTAATCTTTGGACATCAACTAAATGTTGATAGACTAGATAGTGCAGAGACATACGTATGTCTTATACGAAACCATTTTTTTAATATTGGGTTTTTTTTAAACCCCATGTTAGAAAGTAATCCCAAGGTTTATGCTGTTGAGCAGCTTTTACCAAATGTGTACCCTGTTTTTGAAAGAGTAGAAAGGGATAGATAGGGAGGGAGGGAAATACCACAGCAACATTCTACCATTCACGTTGCCCTATATAGTGCTGGGACTCAAACACAGGACCTCAAATATGGTAAGGTATGTACTCTACTGGGTGAGATATATCCTGGACCTTATATATCCATACACACTAAGATCAAATGTTGTATTCTCATTAGAATGAGGATGATTCTGAGACCCACTCCAGAAAAAAAAAAACATAAAGCAAACAAAAAATCTTACTAGCTTTAAATTTCCTTGCAACCAAAGAAAATATTTATCAGTGAAAATCAAAAGGATAGGCATGACTGAGTACTAGGTTCAAAACATTTTTTTAATTAGTTCAACTCTGTCATCTCCTCACCTTATATCAGCGTGTGAGTAAGAAATCTATGTAGAAGTACTTGTTTTTCTGGAATTCCTCATTACTATTAAAATATGTTTGTGCCAAAATGGAATGTTTAAGGTTATCTTCTTGTTAAAGATGACACTTGTCAAAGCATGATTCACAGCAACAAGGGACAGTTAACACAAACAGTTTAATATTAACATGTCTGTGATGGATTCCATTAGTGTCACATTGTGTTACTTTAAATACAATCTTCTAGCATGTTACATCGTTACATCGCTATTGTCTCTTCATCCGCCTGGGCCACTGCACCAAAAGTAATAAAAGGATCAAGCTGTGACCATGAACTACAGCTTGGACTGACAAAGATATGGAGGTTATACAGGCTTCTATATTAATTATTAATATACATAGGTCCTGGGTTGTAGTATGTAGTAAACAGTTAATTGTAAATATGTAGTAAATATGTAGTAAATAGTTAATTGTATTTGCATATATCTCTATCTCCCACAACTGGAAGGACCCTGTGGTGGATTTAAGGCTTTCCATTAAATGTTCATCTTTTGACATTCTTAATATCATTTGACATTTAACGTGTTTTTCTTTTGTAATGTTAATAGGTCCCACAATTAGGAGTTAGTCTTTCTTTTCTTGACATGTTAGTTTATTCCTTCAGTTTCTTGATGCAGAAAGACCACGTAAAGTCAGGAGTCTGACCCAATGATGTATATACTTAAGAAGGAAATAACAAAATTCTGTTATCAGGTAGAACTTTACACTATCCTGTCCCCTCTGCAGAGAGATCAACTCTGACTTTCCTAAACCACTAGGTTACTTTTAGATAACACATTTTTCTCCTCAATCTTATACCCCAATTTTTTTTTCTTCCTGGGAATCCTGATTGAAACTTTATCTCAGCCTCTTCCACTATCAGCTGAATCATCCTTATCAGATGACTGGAGTTGACATGACTCAGAAATTCATTGGCAGAGACAATAAAACTAGTAGTAAGACCCTATTGGGGTCAGGTGGTGGTTTATACAATAGAACAACATAATACTATGCAGGAGGATTCAGGTTCAGTCTCCTGATCCCTGTAGCAGAGAATCTTCACATGAAGTGAAGCAATCCCATAGGTTCCCCACAAAAAAAAAAAAAAAGAAAATAAAAGAAGAGAAGAGAAAAGGGAGGAAAAGAAAAGAAAAGAAATTTCAGATAGTAAAGGTGGGGTCAGGTAGGCACTGAGCTTTAGCAATAAGCCTGGTGTAAAAAATAAACAAACAAAAAACTCCATTATGACCATGATGTCTGAGTTCAGACCTTTAGTATAGCCTATAAAGGCCTTCTCTGACAGTGACTAGAGTGTTATCCAGAAGCAACTGCTACCAGGAAGTAGGTTGAGGAGAAAAGAAGGAAGCAAGCTCTTTGAATGAAGAGAATTAATGCATTGTTGCTTGACGTGCACGGCAGGATGCGAAGGAGAGAGAATTCAAGAGCAAAGGGAACACAAATCTTTATTGTTGGGTCAGACGGGTGGTTCATGCTACGTGGAGCCAGCCAAAAAAATGGCTGTCCCCTGCCACCTCACCACCGGGCAAGAGAGAGCTTGAGAGGGAAAGGAGAGTAGGCGGACTTTTTAGGTCAACACCCCAGAGTGACATGTCGGGACATTATTGGTTGGGGAAAGCCCTGAAAGTACCATAATACCCTGTGTATAGTGGCAGAGCCTTGGGGAGACGTCTGCACAGCATCTCCCCCTTTTCTTTTATATCTAATGGACACAGTAAGGAAATGTATAGAGTGGAGCATGCTTAAATGTTTTTAAGGAATGCCGTGCTCAGGTGGGAAGATGTAGAACATTTTTGTGGGGGAGGGAAGGCTTAAATGGCTGCCAAACTTGTAAGATTCATGTATCTCCCCTGTGCTCAACCATTCTTTAGAGAGAGAGACTGACCTGAAGGGACTAATCTCATAGGTTAAGCTCTGCCTGGCTCAACCATCTCCTCACAATATTTCTACATCTTACTCTATCTTTCTATCTAGTTATCACATTATGATAGTTCAATGTCTGTAAAAGACTCTATCTGTGACAGAAGAATAGTAGTGTAGGGGTGAGCAGAAACCTTTTGGGCATAAACCTGAATGATACAACAAAACAGGAAGGGACAAGTAGGGGAGCGGTAAGGATAAGTGTGATGTCAAGGGAAGGCTTGGTGCGCAAAGGAACGTTCCCTGTCTCAGGGGGGATTTGTAATGAGGGGGCATTTCCTACCTCAAAGGGCAGGACCTGTAGGAGGGAGGGCATAGCCCACCAAGCAGAGGGGCTATTTGGCAACAGTCTGTAAAGTCTATGAACTACTCAGGGTCAGTCTTTGAAAAGCCAGCAGTGTGAAGGGAAGGAAGCTGCTATAAATTGTGTAAAATATCCAAAGGGTAAACCATCAAGTCCAATAGAAGTGTCAGTCCAAAGTAGGCAACTAGGGGGAGAAATGGTAGGGGCTTAAATGCTGCATGAGGAAGGTCAGCCACTGGAATTCCACTTTTCTGTAGAGAGTGAGCTGGAATGGCCAAAAGATGACAGGCAAAGCAAAAGCAGGAGGGGCAGACAGGCAGTAAAAAGCTTATGTCCTTGGAGTTTGTGAATCAGGTTATTTAGATCATGACAGGTGACATCTAGGGATTTGGGGGGGTGCCACTGTAGTTGTGCCGTCTAGTGGGTGTGAAGGGGTCCAGATGGTTTTTCCCAGGATTCCTGTGAAAGAAACACAATGTGCTTCCCGTGGTTAGCAGGGCATCTGATTTGAATTTTTTATAGAAAAAGAGGTTTGGTGCCTTAGCCAACTGAATATTGGGGGGTATATCTTCCCTTATATATTTATTTTGTATTTTTATTTTTTTTACTTAATTGAGCCTAGGCATTCGGCGGGCCTAAAGTGGCAAGACGAGATACACCAGTTAAGTGTAGAAGAATATATGAATGTTGTTAATTTACATAATTTGTGTAAGGAAGAACTTTTTATAGTTTAATACCTTACTATATGAAAAGATGATTCTTCATGTGAAGGCTTGATAGCTGTAAACACTTGTGAAAAAAGAAAACTTTTAACAAGTTAGAGGTTTACTATAATTGATAGCTCGATGATTATAATTGGTTTAAGTATCTTTATGATTTTGTTTAAAGGTCATCTAATGTGACCTCTTGTGGCAGTCTCTAAAGCAGGATTTTTAGACCAATTTTAGTTAAAATAATGATTTCTTAACCATTTTACTTCGGACTATAAACAGACTCAGGTTACTTAGAGAGTTAACACACGTTAGTAACAATGGTTTTAATATTTACAGTGTCAGATTGATGCCAGATCTGTTGTGGATTAGTTCCACAAGATAGTTTAGAGGGCACTTTGGGGGCCCTCCAAAAGCGCCCTGTATAGAGAATTTGTATTTTAGTTTTAGGGATGTAATGTCACGTTAAATATTTATGCTTTACCTTAAATAGTTACTTTTAGAAAATTAATTTTGCCTTGTCTGGTAGTAATGCAGCTTCAAGGATACACTTTTAGCCCTTAAGTTAGTGTTTATCAAACTTGAAACATACCTATAAACATTTAGTGATAACACACAGAAGGAGAAAAACTTTTGTTATGAAAACATATCATTTTAAAAACAAATTTAGATCTGTCTTTACTCACACAGTTTAAGACTAAGCACTTTACATATGTACCAAGACTTATATATAAAAAATCAAAAGAGAGAAAAAAAATTTGGGGGGAATGTTTCTGGATGTCTCCAGAAACCTTGGCTGCATCCAGCATTTTTATATAAAGTCAATTAAGTTTTAGAGTACTCTGAGCAGATGGGTCATACAAAAAGTTCTGGTCGTTCAACACACTCACTCACAAAACACAACTGGCCAGTCATAACATAAGACATTCAGAGAAGGGGTAGGACAGAGGGCTCTGTGAGCCAGATTTTCCAGATTTCACCATGTCATATCATGGAACCTGGGATGCATCCTGCATCTAGTCCTATTGTAGTATTTCTTGTTATTCAGGGATAGCAGCGCCATCATGAGGGTATTGTAGGACATGGTGGGCAGAAACCTAGACAGGTTTGGAGTAATTCTGTGGAAAAACACATGTGAAACCCCTCCCCATGGTCAGTAGGGGGTCAGGCCCTTTCCAAATTTTATCCAGTGGGTCTTTCAATTTGACCTTAATAGCTGGGAGAGTAGATAGTGTTTGCCAATGAAGAATAATAGGAGGTAGGTCTGGGTTATTGTAAATATTAAAGAGATTTAATGCAGTGAAGGCTTTTGCTAGCTGGATATTGGGGGGGTACATTCCTCCTTTATCTTTGTTTAATTGAGCCTTATGGGTTTGATGGGCCCTCTTGACAATGCCTTGTCCCTGTGGAATATAGGGAATGCTCGTGGTATGAGTAATGTTCCAGAGAGAACAAAAATCTTTAAATTGTTTGCTGGTAAATGTAGTCCCATTGTCAGTTTTCAGTTGAAGATGTAATCCCATTACAGTAAAACAGGAGAGCATTTGGCTTATAAGATTTTTAGAGCATTCTCTTGTCTGAGCTGTCACCCACATAAATTTAGAAAAGGTATCAATTGAGACAAACACATATTTTTGTTTGCCAAAGTTTGGTATGTGGGTGACATCGATTTGCCAAAGAGCATTGGCTTTTAAGCCTCGGGGGTTAACCCCAAGAGTTTGCATAGCAGGTGTTTTTATGAGACTTGCATAGGAAGAACATGTAGCAAGGATATGTTTCAACTGCAATAAAGGAACATCAGGAAATCGAGCTTGAAGGCCTTTAAGATTAACATGGGTTAGGGAATGAAAGTCAGCAGGATCAGAGACAGAGACTAGGAGAGTTCCTGTGGAGGCAAGGCAGTCAGCTGCAGCATTCGCTTTGGACAGGGAACCAGGAAGAGTGCTGTGGGAACTAAGGTGTTGAATATACAGTGGTTGGGTTCAAGAACAGAGCATAGAGGTGATTTGAATCAAGAAAGGGGAAAGTGCATTGTCATCAATTTTCACATAAGAATGAGCAAGCCATGGAAGTAAGTTAACAGTATACACACTATCAGAAAAAAGGTTGAATGATTCTGGTACAGCTTTTAATGCAAGGAAAACAGCATAAATTTCTTTGTACTGAGGGGAATTATCAGGAAGCTTAGTAAAGAGAGATTTAGGGAGTTGTTTGTCTGGGTAATATATAATGGCAGAAGCTCCCTTTTTTCCACCATCAGTGAAGACTGTAGGAGCAGAAGAGATGGAATCTCAAGAGAAAAGTTTAAGTACAAGGAGAGGCAAAAGAGGTAAAGAAGCTATCAGTTTATTAGAAGGAAAATAGTTATCTATTTGTACTGGAAACCCCACAAAGCTTATGGAAAAATGGGTATGAGCCACTCTGTATCTGTAAGAAAAAGGAAGAATAATTAAATCCGCTTTTTTCCCTAAGACCTGCACAGACCTGTTTCTTCCTTGGCAAACCATGAATGCTAACACATCTATCTCAGTGAGGAGTCTTGGATCTCCACCTACTGGCATGTGAAGCCACTCAAGAACCCCATAGTTCTGCCACAGTGCCCCTACTACTGTGGGGGTGGAGATAAAGATTAGAAGGTTTACCGGAGAGGAGGGAGAGAATCGAACAAGGTGCATGTCCTGGAGGGCCTTGTCAACCCTTTCCAGTGCCAAGAAGGTCTCTGGAGTTAACATCCGTTTTGAGGAGGGCTGTTTGTCTCCTTTTAACAGGTCAAACAGTAGTTGGAGGCAGCTAGTATGCAGGTAAGGATACTGCCTAAGCCAATTTAAATTTCCAAGAAAACTTTGTAAAGAAACAAGAGTAAGTTTAGAAGGAAAAGTAACACTATGTTTGAAGGGACAAATTTGCATTAGAGAAATCTCTGAAACTAAGAAAGATATTGGAGGAATTAGCTGTATCTTCTCAGGAGCTACATTAAGGCCACTTTTCTTTAAGGAAGGAATGAGAAAATCACATAGGGCACAGAGATCTGTATCTAATTCTCCCCATAGTAAGACGTCATCCATGTAATGAAAAACCTTAAGGCCCTTATGAATATATGGGAAAAGGGCAGATTTAACAGCCTCTTGACAAGTTATAGTACTATTTTCCATGCCCTGGGGCAGCACTACCCATTAAAATTTATTGGCAAGGCTGGTGTTATTAATAGAAGGAACAGAGAAGGCATAATGCTTACAGTCTTGCAGATGCAAGGGAACAGAGAAAAAACAATCTTGTATATCAATAGCTATGATTGGAATTCCCATGGGAATTGCAGAAGCAAGAGGCAAACCCCTTTGTGGGGAGCCCCAGACCTGCATGGTTTTATTTACTGCATGGAGATCTTGGAGGAGGTGCCATTTTCCTGAGTGCTTTTTAATCACAAAGACAGGAGTATTCCATGGGCTTCAGGAATGACAAATGTTTCCCAAGGACAACTGCTCTCGGACAAGCTCTTTTAAAATTTCTAGCTTCTCCCTAGGCAAAGGCCACTGTTCCACCCAGACAGGCTCATTAGAAAGCTAGTCAAAGCAGGGGGTTTGGTTACGAACACTGGCAGTTAGTATTGGTGTGCTGATTCGATCTAGTTTTGCAGGAGTGGATGTTACTCTCTGCAGAGGCATCTGTGGATATCCTAACATCAAGACATTCCAGAAGTTCCCTGCCCAGTAGGTTGGTGCTAATATCAGCTACCAAAGGGCGAAAGTGTCTGATAGTCACTTCAGGGTCTTCTCACATGAGCTAATCTCTTGTGAGAAAGGCATGGGTCAGCCCTCCAACTCTGTGTAATTGGGGTCCCGGGAGGAGTTCCCAATTTTGGGGAACCTCTGCTTGCCTTAAAATAGTCTTTTCTGCCCCTGTGTCAATCAAACATTTAAAAGGAATATTGTCAATCTTTACTGTCATAGTAGGGTTACCTTGTTCTGAAACAGAAGTGGTCCACAAAATCTCAGGCCCCAAATTTGTACCATTCAGGGTCATGCCATCTTTATGAAACTTGGACCAACAATCTCTCCTCCGATGAAAACCTTTCTGACATCTAGGACAAGGTGTTCGTGGCCTCTAGTTCCCTGACTGAAGTCGGGGTTGTCCTGACTGAAGTCGGGGTTGCCCTGACTGAAGGCGGGGTTGCCCTGACTGGAGGCATGGTTGTCCTATCTGGAGGCGGGGTTGCGGCTTATCTGGATATTGGTGATGCCAATACCCTTGGCGACCACACTGAAAGCAGTCCCTGTTTTGATTATGTGGGGTAACTGCATAAGCCTGTGTCATAATGGGTGCACCAAAAGAGCGTGGTCTACATTCCTGTGTTGCTAAAATCCAATTTTCTGGGTGTTCGTTTTTAAGATTGAGGCATGCCTGATGGAATTCTGGAATCATGCCATCCCAGACAATAGAACTCAGGAGGATAGAATGGACTTCAGTATTATAAATCTTTCTCTCTAAGGTTGACCGCATCCTGGCTATGAGGTTAGCTAGGGATTCATCAGTTTCTTAGCAAAGGGAGTTAATGGGGACTGAGGCCTCTCCTGTGGATGGGATTAACCTGTCCCATGCTTGTGTTGCACAGATGGGTACCTGTTCAAAATAACTGGATGGAAACTTGGCTTCTGCCTGCTGAATTCCAGTTTCAAACTTTCCCACTCCAAACAATGCATAAAAATTCCATTCTAGCTGTTTGTGACTATTTTTCTGGGATTGTTTTAAGCATTCATCATGAAAACATGCCTCCCATTGCAGGTAGAGGGGGTCTGGGAGCGCAGAAATAGCTAAGTCCCTCCAATCTTGGGGTATATTAAGGTGTTAGAAAAAGCTTCATAAAATGGACTTGGTCCATGGGGCATGAATGTCGTCCTCCTTCACTGCCTGCCTGGGTTTTTTGAGTTCTTTGGAGGAGTATGGATGCCACACCTGAGGGATTTGTTCATTGGGGACCACATTTACCAGGAAGGTGTGGACTTGGTTTGATGACGAGGTATTAGCGGGGGAAAGAGTCATGGAAGTGGAAGCCACAGGGGAAGCAGCTGCTGGAGAGACCGAACAGGTGTCTGCCGAAACGGAACTCTTGGGGCAAACTACAGAGGAATTAGGGTGGTTAAGCACCAAAATTATCTCTTTTAACTTTTGTATCTCAGCCTCAAGGTCTCTTAATGATGAGGTGTCAGTGGGGGGGAGTAGTCACGAAAGTGGAAGCCACTAGAGAAATGGCTGCTGGAGAAACCAAACGTGTGTCTGCCAAAACAGAACTCTCGAGGCAAACTGCAGAAGTCTTAGGGTGTTTAAGCACTGAGAACATATCCTTTAACTCTTGCACCTTAGCCTCATGGTCTCTTAATGATGAGGTATCAACGGGGGGAGGAGTTACGGAAGTGGAAACCACTGGAGAAGTTGCTGCCAGAGAAACTGAATACGTGTCTGCCGAAACAGAACTCTTGGGGCAAACTGCAGAAGGCTTAGGGTGTTTAAGTGCCGAGAACATATCCCTTAACTCTTGTATCTCAGACTCAAGGTCTCTTAACCTTTTGGCAGGGTGCCTTATACATATCCTGAAAGTTGCAAACATAGCCAAGAGAACCCATGGTGCATCTCCAATTAAAGTGTCTCTGAGATACAGAGCCTGTCCCATGAGAAAAGAATAAAGTGTCTGGGACACCTCCTCATAAAATGGAAGGAAACCCATGGCGAGAGGATGGGACGTGGTGGCCGCAGTCAGGCAGCTGTTACTTACCTGTGTCTGGGCAGTGGGATGGTCTGGCGGGGTCTTGCATCTCCTCAGGCTGCAGCGGGGACCCACGTGTCTTCAGGCAGCTGCACAGTTACCCAAAGACAGGCTGGCCCATCACTGCTGGTGGGGTGGCTGCAGGTATGTCTGGTGGCCCCGGCTCCACCAGTAAGGCAGATTCTCTGGACCTCAGACTGGCGGGAGTGTGGGCCTTCAGCCCCACTCTGAGCGCCAGGTGTTGCTTGACACTGCTCAGCCACCGGGAGTAGGGTGGCGGGCATGGCAGGTAGGGCTGCAGCCCCTCACGTCTCCCACCCTGGCACACCTCAGCCCACCCCTTCTACACGGCTGGCCCACCCACCCTCCTGCTATGATGCCTGGGCAGATCCCAGACCCCTTGGTGACTGCAGGCTCCCTGCTGGGACTGGGCCCCCTGGCCGGCATCCCCAGCTCAGCTCTGATGGCAAAGGAGTTAAAATATGCAGCCATCCATGCAGTGATCGCAGCCCTGCATTTCCTAGAGGTGATGTTGGGCAAGAGGCTACCACTGGACAACACACCCTCCAAAACCAGTGATGTGACCTGGCACAATCTGAAGAAACAGATTCACGGACTCCAAAGCTCACTCTCTACAGAAGAGCAGAATTCTAGTGGCTGATCTTCCCCATCGAGGCAGACTTGCAGTGTTTCATCTCCTGCCATTTCATCCATGGTCATCTACTTTGGACTGAGACTTCTATCGGACTTGCTGGTATACCCTTTGGACACTTTACACAACTTTCCAGCAGCTTCCCTTTATGCTGCTGGGTTTCTCAAAGACTGACTGCAGCCAGCTGCCTTGGGACTCTATAGGAAACCCCCTCCTTGCTAGGTGCTTCCCACAGAGGCAGGAAATGTCCTTTGAGGCATGAAGTGCCCCCAGAGGCAAGAGTTGTCCACAGAGTCAGGAAATGCCTGTTGAGGCATGAAACACCCCCAGAGGCAAGAGATACCACAGAGGCAGGAAATGTCCTTTAGCCTGATAGGCCTTGCCCTTTGAGGCAAGAAACGCCCCCCTCAGGCCTCCCCTTGGCATCACACTGGTTCTTGCTGCTCTCTTACTTGCTCCTCCATGTCTTGTGCCAGTTCTTTGGAAAATGCATGTACAATATAGGTTTCTGTTCACCTCACACTCCTGATACTATGGCCATTAGTTAAAAAGAAGGGGGGGATTGTTGGTATGCTTCTAAATCCTGCTTATAAGACCTTCTGTTTTGATCATCATATTAGGTTCACTTGTATTACTTACGATGTATTCTATTTACATAACCACTGTTAACTAAGCACCCCCTGCCTCCGGGACATTGGTTTAATCCTCACTGGTTCACACTTTTCCCTTCTCCTCTCCCCCTATCCTACGTACTTCTTTGTTCCTGACTCTTCCACCTCAGGAGAGATGTAGGACAGAATTGTGTTGTGATTAGAAGAGATTAGATTGTTGAACTGCATCTCCGCTCATTAATAAAGAGATACTGCTTCCCAGATTAGCCATGAGTCCCTGGTCATCTCTCTCTCCTGCCCGCGAGGCTGTCTCAGCAGAAGGAAACCTCTCTGGGAAGTTAGTGGAACCAAATGGTAGAGATAGTAACAAATGAATAGGATCAAAAGGAGACCACTAGGGACCACAATAAGACAAAACTAGAACAACTTGAGGAACCCTCTAAATCACCTGTGAATGCAAACACTAGTGGCTCCTGGACAGAGAGGAGCCTAGGGAGAGATTAAGTGGCTGGTAACAGTGCAGCTGTTTACCAGTTGAGACACCACCTCCGGTCTGTTTCACCAACAAGGGGACAGCTGAAGTGAGGAGAGGACTCGCCTGAGACTCACCAAATGCAACTGTGAATCTCCATTGCTACTGCCCTCAGAATTGGGAGCAGTGGCAGGGAGGCCCTGTGCTGACACCAGGGGAAAGAGAACTAACCAAGAAACTCAGGAGAAGATCTATAACTCTGTGGCCTAAATGTGAGGCTGTGAAAGACTCTTTGCATAACCATTGGATTATCTCTGCCCCACCCTGTTTATCTATTGGTCAGGAGACAATGAATAAGCAAAGAAGCCTACTTATAACTTAAAAGTCCTCAGGATCCCATAGCCTATAGGGAAGAAAAAGAACAAAAGAGGATTTTAGGGAGTCAGGCTGTAGTGCAGCAGGTTAAGTGCAGGTGGCACAAAGCGCAAGAACCAGTGTAAGTACCCCAGTTCGAGCCATGGCTTCTCACCTGCAGGGGAGTCACTTCACAGGCTGTGAAGCAGGTCTGTAGGTGACTATCTTTCTCTCCCCCCTGCCTTCCCCCATCTCTCTCCATTTCTTTCTTTCCTATCCAACAATGATTAAGACAACAATAATAATAACTACAACAATAAAAAACAAGGGCAACAAAAAGGAATAAATAAATAAATAAAAATTTAAAAAGAGGATTTTAAGCCACTGAGCTCTAACTCAGGGATTCAAATATTATTGAAACAACTGTCAATTTCTAAAATTGTGAACCCTTTAATTACCTTACATAGACACAAGTCAATCCAGGCAAGAGTGACCAGTAATTTGAAAAGTACTGAGAGAGGGACCTCATAAAATACTATATGAAATGGTTAAAACAACAAGAATAAATAATTGTGAAATGAACCAGGACAAGAGACCAGCTAAAATCCCCCAAATTTTGAAGCACAAAATAATGAAGTCAACATGCAAACATTAGTTTAGGAAATAATCACAGGAGTAAGTAAGAGTTTGAAAGAATTGTCATCAGAAATGCAGAGACGACCAATGAGACTCTGAAATAAAACACTAATTATCTCAAGGTTATTAGAGAGCCAAAAGCCGAAATAGCTAAGCTAAGAGCAGAACTAGCTAACAAGCTAAAACAGTATAAGAACAGGATAACAATATAGATAAACTCCAGAAAACAGTAGAGAAGAGAGAGAATAGAATAAATGAGGCTGAAGACAGAATTACCAACATAGAGGAAGAATGAGAGACAACTAAAAATGAAGTAAGAGATCTCAAAAAAGATTAAGAAATACTGAAAACAACAAGAGACCTATTGGATGACTTCAAAAGAAATAAAATACACATTACTGGCTTACCAGAGGAAGAAGTAGAGGAGGGTAAGAAAGTATTCTTCAGGACATAATAGCTGAAAACTTCTCTAGTCTACATAACATCAAAGAAATAAATGTTCAGAAGTCCAGAGGGTACCAATCAGAATTAACCCAGACTTAAAGACACCAAGACACATCATATTTAGAATGGAAAGGAATACAGATAAAGAAAGGATCCTGAAGGCTGCAAGAGAAGAACAAAGAGTCACCTACAGAGGAAACCCCATAAGATTAGCAGCAGACTTCTCCAAACAAACACTACAGGCCAGAAGAAAATGGCAAGATATCTATAGAGTGCTCAATGAGAAAGGCTTTCAAACAATACTATTGTATCTTGCCAGACAGTCATTCAGACTAGATGGAGGCATAAAAACCTTATCAGACAAGCAACAGTTGAAAGAATCAACTATCACCAACCCTGCCCTGAAAGAAGTTCTAAAATATATTTTATATAGAGAGACGGAAGATGGCAGACTGAGAAGCTGCTATCAGTGTGTGCTCTGATCACATCTTCTGGAAATGGTAGGATTTTCTGCCTTTAGCAGGCCAGTCAATAAGGGGTCCTAGTGGTGACACCAAAGAGGTGACTATAATTTAATTTCGGTTAAGAATTAGAGTAAAGGTGGCATGGACTAGCGGGCAGGCAGCTCCAGACTTCCCAGGCGGCGGCGGGCAAGGCGGGTGAGCCGGGCATTGTCCTCCGCCCGGGAAGGTGGCTCCTCCGCCGGTTGCAGAGCGCTGCTGGGCGGCCGGCAGAGGATCCGGAGGGAGCACTATAGCTCGGGGGCTTTCTCTTGGGAGTCTCCAGGGACCACCACGACCCAGAGGGCTATCCAAAGACCTCTTAAGTATAGCTCTCATTGGATCAAAGGACTTGGAGCTAGTTTTCATTTTTGAGAAATCCTTTAAAAAAGTCTGGAGGGGGGGTTTCGCGGGAGATGGCAGACTGAGAAGCTGCTAGCCACTGAGCTCTGAACACATCCCCTGGAAACAGTAGGATTTTCTGCCTTTAGCAGGCCAGCCAATAAGGGGCCATAGCGGTGACACCAAGGAGGTGACTATAACTTAATTTGGGTTAAGAATTAGAGTAGGGGAAAAAAACTATTTTTTTCTTCCTTTTAATTTTCAAGCATACCTCTTACCCCCCATATGCAGTCCCTGGAGACCAGCTCCTAGCAGGATACCCCAAACCACCAAACAGGGTGCTTTTTTTGAATTCACTGATACACATTTGGGAATTTCCTTGCACTGCTCTTTAATTACAACTCTTTTTTGTATCTTCTCCCTTTTCTCTCTCTTGTCTCTCTCTCTCTTTTTTAATCTTGTCATACACTTCTTCCTTCTTCTTTGCCTTTCTGAATTTGTGAATTATTTTGGGGAAGAAATCTGACTCAGAGTGGACTCTCTATGTGTGTATCTCTGCTCTAGTTCCCTTTCCCCTCTTGTTACCCCTAGAATATACAGTGGATAGTAGATTTGCATAACTGTCTATTCTTGCTATCCTCTCTTTCTTTTCTCTTTCTTCACTGGGATTTGGTTACTATTTTTTCACGGACTGGAGAAATTGGCTAACTGGTAACAATTAAACTCCTTCAATACTTACTTCAGTTGCTACTGTAATTCCAGAGGTTGGTGAGTGCAATTGTCATAAAGATATTTAGTACAGTGTTACTTGTACTCAAGACACAACAACTGAGGAACAACAGAGCATAAAAAAGGAAACACATAAATCAAAAAAATGGGTAGATCAAAACCAAATAAAACTGCTACTCCAATGAATGAAGACAAGAGCCCAGAAGAAACTGCAAATCAGCCAGAAGTAACCATAGATAAGAAAAGTATGCAAGCAATAATAAACTTATTAATCACAGAAATGAAAACAACATTGGAGGAAAGGAATGGCAGTATTAGGGAAACAACAGTTGAGACCCCCAAGGAAAATACTGATTATCTTGAGGCAATTAGAGAACTGAAAGCTGAAATAGCTGTAATGAAGAAAGAAGCTGAGGCAAGGGAAAGCAGACTAACAGAAGCAGAAAACAGAATTAGTCAGACAGAGGATGAGTTAGAGAAAACTAAGAAAGAGGTGAAAGAGCTTAAAAAGAGATTGAGAGACACTGAAAACAACAACAGAGACATATGGGATGACATCAAAAGAAGTAACATTCGTATAATTGGCCTGCCAGAGGAAGAAAGAGAGGAAGGGGAAGCAAACATTCTAGAAGAAATAATACAAGAAAACTTCCCAGACCTGAATAACAGAAAGGATATAAAGGTTCAAGAGGCCCAGAGAGTACCAAACAGAATCAACCCAGACCTGAAGACACCAAGACACATCATAGTCACAATGAGAAGAAATAAAGATAAAGAAAGGATCCTAAAGGCTGCAAGAGAGAAACAAAAAGTCACATACCAGGGAAAACCCATAAGATTAACTGCAGACTTCTCCACTCAAACTCTAAAAGCCAGAAGGGAGTGGCAAGATATCTATGGAGCCCTGAATGAAAAACGGTTTCAACCAAGGATAATATATCCTGCTAGACTTTCATTCAAACTAGATGGAGGGATCAAAACCTTCTTAGATAAACAACAGTTAAAGGAGGCAACCATCAACAAGCCGGCCTTGAAAGAGGTACTAAAAGACGTCTTATAAACAAGAACATCACTATAATACATGCAATATATCAGAGCAAACAATTTTTTAGAACAATGGCACTACAATATATTAAATCCATAATATCAATAAATGTCAATGGCTTAAACTCACCCATCAAAAGGCACAGGGTGGGGGGATGGATCAGAAAACATAACCCAACCTATGCTGCTTTCAAGAATCCCATCTGTCACAACAAGATAAACACAGACTTAAAGTGAAAGGATGGAAAACTATCATACAGGCTAACGGACCACAAAAAAGGGCAGGAACAGCCATTCTCATCTCAGACACGATAGATTTTAAATTAAATAAAGTAATAAAAGATAGGCAAGGACATTACATAATTATTAGAGGATCAATCAGCCAAGAAGACTTAACAATTATTAACATCTATGCATCCAACGAGGGACCATCTAAATACATTAAGCATCTATTGAAAGAATTTCAAAAATACATCAATAGTAATACCATAATAGTGGGAGACTTCAATACCCCACTCTCACACTTGGACAGATCAACAAAGCAGAGAACCAATAAAGATAAAAGAGAATTGAATGAAGGGATCGACAAACTAGACCTCTTGGACATTTTCAGACTCCTCCACCCCAAAAAACTGGAATACACCTTCTTTTAAAATCCACATAACACATACTCAAGGATAGATGACATATTAGGCCACAAAGACAGCATTAATAAATTCAAGAGCATTGAAATAATCCCAAGTATCTTCTCAGACCACAGTGGAGTAACACTAACATTTAACAACAAACGGAAAATTATTAAAAGACACAGAATTTGGAAACTAAACAACATGCTCCTTAAGAACCACTAGGTCAGAGACTCACTCAAACAGGAAATTCAAATGTTCCTGGAAACTAATGAAAATGAAGACACAACCTATCAAAATATTTGGAACACAGCTAAAGCAGTACTGAGAGGAAAACTTATAGCCATACAATCACATATTAAACACCAAGAAGAAGCTCAAATGAACGACATTACTGCACGCCTCAAGGACTTAGAGGAAGAGGAACAAAGGAACCCTAAAGCAACCAGAAGGACAGAAATAAAAAAGTTATAGCAGAAATAAACAACATCGAAAATACTAGAACCATACAAAAGATCAATGAAGCCAAATGTTGGTTATTTGAAAGATTAAACAAAATTGACTAACCCCTAGCCAGACTCACCAAACAAAAAAGAGAGAAGACTCAAATTAATAGAATTGTAAACGAAGGAGGAGATATCACAACTGACACCACAGAAATCCAGAGAATCCTGCGAAACTTCTATAAAGAACTATATGCCACCAAGCTAGAGAATCTGGAAGAAATGGAACAATTCCTAGAAACCTATGCACTTCCAAAACTGAACCAAGAAGAACGACAAAATCTAAATGCACCAATCACAGACAAAGAAATTGAAACCGTTATTAAGAATCTCACCAACTACAAAAGTCCTGGACCAGATGGCTTCACAAACGAATTCTACAAAACTTTCAGGAAACAGTTAATACCCATACTTCTTAAGCTATTCCATAAGATTGAAGAAACAGGAATACTCCCTTCCACCTTTTATGAAGCCAACATCACCCGGATACCAAAAGCTGATAGGGACAGAACAAAAAAGGAAAACTACAGACCAATATCTCTGATGAACATAGATGCCAAAATATTAAACAAGATCTTGGCCAACCGGATACAGCAACACATCAAAAAGATTGTTCATCATGACCAAGTGGGATTCATCCCAGGAATGCAAGGCTGATTTAATCAATGTCATTCACCACATCAATAAAAGCAAAGCCAAAAACCACATGATTATCTCAATAGATGCAAAGAAAGCCTTTGACAAAATCCAACACCCGTTCTAGCTCAAAACTCTACAAAAAATGGGAATAGATGGGAAATAACTCAAGATAGTGGAGTCTATATATAGCTAACCTACAGCCAACATCATACTCAATGGACAGAAGCTGAAAGCATTCCCCCTCAGATCGGGGACTAGACAGGGCTGTCCACTGTCACCGTTACTCTTCAGCATAGTATTGGAAGTTCTTGCCATAGCAATCAGGCAAGAGAAAGAAATCAAAGGAATACAGATTGGAAGGGAAGAAGTCAAGCTCTCACTATTTGCAGATGATATGATAGTATACATAGAAAGACCTAAAGAATCCAGTAGAAAATTACTGGAAGTTATTAGGCAATATAGCAAGGTATCAGGCTACAAAATCAATGTACAAAAATCAGTGGCATTTCTTTATGCAAACACTAAATCTGAAGAAGAAGACATCCAAAAATCACTCCCATTTACTGTTTCAACAAAATCAATCAAATACCTAGGAATAAAGTTGACCAAAGAAGTGAGAGACTTGTATGCTGAAAACTATGAGTCGCTACTCAAGGAAATAGAAACTGATACCAAGAAATGGAAAGATATCCCATGTTCATGGATTGGAAGAATAAATATCATCAAAATGAAAATCTCCCCAGAGCCATATACAAATTTAATGCAATACCCATCAAAGTTCCACCAAGCTTCTTTAAGAGAATAGAAAAAACACTACAATCATTTATCCGGAACATGAAAACACCTAGAATTGCCAAAACCATCTTGAGGAAAAGGAATAGAAATGGAGGCATCACACTCCCAGACCTCAAACATTATTATAAAGCCATCATCATCAAAACAGCATGGTACTGGAACAAAAATAGGCACACAGACCAGTGGAACAGAATTGAAAGCCCAGAACTAAGCCCCCACACCTATGGACATCTCATCTTTGATAAGGGGGCCCAAAGTATTAAATGGAAGAAGGAGGCCCTCTTCAATAAATGGTGCTGGGAAAACTGGTTTGTATCATGCAGAAGATTGAAACTGAACCACTTTATTTCATGAGAAACAAAAACCAACTCCAAATGGATTAAATACCTGGATGTTAGACCAGAAACAATCAAATTATTAGAGGAAAACATTGGTGGAACACTTTCCCACCTAAACCTCAAGGAGATCTTCGATGAAACAAACCCAATTGCAAGGAAGACTAAGGCAGAAACAAACCAATGGGACTACATCAAATTGAAAAGCTTCTGCACATCCAAAGAAACTATCACACAAAGAGACCCCTCATAGAATGGGAGAAGATCTTCACATGCCATACATCAGACAAGAGACTAATCACGAAAATATACAAAGAGCTCAGCAAACTTAGCACCAAAAAAAGCAAATGACCCCATCCAAAAATGGGCAGAGGATATGAATAAAACATACACTTCAGAGGAGATCCAAAAGGCTAAGAAACATATGAAAAACTGCTCCCAGGTCACTGATTGTCAAGAGAAATGCAAATAAAGACAACATTGAGATACCACCTCACTCCTGTAAGAATGGCATACATCAAAAAGGACAGCAGCAACAAATGCTGAAGAGGCTGTGGGGACAGAGGAATCCTTTTGCACTGCTGGTGGTATTGTAAATTGATCCAGCCTCTGTGGAGAGCAGTCTGAAGGACTCTCACAAAGCTAGACATGGACCTTCCATATGACTCAGTAATTCCTCTCCTGGGGATCTACCCCCAAGGATTCCATAACACCCAACCAAAAAGATGTTTGCACTCCTATGTTCATAGCAGCACTATTCATAATAGCTAAAACCTGGAAGCAAACCAGGTGCCCAACAACAGATGAGTGGCTGAGAAAGCTGTGGTATATATACACAATGGAATACTATGCAGCTACTAAGAACAATGAACTCAACTTCTCTGACCCATATTGGTCAGAGCTAGAAGGAATTATGTTAAGTGAGCTAATTCAGGAAGATAAAGATGAGTATGGGATGATCCCACTCATCAACAGAAGTTGATAAAGAAGATCAGAAAGGGAAACTAAAAGCAGGATCTGACTAAATTGAAAGTAAGGCACCAAAGTAAAAACCCTGTGGCAAGGGGGAGGGTGGACATGCAGCTTCCTGGGCCAGCAAGGGGGTGGGCATGGGGGTGGGTGGGTGGGACACAATCTTTTGGTGATGAGAATGGTGTTTATGTACACACCTATTAAATTGTAGTCATATAAATCACTAATTAATATGAGAGGGGGAAAATTGATTGTATGGTTAACAAAGGAACTTTTGAAAGTTAACCCAATTACCAAATAATGTGATGATAACAGTAACTATCCATTGTCTTCTTGAACCCTAAGACAGCAAGAACCTCACATTTCCACTATAGAGCCTAAACTTCCCCCAGTCCTGGAACCCTAGGGTAGGGCCCACTTTCCCATATGCTTCTCCCAATTCTTATCAAATAATATTTCACCCTCTGATCGCAACCTAGTCAATGCAACGAGTGCCTCCCCAGCATGTTTCACTTCAGACAGTGTCCACAGACTTCAGGTGTGGAATGACAACCCTTCAGCATCATTACTCGGGTGAAACCTTTCCTTTCATAGTATTCTCTAATTCCATCTCAGGTGGTTCACTTCCTAACAAAGTCCCAAAACCTAGATATAGACCAGGTTCCAGGAGATAGAGCATATATTCACATGTATCCATAAACTAGGGCAGATATATACCTGAAAGCAGTAGTACACTAGAGTTTGCAGTAAGTACCCCCCAACACTTCATCTCCACTATTCCAACCTTAGGGTCCATGATCCTTCAACAATTTGTTTGGCTTTGTATGTTAACTCTCTTTTCAGCCACCAGGTTCCAGATGCCATGAGGATGCCGGCCAGGCTTCCCTGGGCTGAAGACCCCACCAATGCATCCTGGAGCTCTGCTTCCCCAGAGACTCACCCTACTAGGGAAAGAGAGTGGCAGACTGGGAGTTTGGATTGACCAGTCAATGCCAATGTTCAGTGGGGAAGCAATTACAGAAGCCAGACCTCCCAACTTCTGCATCCCACAAGGACCCTGGGCCCATGCTACCAGAGGGATAGAGAATGGGAAAGCTATTGCGGAGGGGATGGGATATGGAGATTGGGTTGTGGGAATTGTGTGGAGTTGTACTCCTCTTGTCCTATGATTTTGTTAATGTCTCCTTGCATAAATAAATAAATAAAAGAATATTCACCACATAAGAGATCCAAAAGGCTGAGAAACACATGAAAAAAATGCTCCAAGTCTTTGTCAGAGAAATACAAATAAAGACAATAATGAGATACCACTTCACTCCTGTGAGAATGTCATATATCAGAAAAGGTATCAGCAGCAAATGCTGGAGAGTTTGTTGGGTCAAAAGAACCATCCTGCTCTGCTGGTGGGAAAGTCATTTGGACCAACCTCTGTGTAGAGCATTCTGAATAACTCTCAGAAGGCTAGAAATGGACCTACGCTAGGATCCTATAATTCCTCTCCTGGGGATATATCCTAAGGAACCCAACACACCCATCCAAATAGATCTGTGTACACACATGTTCTTGGCAGCACAATTTGTTATAGCCAAAACCTGGAAGCAACTCAGGTGTCCTACAGATGAGTGGCTGATCAAGTTGTGGTATATATACACAATGGAATACTACTTAGCTATTAAAAATGGTGACTTCACAGTTTTCAGCTGATCTTGGATGGAGCTTGAAAATATCATGTTAAGTTAAATAAGTCAGAAACATAAAGATGAATATGGGATGATCTCACTCTCAGGCAGATATTGAAAAACAAGATCAGAAGAGAAAACACAAGTAAAACCTGAACTTTAATTGGCATATTGCACCAAAGTAAAAGACTCTGGGGTGGGTGGGTATGGGGGAATACAAGTCCAAGAAGGATGACAGAGGACCTATTGTGGGTTGTTTTGCCATATGGAAAACTGAGAAATGTTATGAAAGTACAATCTATTGTATATACTGTTGAATATAAAACATTAATTCCCCAATAAAGAAATTTTTAAAAAAAGAAGAGAAAAATCCTGATAGCCATTGAATTATCACTTTTATCTTCATTAAGATTTGAAAATTTGATTGGTTTGAACACATAAACACTCACCTGATGCCACCCAGGGTTGTCTTTCTTCCCTTAACTATGTTTTATATACTTTGTCCACTGTATCAACTCATGAAAAATAAACCACTATACATAAATTTTTTAAAAAAGGAATTGGATCATAGCACCTGAGAAAGGTTCATTCCACATTTATGCAGTTCAGAAAAAAAACAATAAAGTCAACCCAAATAAACAGTAAAATATTTACAACATACTATCTAGTTTAATCTGCTAACACAATGATAGACCTTGGCATTTTCCTTTGCTCACAGTTTCTTTGTGGAAGAATTTACCCCATTAGGTTATAGCTGTCCTTGATATGAAAACAACATTAAATATCTTAGTCTTTTTTTTTTTTTTCAGAAGCAAACCAGGGACAATTGTGACTTGCCTTTATAGTGTCTGAAGTACTTGGATTTTTAATTGTTTATATTTTAGAAAAGCTGAGCTTGCCATTGGGGAATTCTTTGAATTTTCAAACAAAGCTCAATGCCACAGCAACCCTGCAGAGTTTCAGGATAAAGTAATATTACATCACAAAGAAAGCTCTGAATTTCAGGAGCAGACATGCTGACATTCCTCAACTTCCTTTACTCCCCTCAATAGATACACAAAAGTGGCTTCCTACTGGACAGGACTGTCATGTTCTGTGACCTTCTAGTTCTCTCCTGACACAAGTTTCAGGTTCTCAAATTTTCCTTACCATAGTCAGAGAGAACCTCAAAGAAAAAGTCAAATTATCAGAAGGCAGTAGCTCTATATAGGAGTCAAAGAAGAATAAAGATAATAGTTAAGATCCAAACTAGTATCCTCAACACCTTCTATTTAAAAGAGCTACTTGAGAAAATCATGGAGACTGTGATGGGGGCTGGGTATGATCATCTGATTCACCTTTGACCCCCAAACAATTGAACTGTTAACTCTAGATTCTTGAGCCCTTTTCATTAGTAAGATAATAATATGTATAAAAACAAGTTAAAAGGGTACCTTCTTAACTTGATATTTCTTCTTACAGATACTTTTTTTCTAGATAGGACAAAGAGAAATGGAGAAAGGATGGGAAGAGAGACACCTGCAGACCTACGTCACTGCCTGTGAAGCAACTCCCATGCAAATGGAGAGCTGGGGACTCAAACTGGGATCCTTACTCCGGTCCTTGCACTTTGCACCACTTGCACTTAACCCTCTGCTCTACCACCCAGTTCCCATAGATACAGTTTCTATCAGAATGCTTAAACATTCTGGTTAATGGTGGTGCTAGGTATTGAACCTGTAACCTCAGATTCCCAGGTTTGAAAATCTGCTGTATAAACCATTAGCTATCTTCCCAACCCTCCAGTGATATTTCTTCAAATTGCAATTATATGATCCTTTTTATCTTTCTGTTATATTTTACTAATAATTTACAGGATTATGAGATAATAGGGGTATGATTCTAAACCACTTTTACCACCCACTTCCAAGAGTAACCGCCATAGTTCTCCCAAGGTCATAAGTATTGGTTGAATATATGTATGTTTTATTTTTTCAAGTTCATGTTTCAGTTCTCCATATTCTACATATAAGTGAAATCCTCCCATAGTTATCCTTCAGTTTCTTCCTTACTTCACTAAACATAATCAATTCCAGTTCCATGCATTTTGCCCCAAAAAACAAAATACAGTCTTTTTTAAATTGCAAAGTAGTATTCCACTGAGTGTATGTCACAGGAGAATTTCCCTTTCTTCTTCTTCTTCTTCTTCTTCTTCTTCTTCTTCTTCTTCTTCTTCTTCTTCTTCTTCTTCTTCTTCTTCTTCTTCTTCTTCTTCTTCTTCTTCTTTTTTCCTTCTCCTCCTCCTCCTTCTCTTCCTCCTCCTCCTCCCGCCTTCCTCCTCCTCCTCGTTTTCTTCTCCTGTACTTAGAAGACTCAAATGAGTGATTTTTATTCCATTGTCAAAAGTTTCTTCACCCTAACTCCAAGTATTCCTCATAGGGTTTTATTTTTCCAATATTTTAAACTTTTAATAAAAAAAAATGAAAGAATGGCACATACCAGAGAAGCATGTAAGCCATTTGGGTAAACAGAGATGTGAAAGCTGATGCCCATTTTTATTTACATCAAAGGCCATACCTTCACTTTTTTTTTCCTCCAAAGTTATTGCTTAGGATTGGTGCCTGCATTAAGATTTCACTGCTGCAGGCATTTTTTTTTCAATTTTTTTTGATAGGACAGAGAAAAATTGAGAGGAGGGGAAGATAGAGAGGGTGAGATCCAGAGAGACACCTTCAGAGCTGCTTTGCCACTTGTGAAATGACCCATCTGCAGGTGGAGAGCCTGTGACTTTGCCGGTTCTTGCGATATGTACTGTGTGTGCTTAACCAGGTGTGCCACCATTAAGCCCTCCCTTCACTTGCTTTCTAAATTACAGTTATACTTATTACAATTTCAGGTGTGATTCTTTTTTCCTCTTCCCTCAAAGGTAAGATATATAGGGTCTGACTGTCCCAGGATTTCTCCAAATTCTCTTCCTTATCAGTGATGGAACAGAAATAAAGGTTCCTGGTCATAAAAATTCCAAGTACTGGTGTAACTGGTGTTCAGAACCCTCTGGTTATCTTACCCTAAGATTTTACGCTCTGGGAATATGGACCAAAATTCTTTTTGAGGAGCATAAGGAAAGAGTTCTGTATTCTTTAACTACTTCTCTACTGGACAGGGACACTGATGGGACAATTCATACACCCAGCCTTTCTCTATCGTTCTCCAGTAGGCTATAGCTCTGGATAGGTGAAGTTCTGGGACACACTGGCAAGCTCATCTGCTCATGGAAGTTAGGATGAGATCCTAGTAGCATCTGGAACTTGATGGCTGAAAAGCAATAAGATATAATATAAGGACAAACTATTTTATGGATAAGGAGTCAAAGCATATAATTAGAGTCAATGACACTAGAAATCCAGGGTAGAAAGAAACTAGGATGTCTCTTCTAAGTATGTTCCTAAGAGCCAAGGACTTTAGTATTTTTTTTAAGATTTTTAATTTTTTTTAATTTATAGAAAGGAAACATTGACTAAACCATAGGATAAGAAGGGTACAACTTCACACAATTCCCACCACTAGAAATCTTTATCCCATCCATTCCCCTGATAGCTTTCCTATTCTTTAACCCTCTGGGAATACGGACCCAAGGTAATTGTGGGATGCAGAAGGTGGTAGGTCTGGCTTCTGTAATTGCTTCCCCACAGAACATGGGCATTGACAGGTCGATCCTTACTCCCAGCCTGTCTCTCTCTTTCCCTATTGGGGAAGGGATCTGGGGAAGCGAGCTCCAGGACACATTGGTGAGGTCGTCTGTCCAGGGAAGTCTGGTCAGCATCATGCTAGCATTTGGAACCTGGTGGTTGGAAAGAGAGTTAACATACAAAGCCAAATAAATTATTGACCAATCATGGACCTAAAGGCTGGAATAGTGCAGATAAAGAGTTGGGGGTCCTCCATTTTGTAGATAGCTAGTAGGCATATTTTAGTTATATTCCAAAAGGCCTGTGGCTATACTCATTTTTTTTTTCCTTTTCCCCCTGAGCCTGAAATCTGATATGCCGGCGGATCTAAGTTATTGTCTGGGGAGATGATGTCATGGCTGGAAAAAGGAACAGAAAGCTGGATCAGGGAAGAGAGTAGCTCCCTAATATGGGAAAGGGGTAAAAATATTGTTGACAGTAAACCCCATCAATCTGATGTGATTTGGGGACCATAATCAGCTTAGGAGCATATGTGACCTCTGCATCCCTCTAGATCTGAGCTCACATTCTGTGGTCTTGTCTCTATCCAATAAATAAAGATTAAATTTAAAAAAAAAAGTGAATATTGTCTGACAGAATGGAAAATGTAACTTGAGAACTCGGCTAGGGCAGAGAGTAACTCCCAACAATGTATATATTGGATGGGGGATGGGGTGTGGGTAAAGGGGGGTGGGATGGGACACAGTCTTTTGGTGGTGGGAATGGTGTTTATGTACATTCCTATCAATTTGTAGTCATATAAAATCACTATTTAATTGATATGAGAGGGGAAAATTTATTGAATGTCTCAAAATTTTTAAATCACATACTGAGTCTTTTTAATACATAGGCTGAGTCTTTGATATGTTGACTCTCTTAAAAGCTTAGATCCTTAGGGTGTGGCACACTTTCCTGCATGCTTCCCTTAATTCATACCAAGCAATCTTGCATCCACCAATCCCAACCTAATCAATGCAACGAGTACCACCTCAGCATGCTTCACTTCAGACTGTGTCCAGAGACTTCAGGTGTGGAATGACAACCCTTTAGCTTCATTACTCTGGTGAGACCTTTCCTTTCATAGTATTCTCTAATTCTGTTCCAAGCAGTTCACTTCCTAACAAAGTCTCAAAACCTAGATATAGACCGGTCCTGTGAGACAGAGCCTATGTTCACATGTATCCATAAATTAGGGCAAAATATATACCTGAAAGCAAAAGTACACAATAATCTGCAGTGAGTACCCCCCAACACTTCATCTGCACCATACCAGCCTTTAGGTCCATAACTGTTCAACAATTTGTTTGGCTTTGTATGTTAACTCTCTTTTCAGCTACCAGGTTCCAGATGCCAGCATGATGCTAACCAGACTTCCCTGGACAGACGACCTCAACAATGTGACCCGGAGCTCCACTACACCAAAGCCCCACCCTACTAGGGAAAGAGAGAGGCAGGCTGGGAGTATGGATCGACCAGTCAGCGCCCATGTTCTGCGGGGAAGCAATTACAGAAGCCAGACCTACCACCTTCTGCATCCCACAGTGACCTTGTGGGTCCATACTCCCAGAGGGATAAAGAATAGGAAAGCTATCAGGGGAGAGGATGGGATATGGAGATCTAGTGGTGGGAATTGTGTGGAGTTGTACCCCTCTTGTCCTATGGTTTTGCTAATGTCTCCTTTTTTAAATAATAATAATAATAAAGCTTAGACCAGGGAGAACAGAAGCAACCAGTGACACAACTATATGCAAATAATATATATACTGTATGACTTTGCAGGCCACACACCCATGGAGATGGCACTGCTGGGAAGTTACTGGAAAAGGGAGCTGTTTGTTTCACAGTTGATAATTGGCTTTGCCTGTGGGCTTAGTAAAGGAGCAGATGTGTGATAATGGTAGAAGCCTGGTGGTGAACATGAGGAAAAACACCAATTTGACAAGAATTTTTCAGAACATACACAGTTTTTTTTGTATGTGATAAAGTTGTGTGAGCAGTTTATAATATTCCCAGAAACAGAAAGCTATCATCTCTGTGTGTATATTTGAAGATAAATCCAAATTGAAAGATATCACTCTGGATATCACTCAGTTAAAATCAAAGTAGTGAAAGAGAGAGAAAGTAAAAGAGAAGGAAGAAGGAAAGAAAAGCACAAATTTCAGAGATTAGATAAAAAGAGGGAGTTGCCAGAGAAATAAAAATGAAACAATGTGTGTGTTTGCAGTGTGTGTGTGTGTGTGTGTGTGTGTGTGTGTGTGTTGTAGGCCAGAGAAAGAGAACTGTGAAACATGCACTTGCATAAGCAAATGAACAATTAGTATAGGTTAAAAGATCAAAATAAATATTTAACTGTGAAAGATAACTTAGGGAGGAAAATGGTTGAACTTTTGACTACATGGGAGCCATTGAAGATTGGGCTGCAAAAAACTCTGACTAATCAGCTTGGAAATCCTTAAATTAGTAACTAATGAAAAATAAATTTGCTTTTTTTCTCTTCATTAATTTGTATTATGTGAGGCAAATTACATTGACAATAAACTGTAAAAAACTGAACATTTTGTTAAAATAGAGAATACAAATGTATTATTAAATAAATACACAGCAGTCCCTCTTCAATTAGTTACTGTTTATAAAGTGCAATGGGATTTTTGAATGAAGGGTGTTTTAAAGTTGTACATTACTGTAGTCCTAATTACTGGTAAAATGACCACTATTGAAGATGATATACTTGATACAGAGGAATGGCTAAGAAAGTTACCATGCCTTAAAAGAAATGACAATACTAGTGGTTGTTTTTTATTTCAAAGGGTCTGGAAATCTTTCCCATAGAGAATGATAAATGGTATGCTAGTTCTGCATAATGCATCTCCATGGATTGTGTTCTGGGGTCAGCTGAAGCTATGAGGGGTCAGAGAGAACTGGTTAACAGCTGTTATTCACATTAGTGTTTTTCTACCTCCTGGCCAGTACCTGAATGAAACTCACAGAGACTCTGATAACTGCACTGGAGGAGAGGCAATCTAGTCAATGTCAGTGGGTTGCTGGTCACTTGGGGAGGTTCTAAAAGGAAATTCCAGGAGACTCCTAGAATCTGGACTTTGGATGACTTTGGAGTAAAATCTGTCACTTGGATGGGCTTTAAGAGTATATTATAAAAAATAAAACAGCAAGAGGAGCAATTCAACTGGAGAGCAGAAAACAGATGTAGATAGAGGCACAAGGGATTCCAGAAACAAGGGGACAGAGACATTTTTGCTCATCTGTCACTGTTGTACTTGTAAGCTGTGGGTTTTGGATAAGTATTTGATTTCCTTGGTAACTTAGATTTGGTCTATTTGCATCATAGGAAGATTAATGGCAGCCAACAAAATGAGAGTCTACATTTTCATGTAGAGTGAATTAACTCAAGATACTTTTACAGTAAAAAGTTCTAGCAGTTGTCAGCAATCAAGGCCACAAATCAATAATTGAGACTTTTAAAAGATTGATTAGTTTTATGCCAGTGGTTTCAGGGTCACAAAGTAATAAAATGTCAATGGCTACTGTTGTTGCCACCCCACACCTTTCTCTTTACATTTATGTGGAATAGCTCCCTTGGGGATAACCTAAGCCCCAGGCTGATTTTGCTAGTAAATATGGTCCAGATGTGTAATAATTATTTCATTTTGAGAGCTTGTTTGGAGGTTCTAGCAGGGGAGTGCAGCTACTCCTATACCCTTGACCTAAGACCGGTCTGTCTCTATTCAGGGAAGGCTGTGCTTTTCTACCAAGCCCGCAGCTTCAGGAGGGACGCACATGGAATGGTGAGGGAGGAAGGGGACACCCGCCTAGCCAGCCAGATCAGCCGAATCAACCCTGGTGATCAATGGAGTGACAGATATCGCAGCCAGATCACCCTCACATTCTCATTTTGAATGAACAAGGCTTTAAGTACAGTTGTCTGGCACTGTAACTGTATAGATCACTATCCATAATATAATAACCATTCTCCCATATGCTTATTTTCATAGGAAACAAGTATTGAAGTCTGCATTCAGTTTTTAACACATCCTGAGGTTCCTGTTCAGATCTAAATCCCTTTAGAGAAACTTGAGCATCTACCCTAGAATGAACTCTTTCTCATTGCCATGGTAAATTCTCTACCCTTACAGTGCCATCACTAGGTGACCATGAGGACCACAAAAGGACAAAAAGAGGATATTGAGTCATGTCCTGGGCATCACTGCCTCTTATCTGTAGTAACATGGTATCAATCTCTACCTTTCACCTTTCTCATTTCATGTCCCATAAGAGACTTTCCAAGATCCCATGTTTGGGTAGAAGGTGTCTTGAGAGTATGAGCCCTCTGTTTTCATGTCATCGCACCTATAATCAGTCTAGCTCTCACTAATAATGAGTCAGAAATGACTAGACAATGTTCTTTTTAAAAATTATTTATTTATAAAAAGGAAACATTGACTAAACCAAAGGATAAGAAGGATACAACTTCACACAATTCCCACCACCAGAACTCTGTATCCCATCTACTTCCCTGATAGCTTTCCTATTCTTTAACCCTCTGGGAGTATGGACCCAAGGTAATTGTGGGATACAGAAGGTTGAAGGTCTGGCTTCTGTAATTGCTTCCCTGCAGAACATGGGCATTGACAGATCGATCCTTACTCCCAGCCTATCTCTCTTTTTCCCTGTTGGTGAAGGGGTCTGGGGAAGCGAGCTCCAGGACACAATGGTGGGGTTCTGTCCAGGGAAGTCTGGTCAGCATCATACTAGCATCTGGAACCTGGTGGTTGAAAAGAGAGTTAACATACAAAGCCAAATAAATTGTTGACCAATCATGGATGTAAAGGCTGGAATAGTGTGGATGAAGAGTTGTGGGGTCCTCTACATTTTGTAGATAGCTAGTCTAAAATATAGATGTCTATATTTTAGTTATATTTCAAAAGGCCTGTGGCTATACTAGTTTTCTTTTTCTTTTTCTTTTCTCCCCGAGCCTGAAATCTGTTATGCAGGTGTATCCTAGTTATTGTCTGGGGAGATGATGTCATGGCTGGAAAAAGGAACAGAAAGCTGGATCAGGGAATAGAGTAGCTCCCTAATATGGGAAAGGGGTAAAAATATTGTTGACAGTAAACCCCATTGATTTAAGGTGATCTGTGGCTAGACAATGTTCTTCAGTGACTTTCAGAGGCATGGCCATGGAGTAGCAGCTGTCTCACATTCCACCCCCATCAACTAGTTAAAGAAACAAAAATTCACTTAAAATTCACCAAATATAGCTAGTATGTCTTCAGAAACTCACTTATCCACAGTGCTACCTACCAGCTCAATTATAGATGCCATGTTAAATGTGTTTAGAAATCTAGCGGTGCCTGAAACCATAATTGACCAGACAGACATAAATTTTGAAAAAATGACAGAGTCAGAAAACCCGTTATTGAAACAATTTAAGAAACTAAACTTAATGTACAAACACAAATTCAATAACTCACAATTCATTTCACTAAAGAATTATAAAACACAGACATGTACTACCATCACCACCAACACCACACAGAGTTAGAGTGTGTAAAAAATATTTTGAATGCATTTTAGACTCAAGTAGCAGGATTAGGGTATAAACTGAATTAAGTTGAGGAGAGAATATCAGCACTAGAAGACATAACCATAACAATTAGTGAATTTAAAGCAGTTGGAGAAGAAAAGTTTAGAAAAAATAAAGCAGTTCTTTGTGAAGTAGAATATTCCACCAGAGAAACAAATTTGATAGTTATTTGGGATCCCCATGGATGAATCGAGGAACAGAGAACATTTTTAGAGAAATGAGAGCAGAAAATTTTCCACACCTTGGCAAAGTTCAAAACATTCAGGAAACTGAATGAACATTTAAGTTCCTGAATCCAAAATAACACACAGCAAGAAAAATAACGGTAAAACTAACCAAAATCAAAGACAAAGAAAAATAATGTTGCAAGATGCTAAGGAAAAGAAGAAACTCACATACAAAGGTAGAATCATCAAGATTGTCTCAGATTTCCCATCACAAACCGTAGAAGCAAGTAGGAAGTAGAATGTCATATCAAAGTCTTAAAAGATAATAACTGCCAGCCATGAATATCCTATCCTTCTAAATTATCATTCAAGTATGAGGAAGAAGTAAGGATCATTTCCAATACTCAGGAACTGAAGGACTTCACCACTACCAATCTTGCCTTGCAAGAATTATAGGAAGAAGTCCCACATAAAAAGAATAGCAAAAGGCATTTCAACTTATAATGAGGTTATCAGTATTAGACCAGGAATACAATAGGGAAAAACAAAGATATAGGAAAGGGGAGGGTAAAATGCACCAAGCAATATGATCAAATGTTGGTGAACCAATAGTAACTTAAACAATGACTTTTTTAGTTATTGTAAATTAAATATGATACTCATGGTAACTAAAAAACAAAATATAGCACAGACTCATATAGAAAACACATAAACAATCGGAAAGACCATCATTGAAAACTATCCACACAAAGTAACAAGCAAAAGAAAATGGGAAACAAATCAACAAAGCATTAAATAACTCCAGGAAGCATGCAACCAAAAGAAAGGCAAGCAGAAGTTCCAAGTGACAGGATGGAACCAGGCATTTCAAGCCTATAAAGCAAATGTAAGGTCAGGAACAGCTACTCTAAAATCAGATAAAGTAGACTTTCAGTCAAATAAGGTGATAAGAAATAGAGATGGACAAAATAAAGTGATATTAAAGCTAAACATAGTGGTAAGGAAGAAATTAAGATATTACCATTTACTTGTGACATGATAATATAACTAGAGCACCCCAAAGACTCCACAAAAAATCTTCTGGAAACAACATATTAAGACACAAAATTAATACACAAAAAATTGTGCTATTACTGTATACAAAAAAGAGTCAGATGAAAGAGAAATAAAAGACTAAATACTATTTACAATAGAACGCCAAAGATAAAACACCTTGGGGTAAATCTTATGAAGGAAGTAAAGTATCTTTATAGGAAGACCCGTAGGATATTGTTTAAAACAGTAGAGAATGAGAATGGCACATGTGGAAGAAAATCACTTTTTCTTGGTTCAGAAGGATAAATGTTATTAAAATGGCCATTATAACAAAAGCAATCTACAATTTCAATGTAATCCCTATCAAGATCCCAATGATATTATTCAAGAAAACTGAACAGCTTGCATAAAAAATAAAAAAGAGAGAATGGAGGGCTGGAGAAACAGTATAAATATTTATGCAAAGTACTTTCATGCCTAAAGCTCCAAGTTCATAGGATCACTCCCCAGCACTGCCATAAGCCAGAGATAAGCAAAAATGAGCACTGAACCTCAAAAAAATAAACACTAATAGACAAAGCACTTCTGATGGAAAAAAAATAAAGGTATCATGCTTCCCAACTTCACCTTATACTACAAAGTAATAGAGATTAAAACAGCATGGTATGGAAATAAATATGGGCACTTGGATCAATCTAACATAACTGAGAACCAAGAAATGAGCCCACACATATACAACCATCTAGTACATCACAAAGATCCCAGGCTATTCAATGGGGCCAATACATTTCTAATCAACAAATGGTGATGGGAAATTGGAAAGCCACATGAAGCCATGTCATCACATAAAACCATGCACAAAACTCAAATCAAAATGGATCAAAAACTTGGATAATAGACTAGAAAATTCAAAATTTATATAAGAAAACATCACTGAAACATTGCAGAAACATTAATAACCCAATTTTTTAAAAAAGAAAGAAATGCTGCAGGATCTTCATATCAAAGATATATTTGAAGACTTAACACCATGGACATGGAAAGTGAGACTAGAGTACATATATGACACTATATAAAACTAAAAAGCTTTTATACATCAAAATCAAACTACACACGAATAACCAGGCAACCCAGTAAATGGGAGAAAATATTTGCACATCACACATCCAACCAGTGACTGATATCAAACATCTATAAAGACCATGTACAGTCCAACAAATAAAGAAGAAAACCATCCAATAAAAAAGTAGGCCAAAGGACTAAATAGACAGTTTTCGAAAGAAATACACATGGTTCACAGACATATGAAGAAATTCTCTATTTCACTATGATTAGAAAAATGTAAATTAAAACTACACTAGGAGTCTGTCTTACACCTGTGAGAATGTTCTAGATGAACAAAATGGGAAATTATAGGTGTTGGAGAAGTTGTGAAGTAACAGGGACTCTGCTACGCTGCTGGTGTGAATTAAAACTGGTTCAGGCCCTTTGGAAGACTGTATGGGGGGGTCCTTAAACAAATAAAAGTGGAAGTACCTTATGATCTAGCAAACTACTTTTAGGCATTTATCCAAAGGACATTAAAACATTTGTTCAAAGAGACATATGCCCCCGATGTTCATAGCTGCATTATTCACAATAGGTAGAGTACAAGCAACTTAATGCCCATTGGCATATGAGTGAATAAAAACATTAAACATTATGACATATATATATTCCACAGACTACTACTCTGCAATAAAAAAGATGATTCATCACTGTGTCCCTTGGGACAAAGTTGATAGAACTGGCGGAGATTATGCTTAATGATGAAAGAGAGGAACAACTCACTTGGCATCTAAAAACTGAAGTACAAGAACGTTAAAAAAAACTTTCCAAGATTTTTGTGAGAACAATGGTGGTTATCTGTTATCTTTGAGAGTGGGAGGGTTGGACTAGAGTGATGTGTAACTATATACTATAATATTACAACCTTGTAAATAAAAAATGAAAATAATATGGGGGGAGTCGGGCTGTAGCGCAGCAGGTTAAGCGCAGGTGGCGCAAAGCACAAGGACCGGCATAAGGATCCTGGTTCGAACCCCGGCTTCCCACCTGCAGGGGAGTCGCTTCACAGGCGGTGAAGCAGGTCTGCAGGTGTCTGTCTTTCTCTCCTCTCTGTCTTCCCCTCCTCTCTCCATTTCTCTCTGTCCTATCCAACAATGACAACAACAATAATAACTACAACAATAAAACAACAAGGGCAACAAAAAGGGAATAAATAAATAAAAAAAAAATAAATATAAAAAAAAAGAAAATAATATGGGAACAACTTAACAAACAAGAGAGGGTTTATTGGCTTAAAAACAACATAAATTAGGTCCAATCCCCCTTACCACCATAAGCCAGAGCTGAGCAGTGCTCCAGTAAATAAAAAACAAAGAATCAAACAAACAAACAAACAAAAAACATAAGTTGGGTAGTATGTGCAGACATCCATAGGGCAGTTATAGTAGGCTGTAGAACAATCTTCAGAAAGAGAAAGTGGTGAAGTTTTTGTACTGAGTAGAGTCAGGTCTATATAAATCCAAGAGTTTTCCATGAAAGACCATGCATATTTACAAGGGAGAAAGGTGAGCATGTGAAGTTGAAGAATACACAATGCTTACATATTGTCTGTACAGAAAATGGAAGGGAAGCCTCATCAACAGTGTATTTTAGTATGGTAATGAGAAAGAAGACTGTAGAGCAAAGAGGATTCCATTGTACCACTTCAATTGGCCAGTTCTGTCCAGTTGGGGGCCTTTGTCAGCTAAAGTGTTTGTAAAGCTCTCTACTCATCCATTTAAGGCAAAAATAATTTAATTATGCCTGCTGCCAGGGAGGGCCATCTATGAGTATGAGGAGTGTGAATGTGTGTGTGTGTGTGTGTGTGTGTGTGTGTTCTTCCTTAATTTTAGATACTACTTCCATTTTGATGAGAAGGAAAAGACAGTTTTGTAGTCTGGGAGGTGATGCAGTGAATGAAGAACAGGACTCTAAAGTCTGGGGTTCAGAATTCAGTCCCCAGCAGCACATGTACCAGAGTGATGTTGGTTCTATCTCTTTTCTCCTGTCTTTCTCATTAATATAAATAAAGGAAAGCTTTAAAAATAGAAATGACACAGTTTCAAAAAGCTGTATTTATTTAATTAACTAAGATTGCAAACACAATCCTAAGCATTTGCTCAAGAATTGTACATGTGCTGTGTCCTTTAACAATGTCAATAGACTTTTTTCAATCAATGTGCAAAGAAAAGCAAATTCATTAATGTAGAACTCACACAAGCAAATAAGCACACACAGAGGAAAGAAATCTCAAGGTAACAATCTCAAATGGGTAGCAGCCAGATAGACACTTTGTTGTCAAGGAGACATCGGGTGGACTTCAGATGTCATTCTTCAGGTTGGAGATCTAAAGATCAGGCCACTGTCACTCTGGATGAAGGAATTACAGTGTGCACAGGCAGTTCAGTTATTTATTTATTTATAAAAAAAAAACACTGACAAAACCATATGATAAGAAGGGTACAACTCCACACAGTTCCCACCACCAGAACTCCTTATCCCATCCCCTTCCTTGATAGCCTTCCTATTCTTTAACCCTCTGGGGGTATGGACCCAAGGTCATAGTGGGATGCAGAAGGTTGAAGGTCTGGCTTCTGTAATTGCTTCCCTGCAGAACATGGGCATTGACAGGTTGATCCATACTCCCAGCCTGTCTCTCTCTTTCCCTAGTGGGGTGGAGTTCTGGGGAATCAGAGCTCCAGGACACAGTGGTGGGGTCGTCTGTCCAGGGAAGTCTGGTTGGCATCATGCTAGCATCTGGAACCTGGTGGCTGAAAAAAGAGTTAACATATTAAGCCAAACAAATTGTTGACATACATGATCCTAAAGGCTGGAATAGTGCAGATGAAGAGTTGGGGGGGGGTCCTCCATTTTTTAGATAGCTAGTAGGCATATTTTAGTTATATTTCAAAGTGCCTGTGACTATATTAGTTTTTTTTTCCCCTGAGCCTGAAATCTGATATGCAGGTGTATCCTAGTTATTGTCTGAGAAGATAATGTCATGGTTGGAAAAAGGACCAGAAATCTGGGTCAGGGAAGAGAGTAGCTCCCTAATATGGGAAAGGGGTAAAAAATATTGTTGATGGTAAACACCAACGATTTGATCTGATCTGGGACCCATATTCAGCTTAGGAACCTAAGTGACCTCTGCATCCCTGTAGATCTGACCTTTCATTCTGTGATCATCAGTAGGAACATTCCAAGCTGTCCTAATATTAGGATCTGCCGGGATAGCCTGAGGGTACTTCTTCCCGAGCTAGTGCTCTCTGGGTTGGAGAGAACTCAACTGGAGCTGATCTAGGCTGCTGTGTGGGAGAGGGATCAGGAATTCGTGCTGCACCAACTTCCGCAGGAGATACACTCTGGAACTCTCGGAGCCGGAAAGCAATTTCCAAGTGTCTTTAATCAGAAGAGCAGCTGTTTTGATACTCTCCAAGTAGGGTGGAAACAGGATGTGATATAGAGAGGGTGGAGAGAAAAGTGACTGGTGAAAATCAGAGTGTGACAAAGAAGGGATCAGTGTGTGACAAGGAGGGGGTGGAGCAGGAGAGAATCCTATCATAGAACCACCAATGCCCTGGAGTGCTTTATGTAAAAGTGATTTATGTAAATAGACCAAAGCTTTGGATCAGTAAAATCCCTATATAGGCATATGGTTAAGCAGAAGCCAGGGGGAGGTGGCAACTACCCAACAAGGATCCATTTTCCTCAGGTGTAGCATAGAGTCTGTTGTCCAGCCTCCCTTCAGAGGATGGAACATTCTCTAACTTTGTTGATCCAAGTTGAGGGCAAGATCCTGTGGGGCTCCACAAAGGCATCTGTTTTGTTGTTCCTGATATAGATGATAGGTAACAATGGAAAGAGGGATTTATTCGAGATCAGGGCCCATCATGTCTGTTTGGGAATCTCAGGATACCTGGACTAGGCTCCCACCTGATGGTGTGGCCTTATAGTGACTAAAGAGTCTTCGTTAAAGTATTTCAGTCTCTGCCCTTATTCAGCTTTTGCACTCCTTGCTTTGATAAGGATAGCTTGGGAGTAAGTGAGGGGAGCATAACAGGAAATAGGTGAGGAGGATAGCTAAGTCTAAATAGACACTATTTCATTATGAACTTCATACTGACTCACTGTGGACTATTGTGTACTTTTGCTTTCAGGTATATATTTTGCCCTAATTTATGGATACATGTCAACATATGGCCTATCTCATGGGACCTGGTCTATATCTAGGTTTTGGGACTTTGTTGGTAAGTGGACCACCAGGAATGGAAATAGAGAATCCTAAGAAAGGAAAGGTCTCACGGAGTAATGAGGCTGAAGGGTTGACATTCCATGCCTGACGTCTCTGGACACAGTCTGAAGTGAAGCATACTGAGGTGTTACTCGTTGCATTGATTAGGTTGGAATTAGCAGATGTGGTATCATTTGGTATGAATTGAAAGAAGTATGCAAGAAAGTGAGCCCCACTCTAGAGGTTCCAGGACTGGGGAAATATAGGCTCTATAGAAGAAGCTGGAGATTTCTGCTGTCTTAGAATTTAAGAAGGCAATAAATAGTTATTGCTATAATCATATTATTTGGCAATTGGGTTAATTTTGAAAAATCTCTTTGTTAGGATTTTCTGTACCAAACACAACCTCACCATAATTTATATCCTTTGACATTATTTGTATGTAGGTTTGCCACCGGTTGCTTCTGTTCTCCCTGGTCTAAGCTTTTAAGAGAGTCAACATATCGAAGACTCAGCGTATGATCTATGCATTAAAAAATCTGAGACACTAAATCAATTTTTCCCTCTAATATTAATTAAATAGTGATTTACATGACTATAAATTAGTAGGAGTGTACATAAACACCATTCCCATCACCAAAATTCTGTGTCCCATCCCACCCCCCCACCACAAACAACCCCCGTCCCCACCTGCCCGCCCCATGGGCAGCTCAGTTTTTATACTGTCATTTCCCTAACCTAATGTCCAAAGTTTTAGTAGTTTCATAGATATAGAAATCTCTATGAGAGGTAATTATAATTAGTCAGGACATCCATGGGAATCCCTTCAGGTGATTACATTTACCTACAATTTCACTTCCAATCATTTATTAAAAACAGGCTTTCAAAATAAAATGGTATGTGCTTTACGCAAGTAGTAAGACTAATGTTGTATAATCCTCACCTGGCCATTGTGTGTGTAGTCAGATTCTTGCTGGTGGCCATTCCCAGGGCTCACTACCTCACTGTGAATCAGCCTTTGGATGTTATCTTGGTACCAAGAAAGAGAAACGTACCCCCAGAGCATTCTGACATTCAAAGTGAAAATACAAAAGAGAAAGAAATTAGAAGACAGTACGAGGAGGTAGAAGCAGAGAGTAAAAATGTGCTGAAAAGACAATTAAAGATGGACAGGGGCAATTCAACTTGATCACACTTCAGGTCCTTTCTATTGTGATATTTCACATTGATAAAGTTTCCTGGAGAACAGGGGAAAAAATGTAAAATTATGTGAAAAAAGGAAAGAAAGTAATGAAAAAATCAGAATTTCTTTTATTAGTGATTTAATAATTATCTTCAAGATTGTGGCATAGGAAGGGTACAGTTCTACACACCACCAGAGTTCCATATCCCATCCCCTCCTTGGAAGCTTTTTTTATTCTTTATCCCTCCAGGATTATGGACCAAAGATCTTTATCAGGAGAAGAAAGTGGAAAGTCTGGCTTCTTTAATTGCTTCTCCACTGGACTGGGCATTGACAGGTCAGTCTATACCCCCAGTCTGTTTCTTTTTTTATTGATTTATTTATGAATGACAAATCCATTGGATAAGAAGGGTACAATTCCATGTAAATTCCACCACCAGAGTTATACATTCCATCTGCACCATTAGAAGCTCTCTTATTCTTTATCTTTCTGGGAGCATGGACCTGGGATCATTATGGGGAGCAGAAAGTAGAAGATCTGACTTCTGTAATTGCTTCTCTGCTAGACATGGATGTTGGCAGGTCAATCCATACACCCAGCCTATTTCTACCTTTCCTTAGTGGGGCAGGGCTCTGGGGAGGGGGGTTCCAAGACCTATTGGTGTGGTCGTTTTGCCCTGGGATGTCAGGCTGGTGTCATGGTAGCACTTGCAGCTTGGTGGCTTAAAAGCATTAAGATATAAAGCAGAATAAATTGTTTAATAATCAGGAACCTAAAGGTAAGAATATAGCACATGAGATTTGAGATCTCAATTTTGGAAAGAGCTATGAAGTTTATTTTAGGTATATACCAAGATGCCCATGACTTTACTAACTTTACCTGAGACAGACAACTAACATGCAGATGGGCTAAAGTTACTGTCTAGGGAGATGCCAGAGTTGGGAAAAAGTCTAGAAAGCTGCATCAGGGAAAAGAATAGTGGATTACCTGACTAGGGCCCCAGATAATGAGTATCCGAGTAGTAACTAAAAGGGCCATCATTAAAGTGTGCTGGTCTCTTGCCTTTATTCAACTTTATCTTACTTTATCTGATAGGCTTTGACTTAAGAGTGATTGAGGGAAGTGCAATAGGAATTAGATGATGGTGTCTAGGTCTAAGTAGAAATAATTTGACTAAGTACTTTATGGTGTATTTTTGGGGGTCTTTCTACTTCCTTGTTGTATTTACTGAGTCACTTAGACTATTGTGCACTTTTACTTAATGGTATATATTTTCCTCTAACTTATGGATACACATGCACATATGCTCTATCTCAGGGGTCTTGGTCTATGTCTAGGTGTTGGGCAGTATGCCAGCTCCCCTCTCCTAACACTGTGGTCTATTTACATAATCACTGTTTTACCTGAGACCCGCCCTGCCTGCAGGGCACTGGTTCAATCCCACTGGTTCAAACTCTCTTTTCGCTCCGCCCCCTCTCCTAGTCACACCATGTTTTCCACCATTTAATCCCCACTAGTTTGCACTCTCTTTTTGCTCCACCCTCTCTTTGTCACATCCTGTTTTCCACCCTACTATTTCTTTCTTGGTGAGTTTAAATACAGATTCTTTTCTGATTAAACACACATTGGATTGCCTTCTGGCTCCACAAGTCCCAGAGTCTCTTTCCTATGATGCTAGCCCGACACAAGTTCCTGATACCTCTCCCACGCAGCAGCCTAGGTTGGCTCCAGTCAAGTTCTCTCTGACCCAGAGAGCATGTGCTCGGGAAGAAGTACCCTCAGTCTATCCCGGCATCTAGGTACTATAACTGTGTTAGGAGGAGTGCCACTCAAAATTAAATTAAGGAGTACTATAAACTAGGAAAGGTCTCACAAGAGTATTGGAGCTATTCCAAACCTGGCATCTCTGGACAGAGTCTGAAGTGAAATTTGTCGAGGTAGTACTGGTTGCATTGATTTGGTTGAAGTCAGCAGATGCAGTATCAAATGAAAGGGATCAAGAGAAGCATGAAGGAAAATGAGCAGAGCCCCAGTGCTTCCAGGACTGGAAAAAATGCGAGAATAAGAAAAGTTCCTTATTAGAGTTTAAGAAGACAACAGATAATTATTGTTCTAATTAAGTTATTTGGAACCTTTGTTTACTTTAAAAATCCCATGGTTAGGATTTGCTGTACCATATAAGCAAATAAATTACCATGATATATTTAATATAACAACATTTACAAATCAGTATATCTTATATACTGACAGGACTAGTTACTTCTAATTTTCCTGGTCTAAGATTATAGGTGATTTAATATTTTAAAAAAGTTCTTAGAAATATATTAACAATTTAAGCCCACTGTTAAAATTCAGTTTACTAATTTGAGACCTTAAGTACTTAGATTAAAGGAATGAATACTTAGAACTGAAGACTATGCATTAAAAAGCTAGAGACATTCAATATGTTTTTCCCCTCATATTGATTAAATAGTGATTTATAAGACTATATGTTAATAGGAGTATATATTAACACCATTCCTGTCTCCAAAGGTCTGTGTCCCTACCATTGTCAGTTCATAACTTGGGAGTCTGCCATTGAATGAAATGGCTATGATCCTTCTTTAAATACTCATTCTTAAATCATCCTTATGCAAATTATATAGTTTTACTTCAGAAAAACAAATCCATCCATTATTCACTTTCCTGGCAGCATGGAACATGCATGAAGGATGTTAATCTTTTTATTCTTTGCCCTTCTTATTTAAAAAGATGCAGAAGAATGTGTTAAGTACTTGGCAAAGGACCTAAAGCTGAGAAGCTCTTAAAGATAGTTTCTCTATATTGTTTTTCCTCATTCTTCTGATCAAGAATCTACATAGGATTTTTTTTTTAAAACAAGTATAAATAAAGAAAGAGAGAAAGAAGAAAGGAAGGAAGGAGGAGAGAAAGAAGTGTATGAAACATAAAAATATGGGATATGTAGGACATTATGTAATGTTCCACTTAGACCTCCTATTTAAGACAGATTTCCATAGCCCCCATACCCCCCTAATTTTAAATCCCATGGCTAGAAATACAGATTTCTGGTTATCACAGACACCATCTATACAGGGAATTGCCCTCAGCTAGAGGAAGCTGCATCATACAAGATATTTTCTTTTTCCTGAAGTTGGCCCATGGACAATGATTTGCCAATGTAAGAAAACAAAGACTCAACATATTATTTCAATTCAGGAAAATTACAGTTTTCCAGCTCCAAAAACCCTTGTAGGACCTGCCAACACATTACCGATTACCTTGTTCCTCTGCCTGAAACTGACTCCTTCCTTATTGGAAGGTGTATCTCTCCATAACATTCCCAAGGAACCTTCTGAATGCAACTGTTTCAGAGTCTGTTTCTAGTGAATCCAATGTAAGGAATACTCAGCCATATTTTTATAATAAATACTGCATTCAAAGGTAGAATACATGCGTATAGTATTGAAATATTCATAAAATCAAAATCTAAAGTAAATATAAAAATCTGTGTAGACTGACATTTTCTATTTTATTCCATACCTCAATGAATTTTCATGTACAATTCCTCCCCTACTCCTCTAAAACACACACACACACACACACACACACACGCACACACACAGTTACAAATGGTGTATGCAGTTCATATAGTAATAAGTAAAACACACACAAAACAGAGCAAAAAACCAAAATGCTTGTTCTATGACCAAAGGAGAAAGATGAGCTTTTGCTCTGAAAAAAAAAAATGTTTCAGAGTTGACCAAATAATAGAGAACTTAGAATGATAGCAACTACCCTCTACCAACATTAGTTGAATAGTAAGGGAGAGAGAAAATAATGGAAATGCTAATTTTCCAACAAAAAGGAAAATAGAATATAAGATCATTGCTTATGTATAATTTCCTTCTCCCTGCATAAATCTATACATTTTCCTATATTTGTTGGTTTGCCCTTAAATGCTTTCCTGTAGCAAAAGTCAAAGAACCCAACCTACTAGTAAGAGTGAGCTAAATTAGCATTACAGTACAGGACTTGTATGTCTGCAGTCTTAGGTTCAATTCCCAGAACTGTCATATGCCAGAACTAATCATAAATTTGTTCTCCCTTCTCACTAATAAAAACAAATAAGTAATTAATTAAATAGGTACTGTAAGGATTTTTTTAGGTATTTTTCCTTGCTTTCTTCATTTATTGACTCACTGCAAACTATTGTGCACTTTTGGTTTAAGGTATATATTTTCCCCAAACTAACAGATACATGTACATATAACCTATCTCATGGGCCCTCCTTGTCTACCTCCTATTACATGTCTCTCAATTCCTCCAAAGCTAACTTTATCAGACAAAGTAAGGACCACAAAAGCTGAATAAGTGCAAGAGACTATCACACTTTAATGATGACTCTTTAGTCACTACCAGACCGCCCCATCACCTGGGGCCTTAGTTAGAGAGTCCTGGGATTCCCACACAGACATAATGTGCCTAGAACTATAACAGATCCCTCTTGCCACTGTAGCTGGTCATCTCTATCAGGAACAACATAATGGAACCCTTTGTGGGCCCCTATAGGACCTCCCTCAATTTGGATCAACAATAATAAGGAAAGTTCCATTCTCCAAAGGGAGGTTGCACAACATACTCTACCTACTACCCAAGGAAGATGTGTCCTGAAATTAGTGAAGCCTGCAATGTTTCTAGCCATGCCACAGAATGTGAGTTCAGACCTACAGGGATGCAGAGGTTACATAGGCTCCTGTGCTGAATATGGGCCCTAGATGAAATTGATGGAGTCTACAGTTAACATTAATTATATACATTCCCCATATTCCCTGATCCAGCTTTGTAGTACTTTTTCCAACTTTGAAACCATCTCTCCAGACAATAAGTTGGGTCCACCTGCTTATTGGATGTCAGGCTCAGACAAAAACTAGTAAAGTCATGGGTCCCTTGGAATATACCTAAAATAGTGCAGGGATATCCTGGGGGTGCTTCTTCCCAGGTGCATACTCTCTGGTTTGGAGAGAACTTGACGGGAGCCAGCCTGGGCTGCTACTCATTCAGTGAGGTGAGGGAGATGACTCAGGAACAGACTCATGGTGGCAAGGCAATTAGATTCCTTATTGATCAGAGAGCCAAGGCTTTTAAAGGTTAGACTCAGAAGTGGCAAGTCAGAAATGGAAATGTCTTGACATGGTTTGGAAAGGGGCAGAGAAAGGTAAAGGGCTGGGAAAAGTAGGAACTTCCTTAGCAACTGTTGTGAGGGTTTTAACTGGTTGGATTAATAATGCCCTGCAGGCAGGGAGGGTCTTGAGGGTAGAAAGAAGATAGATCAAAGTAATGGAATGGGTGGGGATGTTTCAGGCAAAACAATGATTATGTAGAAAGGACATAGCATCAGGAATGCAGGATGGTTTGTGAGGCAGGGAGTCTGATAAGATGAGAGAATGGATGTCCCCTCAAGTCAAGCCCTGCCAAGCTGATCCACATCCTCACAATTTCCCAACATCTACCCCTTTCTTTTTATCTAATGGACATATTTAAATGGGTCAATGTCTGTAAAAGACTCCATTTCTGTCAGAGAAATAGCAGTGTGGGGTTGAACAGAAACCTTTGGGGCAGAAACCTGAATGATATTGTGCAGGCATTTTTAAAAGAACTGGAAGAAGATAGGGAGTGACAAGTAAGAGTAGCAAGGGCCACTGTGAGGCTAAGCAGAGGCCTGGTAGGCAGAGAGGGGCTGCCTGATGGGTGGAAAGGGGTGCTGCCTGATAGATGGAGGAGCGGAGGCCTGATAGGCTGAAGGGTGAGCAGAGTGATCTAGCGTTGCAGGGTCCCAAGACAGCTGGATGCAAAGTCCATGAACTGCTACAGTCGGTCCTCGAGAAGTCCAGAAGTGTAAAGGGAGTGTCCAAGAGCTCCATCAGCAAGTCTGATAGAAGTGTCAGTCCAATGCCAATGACCAGGGAAAGAGACACCATCTTGGTGGGGGAAGTCAGCCACCGGAATTCTGCTTTTCTGTAGTGAGCTGAAACTACCAAAAGGTGACAGGTGAAACTGAAGCAGGAAGGGCAGACAGTGATGAGCAAGAGAAGGGCAGTAGGAAAGTTTTGTCCTTGGACTCTGTGAATCAATTTCCTCAGATTGTGCCACGTCACATCATGGGTTTCGAGGGGCATTGTAGTTGTGCCATCTTGTGGGTGATGTCAGAGGGCAGAGGTCTAGATGGTTTTGGGGATTCTGTATGCAAAGTTGGTTCTTCATGTGAAGGCTTGGCATAGCTGTAATCATTTACTTGTGAAGAAAAAACTTGTACCAACTTAGAAGTTTACTATAATTGATAACTGAATGATTATAATTGGTATAAATATATTTATAATTTTGGAAGACTTTTTTAGTATGATGTAAGGCTGTTTAAACAATTTAAGTGCAATAAAATGTGAAATGGTAAAAAGAAAAACCAGAGTTAGAAGCCTCATACATGAGAATCAATAGCATAACCATTGTGTGATCTATCATTCACCAAGGCTGGTTCTATCACTTTAATTGAGAAGGTATTTGAGAGCTTTACATATCAATAACACTTTTCTACCTTTTGTCACACCCAGTTAAGATGGAGATACACCCTAGGTGTGTGATACCTATTTTGAAAGACTGAATTTTAAAGAAAATAAATTCAAAGGTTATCCTATTTAGCCTCATGTAGCAGTATCTGTACTGATACTAATCTTCAGATCAAATTTAGTTAAAGTATATTGATTTTTTAACTAATTTTTACTTTAAACTTTAAACAAACTCAGGTTAGAGAGTTAACACACATTAGTGACAATATTTCTTAGAACATTTACAATTCCAGACAGATGCCAGATTTGTTGTGGATTAATTTCCACAAGATCAGTTCAAAGGGCATTTTGGGGGACCCTCCAAACAGTCCTGTATCTCTTTTTAGTTAAATGTATAGAGAATTTGTATTTTAATTTTGGAGAGTAAGAATTGTCATGTTAAATATTCAAACTTTTACTTTAAATACTCAGTTACTTTAGCAAATTAATTTTACCTTTATAAGAATCACGTTGAAAACTCATTCATTTAACTTTTCCTGGTAAGAATGCAGCTTCAAAGTTACACTTTTAACCTTAAAGTTAATGTTTACCAAACTCGAAACACACACATAAACATGTAGTCTATAACACACAAGAGGAGAAAAACTTTTGTTATGAAAACATATCATGTCAAACACAAATTTAGGTCTGTACTGTCTTAGTTGAGCTATTTTTACTCACACAGTTTTCAAGACCAAGCATCACATTTATACCAAGACAAAAAAAAAATCGAAAGAGGGAAAAACAAAATTTTAGGACTGTTTCTGGATGTCTCCAGAAACCTCTGCTGCGTCTGATGTTTCCATATAAGGTCAATTAAGTTTCAGAGTACCCTGAACAAAATGTGTCATACAAAAAATTCAGTCATTCAAATCACTCTCTTACAAAACACAACTGACCAATCATAGCATGGAGCAGGGGCTTACAGCTGTATGATTTTTACTGGAATAGTGACAGCAGACTGTTTGCCTAACCTGATACTTTCACATGGTGACAGGTGAAGCAGAGGGGGCAGAAAGCAAGCTTAAGATATTCAGAGAGAGCAAGCAGGGGGAGAGAGAAACATTAAGGAGGTTTTGTTTTGGGGCTCTTTTCCAAGACAGGAGTGGTCCATAAACCATTAAGTACTGTGTCTGTGTTTCCTTTTGGACAGGGTGCTGAGGGCTGTCCTGCTTCCAGTAAAAGTGGCAGATGGTACCATTTCTATAAAACTTGGCCCAACAATCTTTCCTCCAATGAAAACTTTTCTGGCATCTAGGACAAAGCATTTAGGGCTTCAGGAATCTGGCCAGGGGTGGTGGAAGTTACACCTAGGGTTGGGGCACTCACTCCACCAATGGCCAGAAACACCACACATAAAACAGTCCCCTTTTTGCTTCTCTAAAGAGGCAGCAAAGGCTTGTGACATGGCTAAAGCTTGGTGGGTTTTAGAATATATCTCTTGAGTTTCCACAATCCATTGGTCAGTGTGCTCATCTTTAAGACTGAGGCATGCCTGATGAAAATCAGGAAGTATCTCGTCCCAGACTATAGAGTGCAGGAGAAGGAAATGGGCATCAGGGTCAGAAATCTTTCTCTTCAAACCTGATTGGACCCTGGTAATGAATTTAGCTAGGGATTCATCAGGTTCTTTGTGAAGGGAGAGAATGGGGGCTGAGGCCGCTCCTGTGGGAGGTTTTTAACTGCTCCCAGGCTTATAATGCCCAGAGGCATACCTGACCAAAATAGCCAGGGGGCAATTTAATTTCTGCCTACTGGAGACCTGTCTCCCAACGTTCTACTCCAAAAAAGGCCTCAAAACCCCAGTTAGGCTGGTTCTGACTGTACCTGCGGGATTGCTGCAGGCATTCATCCCTGAAAAAGGCTTCCCATTGAAGGAAGAGTGGACCTTAGAGCGTAGAGTGAGCTACATCCTTCCAGTCTTGGGGAGTGTTAAGGTTCTGGAGATGGCCTTGTAAAATAGATTTGGTTCATGGATCATGAACTGAGCCTTTTTAACCACCTGGCAAAGTTCCTTAAGATCTGTTAAAGCATATGGATACCATGCCTGAGGTCTCTGTATATTGGGGATAACATTTACTGGGGATGTGTGGTCTTGCTCCACAGAAAAAGCTCTGCCACAAAGCCAGCAATGGTATTATGTGTCCAATAGTGGCTCAGCAGAGAGGAAGTAGCTGAGGTAGGAGGAGACACAGAAGCTTCGGGGGCAGCCTGAGGTGTGTCTGTCGAAAAGGGAGCAGCTGAGTGAAGTGCAGAGGGCTTAGGGTGGGCCAAGATTGGGGCAGGTGGGAAGACAGGCTCAAGAGGTTTTGCTTTCTCTGGAAGACGTGTATAGTGCTGGGCAAACAGAATGACCTTCTCCTTTAAATCTTGGATTGCAGCCTTAGACTGGGGCCGTTTTCCAAGTTAGAGTTGCCACACTCCACGGGAGACATGGGAGGGGGAGCTGGGCAAGCCTTAGGGGGGAACTTCCTCAGTCTTTTTGGGAGTGGGCCCTGCATATCTCCTGATAGCTGTGGTCATGGTCAAGAGGGACCAAGGTGTGGCCCAGAGAAAAATGTTCTAGAGACCTGCCTAGTGGAAAAGAAGTAGAGGATTTGGGGATCCTCTTGATAAGGAGGAAGGTTGCCCATGACAGAGGGGTCTCAGGAAAATAAGAAGAGAGAGAAAAAGAACTTCAGTGCCTTTGTAAACTCGAGCCTGCAGAGAACCAAGGAGCTGTGTACTTACCTGGGGCTGCAGAGCCTTCGTACATCTGCCACTTGTGTGAAGCCAAGGGAGGCAAGCCCCACATTCAGGCACCAGATACCAGGCTAGCATGGGGGTGCCTCTTCTCTGGCTCTACTTTCTGGTTTGGAGAGGACTTGACTTGAGCTAGCCTGGGCTGCTATTCACTCAGTGACGTGAGGGAGATGACTCAGGAACAGACTCATGGTGGTGAGGCAATTCGACTCCTCATTGATCAGAGAGCCAAGGATTTTAAAGGTCAGACCCAGAAGTGGCAAGTCGGAAATGGAAATGTCTTGACATGGTTTGGAAAGGGGCAGAGAAAGGTAAAAGGGCTGGGAAAAGTAGGAACTTCCTTAGCAACTGTTGCGAGGGTTTTAACTGGTTGGATTAATAATGCCCTGCAGGCAAGGAGGGTCTTGAGGGTAGAAAGAAAATAGATCAAAGTAATGAATGGGTGGGGCTCTTTCAGGCAAAACAATGATTATGTAGATAGAACATAGCATCAGGAATGTAGGATGGTTTGTGAGGCAGGGAGTCTGACAAGATGAGAGGATGGATGTCCCCTGAAGTCAAGCCCTGCCAAGCTGATCCACATCCTCACAATTTCCTGACAAAATAGACCTACTAGCTTTTTCCAAAATGGAGACCCCAAATCTTCATCTGCAGTATCTCATCTGCCTTTAGTTTCATGTTTACTCAACACTTTTTTCTGTTTTATATCTTAACTTTTTTTCAGCCACCAGGTTTCAGATGCTAACATGATGCCAACTGGACTTCTCTGTGCAGAGGACGCCACCATGTGTCCTGGAGCCCTGCCTCTTGTGATCCCTGCCCCACTGGGGAAAGAAAGAGATAGAGAGGCTGGGAGTATGAATCAACCTGTCAGTGCCCATGTTCAGTGGGGGAAAATTTACAGAAGCCAGACCTTCCACCTTCTCCACCCCATTATGATCCTAGGTCCATACTCCCAGAGGAATAAAGAATAGGAAATCTATCAAAGGAGGTGATTGGATACAGAGCTCTGATGGTGGGGATTGTGTGGAAATGTATTCCTCTTATCCTATAGTCTTGTCAATATTTCCATTTTATAATTAAAATTAAAATTAAATAAATATAGATTGCAAAATACTATGAGACAACATAAATTTGATGTCAAAGATGACAGGAAAAAACAACAACAACAATAAAACACCCAGAGGTATGGAAAATATACCTACAGATTGTCATACAGCAAGCACAAAAATGTGATTAGAAATTCTAAGAACACTAGCAATATTGTTTTTCAATTATTTTCAAGCTGTTACATTATTTGTAAATAACTGAAGCAACAAAAATATTTGGGTGTTTGCAATTCATGGCATTTGGCAATGTCCTACAACTTCTGAAGAAGGGCAAGTTGCAAGCAGGGAAAGTTAAGAAGAGCAATTTTTTCCAAACATGTGGTCCCCAAAGGCACACACACACACACACACACACACACACACACACACACACACACACACAAAAGTCAATGTATCCAGGAACCCAGAGAAAAGGAATAGAAGTAAATTGATTCAACTGGAAGAATCTGTCTTGATTATAAATCTTAAAGAACATGGGAGACAGTAAATCACCATATTCTATTTAATATGCACAGAACACTTAGGACAAAGTCAATTCAGCATTGGAAACTGGCCTATTACCTGGAGAATCATGAAGTGAGGAATGTTTTCTTATTCAAAAAGCAGCTGAGGTTATTTTTCTAAAATCCAGGCACAGGCAAGAAGAAGCAGTTAAATTTTCTATGCCCTCTGGAGACTGCTACAAACTCTTTGGTCAACTTATCCCCATAATTTACTAAAACCACTGATAACATATTACAATAATAACTAACTATAGGCAACCTATCTGCAACAGTTGGCATTGTTTTTAGACTTGTGCATTTATATGCAACCTGTGCCTAGTATAGTTATGCTTGGAATATATGATGGGAAGATGAAGCAAGAGTGCTTTCTTATACTATGTCACTTCTTCCACTCTTTTTTTTTACTAGAAATTAATAGGAGTGTACAGAAACACTATTCCCACCACCAAGAGACTGTGTCCTATCTCATCCTCCCCCCTACCCCCACCCCTACCCCATGATGCCAAAAATCCACCCTCACCCTTAACTCAGGGTTGTTACTTTGGTGACCTACTCCAAATTCAGTCAAATCCTGCTTTGAGTTTCTCTCCCTGTTCTTCTTATTCAACTTCTGTTTATGAGTGGGATCATCCCATACTTGTCTTTATCTTTCTGAGTTAGCTCACTTAACATAATTTTTTCTAGCTCCATCCAAGATGGGTCAGATAAGGTGGGTTCATTGTTCTTAATAGCTGCATAGTATTCTATTGTGTATATATACACATCTTTCTCAGTCACTCATCTGTTGTTGGACACCTGTGGACTTCTTCCTCATTTAAGTAGACATCTTATCCTTACTTTAACATGATTTAAGGAAATGTTTGTGCAAAGGGTGAAATTATCTATATCTTTCTCATTGAATCACTGCTAGTCAAAAGATAGCAGACTGGTCTAGTGATACAAATGTAAAAATCTTTCTGAACCAAGAGAAATTAAATTCATGTCTGCCACTATAGTCTCTATCCTTAAACAACAATGCTGATTCTCTTGAGATACATTTACATAGGATGGATATAACACCTTGACTGGGAACTAATTCATGACTTTTGTTCTGGCACAACTGTGAATTCAAGGGTCAATCTCTTAATATCTTCCACTTAATGTTATTAGAGTATCAAGAAGATGAATATCACAAATAACATCTGCCATAGAGCTTTCCTGTCCTGGAAAAAAAAATTAACAACAACTTCACTAAGCAATAATATTTCACCCATGTTCCTACAACCCCTAAGTAACCAATGACCTCAATAGTGATCTCCTTACTATTCTTTCTTTGAATATACCAAATAAATTTGGTTCTACTGTTTCTTCTTCTTAAAGGTCTCTCCTATCTTATATCCACTAGCTAAACTCCTTTGCCTCCTTTAAACCTTTACTCAAATTCTGTTTTCTCAAAGAGAAACCCATCTTAATGATCTATTTACTGAAAAAAAGTCTCACTCTTTTCGGCATTCTTGATCTCCTTTAGCCTTTATGGCCTAAGATGACCCCAGTTCCTGTCATCTTCTAATATATCATATGCATATCTTACTGTTTTAGTTGTACACTTGACTAGAATAAAAATAAACTCCATTAAGTTAAAGGTCATTGTTTTATCTACTGGCATATTCCCTGGAACATAGTAGGATGTTGATAAATATTAGCCAAATGGCAGGGGAGATGGTACAATGGTTATGCAAAAAGATTTTTATTCCTGAGGCTCCAAGGTCTCAGGTTCAGTCTCTGACACTAACTTAAATAATTAAGCATTCACTTTTCTCTCTCTCTCTGTCTTTCCTCTCCCCACGTTTTTCTGTATGTTTCTCCCATTAAAATAAAATTAAACATTAGCAGAATAAATGAAAGTACCATAGTTCAAAAAGCATTACATTTACTTAATCTCAACAACTTGTACTGTTATATTTTTGAGACTACAGGTAAGGAAACTAACTAGTCTAAAGTCATCTTACTTCTACATGTTGGATCCTGAAGTTGAATCCATGCAATGTGGTTCCAGAACCCACACAAAACTGTCTTTTGGGAACCCTATTGAAGAGTCCATGCCTAAAAAGATGAGATTCTCTGAAAGGAAGCATTCTGTTCTCCTCCTTGCTCTATGACAGAGTGATTTTAAACACTTGGAGAAATTCTGTTAGTGCTGTGGGATTTTAATAATGCTTTCAGATTCATGTAGCTAAGATGAAGACTGAATATGCTAATAAGTGTAAATAGCAATTCCATTTGCTAAGCATAGTAATGAGTCTCCAGATTCAACAGGTATTAAAATATGTTAATATGGTTACTGGAAACTGTTGACCCCAAAGGGTTCAATTTGGAATAGCAAACCAATTATCCCAGGCAAAAGTTACCTGCTATTGCCCTAGTTGCTTTTTAATATGCTGATGACTTAAAATGTGAACTATTCACTTATTAATTTCTGCTTGTTAAATTTGAAAAATCTGTTGCATATTATTTTTAATTGCATCAATTAAAATAAGAGTCACATACATAGCATGGATATTATTATACGCATGTAATTAATCAGATACTAAGAAAAGAATGCCACTATGATATTAGTACTATAAAACACATCTATGGCTAAGGAATTGGTGTGAACTTTTAAGCCTCATAATGTAAAATAATATCTTCACATATATAGTCGACAACCTAGGTCATGTTTAAGGTAAAATAAATACAATTTACCTTTTCTTTGTTTGAATAGATTAAATTACAAGATTTTTTGTTTTATTTTTATTATGTAGATAATATCCTGGTTGGCATATGATTCATCCTAATAACAACACAGAATTAATATGAAATTCTGACATACCAATTCAGTGAATTAATCAGGGTGTGTGTTTTGCTTTCTGGCCTTTTAAGCTCAATATTATGTCTCAATATTAAGATTAATTCAAGTTGTTAATGTTCAGCAACAGTCTATTCATTTTTTGATAGATAATGCTCTGTCATGAAAATATACCACCATTTATTTACCCATCATTTGGTTGATAGACATTTATATTACTTACATCTTAGAGTATTATGCATGAAGATTTATAGATATTTTGAACATGCTATTTTAATACTCTTTTATGCATTTCCATTCAAAAGAGGAAATTCAGGGTTACACTGATTGACTTTACTTGGTGATGCCAATTCTTTAAATGCAGTCCCTAAGACAAAATTAAAGTGTCATTTACTTAGATTATAAAATGAGGAAGTACCAGCTGCAAAGATGGAGACCTGGTAAATAAATGAAAATCCTTAAAAAGTGTATCATCAAGCAAATTGCCAAAATAAACAGATAGAACTTCAAAGACTATATCTAAGTTACCCCAAGAGAGGTGAGGAAGCTTGTCTACTTACCAAATCCTAGTTATCATTGACTTCGAAGTGGGTATTTTTTGGGGGGAGAGGAACAAGCAATAATTCATGGGTATTTCTTCTTGTCAGCCAACTGTGTTCATACCTGATGTAAAACTCTGTAGCAGAGAATCAGGTGTGAAGTTAGAGCTCATGTTCTAAATATATGGGTCAACAATATCTACTGTAACAGCAAAGCTCAAAATAAAAGAAAGTATAACCTATCTGTGGCAAAAAAAAAAAAAAAAAAAAAGAAGACGAAGGAGGAGGAGGAGGAGGAGGAGAAAGGAATCAAAATGAAAACAACAGTCAGCAGTGAATGTAACTGCCCATAATCTGCAGTATGGGAGGTGGTATGGTGGATAAAGTGCTTAACTCTCAAGCATAAGGCCCTGAGTTCTGTCGCTTTGGGGCGGCGGGAGGCGGCAGAGAGAGGGAAAGAAAATTCAGAGTGGAGAGGGAACACAATCCTTTATTCGCAGGGCACCTGAGGGTTGCGTCATAGCACAGTGGTTCAGGCCACATGGAGCTAACTAAAAATGGCCATCCCTGCTATGCACAACACCCCTCTGCCACTGAGGTAAAAAACCAGGCGAGAGAGAACTAGAAGGCGGAAGTAGGAGGGCTTTATAGGGCAACAACCAGGAGTGACGTGTCAGGACAGGACTGGTTGAAAAAGGCACTTGAGGATACCGTATTAACTCATGGGAAGTGGCACTAGCCTGAAGGGACATCTGCACAGCAGAGTTCAATCCCCAGCAGCACTTGTACCAGAATGATGTCTGGTTCTTTCTCTCTCTCCTCCTATCTTTCTCATTAATAAATAAATCTTAAAAATAAATAATAATTTCTTATTGTACTAGAAGATAAAGACATTAGCTTGGGGGCCAGGTGGTGGCACACTTGGTTAAGCACAGACACGACAGTTTGCAAGGACCCAGGTTCAAGCCCCTGTTCCCCACGTGTAGGGGGAAAGCTTCACCAGAGGTGAAGTAGGGCTGCAGGTGTCTTTTTGTCTCTCTCCTTCCCTATCTACCCCATCCTCCCTCAATTTCTCTCTGTTTCTATCCAATAATGAATAAATAAATTTAAAAAAAAAAGGTATGAGCTTGGACTTGTGTAAAACTGAAAACAAATTTCTCCTTTTTTCAGTTTTCATAACTTTATTCAACTTCCAACATAGTACAAAGATGGTAAAGTTAAATATGCCCCCCCCAAACAATTGCATAGGAGGCCTTCCTTTAGTCATTACCTACAACTCTACCATGCCAACCAATAAATTTCTTATATAGATCCCTTAACCTGAAGAATTTATTTGCTCGGTTAATGGGATTTGATGGGGAATAAAAACCTACCCAACTAAGTTAGTGGATCAAAAAGAAGCCTAGTATCTACCTAGGATTTGTCTGGAAAGGAAGTTGTCCTTGAGAAATTAAAAATCAGGTCTTGTATCATATACAGATATACAAGCTGGATTAATTTGATTCTTATGGCATAAGAATACTAAACAAAAACTCCTCAGAATCTGGTCCAGAATTAATGAAACTCCTTGGACTCCTGGCAGAAGTGAGTTTAAATCAAGTAACTGGAGTTGTATAATGGGTACCTGCTTCAGACATCTGAGGTTCAATCTTGATATGAAACTCTGAAAGACTGTTTAGAACAACCTGTTATCCCAAGTGGTGAAGAATGGGTATATATTTGAGATTACTATCATCTGTCATTTGAGTCATCTCTCAGGGGATATTAACTACCCAGACCTTTTGTCCTGCTACAGGGACATATCAGTTAAGTTCTGGACATATCAGAAAGTTCTCAGATAGAGTGCCTGCTGTTGGAAATTGTGATGTTAATGTACAGTGGTGAATGCTGAGAAGACATAAATAAGGCACCAGAAGACTTGTCTAAACAGTGAAGAATTTACACACTCAGCAACTGGGTAAAGTGTTTCATTACATCATATTTTTGGTAGCAATTAGTACTGTCTACTTGCTTTTCATTTTATATAGTCTAGTGAATGGCTGTTGATATATTATTGAATTATTACTCTCTGATTCTGGAGCAACTACTAAGTGAGGTATGATATCTTTTCATATTAGCATTGGCCACTGAATATCAATAATCATGAAGTAGTAAACAAGTTATTTGTTCAATTTTCTATTATGTCATTCTTAATGATTCGAAAGAATTGTCTTTGTTGGAGAATAGGGCCCATTGTCCCAGGAAGTCCAGGCAATTATTTTCATGAGGTTCAAGCACATTGATCTCCAACTCTCCCTTTAGGTTGAGACAAGGGCAGGTCCCTCAGACCTCCTGAACTAATGATGGATGGATTCTCCCTGCACATTCCTCTCCTCTCTCCTTAAAACAAAGGCCATGAATTACTGTACATTGTGTTTGGCCTGACCTGAAAGCCACCCCATATGTTCTTGCTGATCTGCCCCCTCCTCCTCCCCCTTCCTCTGAAGTGCCTGAGGTACCTGTAATTTACCCCAGAGGAAATAAGCACTGTGAAGCTTGCGATAAAACCTTGTATGGTAATTCTTCATTTGTGATCAAATAGTTTATAGGCCAACATGTGGCTATACATTGTGATGCTCTGTGCTTGGGTTAATGGTTACTTTGACCTTCTACCTGGGCAATGAGTATATGTACTTGGCTTTCTCTCTCAAGTAAATAAATCACCCTTAGAGGCTTTTCCCAGGGCTGACTATTTTTCTTCCTGTGCACGTCGCCCTCAACACACTGAGCTGCTCCAGGACCCCTGGGGGCTGCTCTTGACTTCTTCTTTTTTTTTTTTTACATTAGAATGAAATATTTTATTAATATGCTGATTTTTTTATTTTTTTATTTTATTTAAGAAAGGATTAATTAACAAACCATAGGGTAGGAGGGGTACAACTCCACACAATTCCCACCACCCAATCTCCATATCCCACCCCTTCCCCTGATAGCTTTCCCATTCTCTATCCCTCTGGGAGCATGGACCCAGGGTCATTGTGGGTTGCAGAAGGTAGAAGGTCTGGCTTCTGTATTTGCTTCCCCGCTGAACATGGGCATTGACTGGTCGGTACATACTCCCAGTCTGTCTCTCTCTTTCCCTAGTAGGGTGGGTCTCTGGGGAAGCTGAGCTCCAGGACACATTGGTGGGGTCTTCAATCCAGGTAATCTTGGCCAGCATCCTGATGGCATCTGGAACCTGGTGACTGAAAAGAGAGTTAACATACAAAGCCAAACAAATTGTTGAGCAATCATGGACCCAAAGCTTAGAATAGTGGAGAAGAAGTGTTAGGGAGGTACTCACTGCAAACTCTAGTGTACTTCTGCTTTCAGGTATGTATTTTGCAGTAGTTTACGGATACGTGTGAACATATGCTCTCTCTCACAGAAACTGGTGTATATCTAGGTTTGGGGACTTTGTTAGAAAGTGAACCACCTGAGATGAAATTAGAGTATACTATGAAAGGAAAGGTCTCACCCGAGTAATGAAGCTGAAGGGTTGTCATTCCAAATGTGAAGTCTCTGGACACAGTCTGAAGTGAAGAATGTTGAGGTGGCAATCGTTGTGTTGGTTAGGTTGTGATCTGCAGATGAAATATTATTTGATATGGATTGGGGGAGGCATACGGGAAAGTGGGCCCTATCCAAGGGTTCCAGGACTGGGGGAAGTAGGGGCTCTATAGTGGAGATATGGGGTTCCTGCTGTCTTAGGGTTCAAAAAGACAATTGATAGTTAATGTTATCATCACATTATTTGGTAATTGTGTTAACTTTGAAAAGTCCTTTTGTTATGGTTTGCTGTACAGTACCCAGTATCTTGTATATAGCTGTGCTATTGGATGCTTCTGATCTACTTGGTCTAGGCTTTTGAGAGATTCCGCTTATCAAATACACAGCCTATATATTAAAAAGATTCAGTTTGTGTTTTGAAAAACTTTGAGACATACAATAGATTTTCCCCTCTCATATTAATTAACTAGTGATTTATATGACTACATTTTGCTAGGAGTGTACATAAACACCTTTCCCACCACCCAAAGACTGTGACCCATCCCTCCCACCCACTCCCACCCCCCACTGGCCCAGGAAGCTGCATGTCTACCCCTCACCACAGGGTTTTTACTTTGGTGCCCTACTTACAATTTGGTCAGGTCCTGCTTTTTAGTTTCCCTTTCAGATCTTCTTAGTCAACTTCTGTTGATGAGTGGGATCATCCCATACTCATCTTTATCTTGCTGACTTAGCTCACTTAACATAATTCCTTCTAGCTCTGTCCAAGATGGGTCAGAGAAGGTGGGTTCATTGTTCTTGATAGCTGCATAGGACTTTTTTTTTTTTTAATTAGAGTACTGCTCAGCTCTGGCTTATGATGGTGTTGGAAACTAAACCAGGGATCCTGGAGACTTAGACACTAGAGTCTTTTTGCATAATTATTATGCTATCCACTCCACACTTTAGATGATGACTTTGATGAACAGAAGTTTTTAACTTTAATTGTGTGAAATCAGTTGATAGTGTTCTGTAAGGTTGGTGTCTAGAAAGTATGTGTCTACTTAAAATGCATGAGTATATTCCCTTTCACATTTAGCTAGGCAATCCACCTGAAAGAATTCTGTACATAGGCAATTGAGGAGGAGTCAATTTTTACTTTTTTTCAGTTTGAATATCCAAGTGGCCCAACAACATTAACTGAAAATGCTATTCTTCACTAAACTACAACTTATGGAATTCTGGTTAACAGTTATTTTCCTTTTTTAATATTTTATTTATTTATTATTGAATAGAAATGGAGAGAAATTGAGAAAGGGGGAGAAGACAGAGAGACACCTGCAGTCCTGCTTCACCACTTGTGAAGCTTCCCCCATGCAGGTGGGGACTAGAGGCTTAAACCTGGATCCCTGAGTGCTATAATGTGAGTGCTTAACCAGGTATGCCACCACCTAGCTCCATCAGTTATTTTCTTTTAGCACATTGCTGATAGTTTTCAGGATTTTATTTTTCCTGTTAAAAATGCAACTGAGAAGCACAGAGAGAGGTCAGCAGACAAAGTATATTTTATTAGAGAAAGTCCATGATAAACGCACAGCGATGGCCAGAGACAATGCAGGTATATATGGGGTAGCAAGCTCTGGGCCTGTGAGGGCGAACAGGAAAGAGCCATTCTTTAGACATGGGTTGGGACAGTTCCATCCAAATCTGGCAGATCTTGGGTTGAGGAAAGGAGAGCTTAACTTTCCCTTAGAGCTCCCTTAGAGCTTAACTTTCCTGCTTCGGTGGATAGTAATCTCAGGAATATCTCCTTTATCTAGGATGGTTTAGGGTGGAATTGGTTGTACTACGCTGAGCTGTCTGAGGAGAAAGGTACCTAGTGACAAGGTGGTAGGAATTGGGGTGTCAGAATTCCTTCCCTGTGGCAGGTTTGGGGAAGTCTTTTTTATTTCCTATTGAGAGTCATTTGGCATGTCTTAAGTATTTCACTTTTCAAGGCAGTGTGTCTTCTCCCTCCCCACCTTCAGGTTTTGTTGTTGTTGTCGTTGTGTGTGTGTGTTTTTTTTTATATATATATAGTTGGACCCTGCTCTAAGCTACTCAGTCACTGAGAGACACAGAACAGAAAACAAACAGCATCAGATCCTCCTCCCATGTAGTGACAGGCCTTAAATCAGAATCACATTCATGGTAAGGCATGAGCCTTAAGTCTTACATGATTTAGTAACCTTATGGTAACTTTAAAATAGTTTTTGGTGTATATTTTGTCCAGTATCTTTTTAACTTAGTCTTAGTGGAAGAAATAATCTTCTGCAAGCTATAGGCGGAAGCAAAATATCCAGGAGAAATTTTCAGGAAGATCTGCTCTTGCTCTTTCCTTCTCTTTCTTTCCCTTCCTCCCTCCCTTCTTCCCTTCCTTCTTTCCTTTGTTTTTTCCTTCCTTCCTTCCTTCCTTCCTTCCTTCCTTCCTTCCTTCCTTCCTTCCTTCCTTCCTTCTTTCTTTTGCTTCCTCTTGCTTTCATAAGACAGAGAGAAATTGAGAGTTGAGTGGGGATAAAGAAGGAAACAACTACAGCATGGTTTTACCCCTGGTGAATATTCCCCTGGTGGGACAGGGAAGTGTCTTAAACCCAGGTCATTCACAAGATAATGTGTGCATAATCATTCTCACCTCCACTTGGTCTTGTGGAGGAATTTTCAGTCAAACTTTGCTAATAGGAATCTTTGACAAGTAATTAGTACCTTCATGCAGTATAGTTGTGGGTGCTCATAGCACTGATGTTTCAACTAATGTGTCTTATGGATAATCAAGGATTAAATAAAAAAAAAGTAGTGATTACTATATTGAATGATTTTAAATTTATTTTATAGGTAATTCATTTTAGAGGTAATCCATGCATTGTTTATATGGGAATTTGTTTCAGATAGCTTCATCAAGATCTTTCATTTCCTTTTTGTGGCATAATCCTTGTCAATTCTGCCACATGAATCTTTGAGTAATCCTAAAGCTGTTTCTTTTAGAAATGCCTTGGTCTATGTCACTGTACTGAAGAACTTTTCTGCAGAAGAGGGACACTTCCCATCTGTTTAAGCAAGAGCTCATGGCAGAAATTGAATTTTTATACAAAAATATCATCTTTGCTAACAAGATGCTTGGAATCTAAAGTGTATTACTCACCCACTCTTGAATTGTTTGCTTTAGAGCTCTTGTCCAAAACCCAACTGAGAAAACTGACATTCAGGAGAAATTATCTAGAGACATCACACCGGTTGTTTATTTCTAGCTACATTGTAGAATTAGCCTACAAAATATGTATATTGTAAACCTGGGCCCTTTGCCATATTAAGTGAATTAGAGCATCTTGGAATTTTTCAGAAGCACTTGCAGTAATTCTAATAGCAAACCAGGTGTTTTAACATATGTTTAGATGACTAAAAATCTGCACATGAAAACTGGATTATTTTAAGTCCTAGGAGAAATATCTCTGCACAATTGTGATTTAATGCTGTACTCTCACTTTTCCTTAAAGGTGAATATTGGCAAATAAGACCAACAGTTTTAGATTATCTGTGAAAGCTATTTTAGCAACATTGTCCATCAATAGTACATTGTCCATCAATAGTACTTACACACAGTCCAAGTGAATGATCAGAAGTTATACATATGGCTCTGTTTACCACCTACACACTGATGACGCTCAAATGTCCCTCTTTTCTCCAATAAGTTATGTCAAAGGTAACTAATGCTCAGTGTGTACAAACTGAACTCATAGCTATTCTATAGATTTTATGACCTTTGTGATTCAGAGAAAGGCCCTCACCCAGGGGGTGAGGGCAAAAAAACCCTGAGTTTTGTCCTCAACATTATTCATACTATAGTACCCATAGCCACTTAGTTCTCAGGTTTTGTTTTCTTTATATCTTTCACATTTACACTTTTATATGACCATTTCTTAAAAAAGATTAATTTATTTTATGAAATATATGACTGACAATTGTAACTGTATATTTTCTTCAAGTTTGGGAACTATTATTTGCCCTAATATGGATTTCTAGTTCCATTCTCAGCTCTGACACCATCTTACCAGGCAATATTTTTATTTTTATTATATTTTAATTTATTACTTATTGGGGGATTAATGTTTTACAGTTGACAGTAAATACAACAGCTTGTAAATGCATAACATTTCTGTTTTCCACATACAACAACCCCCACTAGGTCCTCTGCCATCATGTTCTAGGACCTGAACCCCACACCAACCCACCCCAGAGTCTTTTACTTTAGTGTAATACACCAACTCCATTCCAAGTTCTGCTTTTTCCTTCTGATCTTGTTTTTCAACTTCTGCCAGGCAATATTTTTAGCTCACCTCCAAGCTCAATCAAAAATTACTAGAGTCATGGGCCCCTAAGAACATATCTAGAATAGATTTACTAGCTTCAATATCCCTATTATCATGTGTCCTATTCCTACTTTTGGGTTCCTGTTTATTAAACATTTTGTCATGTGTGGTGACACAAGCAGGAATTTGGGACTATTAGCATACAAATGACATCATCCTAAGGAGGTGCTTCAGAGAAGGAAATTATAAAAGCAAGGGACTTTGAGCAGGTGAGCCTCTTTGGCTGCTGCTTCTTCTCCTGGTCAGAAGCTTCTTCTGGTCAGGTGCGCTATGGCTACTTCTGGGAACTGAATACGTGTGACTGCTAGCCAGTAAACTTTTAGACCCCTCTATACCCATGAGCAACCTCTATCAGAGCTTATAACTGTTTATCTTATGGGACTAAACTTTTGATAACTATGCTTTTAGACTTTATGGACCTAGCGTACTCTTAATCCTTGATGATAAGTGCTTATTTGCCTTTTACCTGTTTCACCCTAATAAACCTTGTATTGTTTAAACCAGTACCAAGACCCCGCTGTGAATCCTTCTACATGCCGCAAGCAGCGGCCCCAACCCCAACCCCCTTTTAAGTTAATTTACAACAGTCATGTTTTATATCTTACTGCATTTCAGCCACCAGCTACTACTATGATTCAATCCTGACCTCCCTGGACAGATGACCAACTTTACCAACACTTCCTGGAACTTCACCTCTCCTGAATTCTACCTCTCTAAGGAAAGATAGAAACAAGGTGGTGGTATGGATCAACCTGCCAATGCCTATGTGCAACAGAGAAGCAATCACAAAATCTAGAATACCCACCTTTTGTATTCCCAAATGAATTTTGATTAATATTCCCAGAAAGGTAAATAAAAGGTATAAATGAGCAGAGCTCTCTGAACACCAATTTCATTAGGATCTGAGGCATCTGCCACTAGAAATCTTGCTTTAATACCATCATTAAAAGAGAGGCAAATCTGGAATGTATCAGAGGAAATCGGGCACTGTTTCTCTTATCTAAGAAAGAAGAGGAGAAAATGAAGGACAATGCTTGGAAGTAAAAATAAGTGCAGCTATGACTTAGAAAGGAAGTGAAGGCAGAAATCTAGAACAAAAATGGGCAAAAAATAAATAGATGATAGGCAGATCAATAGATGACTGATAGACAGATGATAGGTAGATGATAGATATATAGAGATGATAGATAGATAGATGACAGATAAATGATAGATATAAAGTCAACCCATACAAGTGACCTTGGGAGAACTATTGGAGTTTTTGAAGGAGGGAATGAGGACAAAGAACTCTGGTGATAGGAACAGTGTGGAAGTATACCTATTTTATCTTATAATCTTGTAAATCAATAGTAAATCACTAATGAAAAATACACACATATATGTATGTGTATATGTATGTTTATATTTATTAAGAGAGAGAGGTCAGAGCACTATTTCACTCTGGGCTATAGAGTACTAGTGATCAAATCCTAGGTCTTATGAAAGCTCACTACCTGCTTAGCCATCTCCCCAGCTACTTTCTTCTATTTCTAGCCCCTAAATTCATGTTCATCATTTCTTCACTTTTCTTTACTTTCTCCTTCTCTCTCCCTTTCTTTCTTCATCCCTCCCTTCCTCCCTCCCTCCCTTCCTTCCTTCCTTCCTTCCTTCCTTCCTTCCTTCCTTCCTTCCTTCTTTTCTTTCTCCCTTCCTTCCTTCTTCCTTCCTTCTTTTCTTTTTCTTGCCAGGAAGTTTATCACTAGTACTCAGTGTCTGAATGACTACACTAGTCTTTTCTTTTTTCTCTCCTCTAGTTAGAAAATATGAAACATCTTATCTGCTATATTCTTATCTTTAGGCTACTGATTATTAAAAATTTTTGTTCTGATTATATATCTTGATACTTTTCAGCCACCAAGCTGTAAATGCTACCATGATGCCAACCTGACTTCCCTGGGCAGATGACTTCACCAATATGTCCTGGAAACCCACATCCCCAGAGCCCTACCTTACTAGGGAAAGATAGGAACAGGCTGCCAGTGCCCAGGTAGAATAAAAGACCTTCCAATGGAGGGAATGGGATATGGAACTCTGGTGGTGGGAATGGTGTGGAAATTTACCTCTCTTATTCCACAGCCTTGTTGATCATTATTAAATCAATTAAAGAAAAGAATCAATATGTTACTAATCAATAAACTAGAAAATATATATATATATGAAACAGAGATGGAGATGGAGTCCTGCTGAATAGAAGAGACAACAAAGCACCACAGGGGATTTTGTGTAACTTTGCCTTACAGGCACTCTGTTGGAGGCCTGGGCTTGACCCCAAGTCCTGAGTGTGGAATTGTGTGTGCTCCACCTGGTGAGCTATCTGCTGGTCCCCTAATTCATCATTTCTTACCTGGTGTCTAACAAGTTTTCTAAGTGAATTTTTAGAACTTCATTCTTTAATTAATTTCCATTTCATTTCCAACATTATCTTTCTAAAGCAAAATCCATTTGTTCACTCCCTTGTGAATTTCTGATGTGACCTTCTAATAGTTCCTCTAAAGTCTTTTAAGAACTGAACTTTTGGATTACATGAGAAGTACTTTGTAATCTGTTTTCTATTTACTACCTAATGCCTATTATCCATTTTGTTTCTGTCCTGCTCTAGAATTAGTTTCATTGCCATACTTTCTCACCTGGGATTTTCTGCTTAAAGTGTTCTTCCCTCCATCCCTTCATTCTTGGCTTGGAAAAGCCAATTGATCATTCATAATTCAACTCTGACTCACCTTGTTCTGAAAACTTTCCTGATTTCCTTCAAGATGGCTTAAAACTTGTTGTTTCTTGTCCCCAAAACACTAAAGCTTGCCTTATCATATTGTACTGATACTGGTCATTTGCATAGTTACATTTTCCTTCACTCTAAATTGCTTCAAAGCAGCAAATCTAGTCTCTCTCTCTCTCTCTCTTTCTATACCTCTCTCTCTCCCTCTCCCTCTCCCGTCTCTCCTCCTCTCTCTCTTTAGTCCTATTATACCACAAAATAGTGTGAGCTCATAGAAACAATAATAGAATGAGTGTTATCTTAATGTTCTTTGAAGTGAGAGTTGTCAATTAATTGAAAAGAACTTCACTACAGAAAACACACAAAAATCATAATTTTTTGCTTTAATGTCAAGAAGTTTAGAATCAAATTCCATATAAAATTACAGTTTTGGTGTTAGATCAAGATTTCTTTTCTTTCTCTTTCCACTAAAATTATTGCTGGTGCCTAGTGCTTACATAACTCCACTGTTCCTGGTGGTGGTCTTTTCAATAGAGGGTAAGAGACAGAAAGAGAGGCAAAGAGAAGGAGAGATACCTGTAGCATTGTTCTATCACTCTTGAATGTATTCCCCTGAAGGTGGGGACAGAGGACTTAAAACTGCCTTCTTGTGCATGAAAGTATATGCATTCTACCAGGCAAGTGCACCACCTCACCCCTAGGTTAAGATTTCTAAACACTTATTCCTTACTTACCTTCACATAAACACACACACACACACACCATATCTATCATATACCCCTTTAACTCTGGCAGGACTTAGCTGAAGCCTGCTGTTTGTGTATTACCTCATGGCAGACAAAGACATCACAGAGTGGGCATTTTTTTCTTCACTGGGGAATTAATGGTTGACAGTCGACAGTAGCATACAGTACATGTGTAACATTTAGAAAATTACTGTTGTCCTCTTATTTTTTCTTTATAATTTAAACATTGAAAAGAGAATGGATGAGTACAGTGTCAACCCTATCAGTGAAAGTATACAGGGTTAGACCCCTATGTAGAAGGTTCTCAGAATTTATTGATTATTAAAGAGTTGTGATTTATATGGTTTATTTCATTTTATCTTCTTCTGAAAACCATTTAATCTTATGTAGACTACTAGACTCAGCAACATAAAATTTTTCTGTCCCATCTAATTATTTTTATGTGTTCACCTTGCTCATCTTTACAATAACTATGAGGAAAGAGAGTATACCCATAAGTATTCAAATAAAATAAAATTTCACAGAATAAAAGGCAACTTTGCAAGTAGAAGAAACACAGCTGATAAGGGACTGGTATTGAAAAGTATAAATAAATCACATAGCTTAAGAAAAATATCAACAATAACAAAAAACAAGCAACCTAATACACAAATAGGCAAATGATCTGAATAGTTCTTCAAGAAAGACATATAGATGGTGCACAGACATGAGAAAAATTCTTCAAATCAAGTGGCATTGAGGAATGCAAATAAAAATCATAATGAGATACCGCCTCACACCTGTAAGAACAGCCAATCAAAACAGATTGGAAACAACAAGTGTTAGTGAGGATGTGGAGAAAAAGAGACTCTGCTACACTGTTGGTGGGAATGCAAACTGGTGAAACCGTTTTTTTTTTTAAATAGTATGTAGAATCTTTGGGGATTCATTAAAGCAATGACGGTTAAGGTAATAGGTTATTCTTCCCCCTTCATTTTTATTTTAAAACAGTAAAAAAATAATGGACTTAATTTATTTCTGTGTATCTTTATAATTTCTACCATCCCTTACCTTCTGCTTTTTTTAAAATTATTTTTTATTTTTTTTAATTTTCTTTTATTTAATAAAGTATTAATTAACAAAACCAAAGGGTAGGAGGGGTACAATTCCACACAATTCCCACCACCCATTCTCCATATCCCACCCCCTCCCCTGATAGCTTTCCCCTTCTCTATCCCTCTGGGAGTATGGACCCAGGGTCATTGTGGGTTGCAGAAGGTAGAAGGTCTGGCTTCTGTAATTGCTTCCCCGCTGAACATGGGCGTTGACTGGTCGGTACATACTCCCAGTCTGCCTCTATCTTTCCCTAGTAGGGTGGGTCTCTGGGGAAGCTGAGCTCCAGGACACATTGGTGGGGTCTTCAGTCCAGGGAAGCCTGGCCGGCATCCTGATGACATCTGGAACCTGGTGACTGAAAAGAGAGTTAATATACGAAGCCAAACAAATTGTTGAGCAATCATGGACCCTAAGCTTGGAATAGTGGAGAGGAAGTATTAGGGGGATACTCACTGCAAACTCTAGTGTACTTCTGCTTTCAGGTATATATTTTTCAGTAGTTTACGGATACGTGCTAACATATGCTCTCTCTCACAGAAACTGGTATATATCTAGGTTTTGGGACTTTGTTAGAAAGTGAACCACCTGAGATGGAATTAGAGTATACTATGAAAGGAAAGGTTTCATTCCACACGTGTAGTCTCTGGACACAGTCTGAAGTGAAGCATGTTGAGGTGGCAATCGTTGTGTTGGTTAGGTTGTGATAGGCAGATGCAATATTATTTGATATGGATTGAGAGAGGCATACGGGAAAGTGGGCCCTATCCAAGGGTTCCAGGACTGGGGGAAGTAGAGGCTCTATAGTGGAGATGTGAGGTTCCTGCTGTCTTAGGGTTCAAAAAGACAATCGATAGTGAATGTTATCATCACATTATTTGGTAATTGGGTTAACTTTGAAAAGTCCTTTTGTTATGGTTTGCTGTACAGTACCCAGTATCTTGTATATATCTGTGCTATTTGTTGCTTCTGATCTACTTGGCTTTTGAGAGAGTCTGCATATCAATTACACTGCATATATTGAGAAAAGATTCAGTTTGTGTTTTGAAAAACTTCGAGAAATACAATTAATTTTCCCCCTCTCGTATTAATTAACTAGTGATGTATATGACTACATTTTACTAGGAGTGTACATAAACACCATTCCCACCACCAAAGGACTGTGACCCATCCCTCCCACCCACTCCCACCCCCCCACTGGCCCAGGAAGCTGCATGTCTACCCCTCACCTCAGGGTTATTACTTTGGTGCCCTACTTACAATTTGGTCAGGTCCTGCTTTTAGTTTCCCTTTCAGATCTTCTTAGTCAACTTCTGTTGATGAGTGGGATCATCCCATACTCATCTTTATCTTTCTGACTTAGCTCATTTAACATAACACCTTCTAGCTCCATCCAAGATGGGTCAGAGAAGGTGGGTTCATTGTTCTTGATAGCTGCATAGTATTCCATTGTGTATATATACCAAATGGATCAAAGACCTAGATGTCAGATCAGAAACAATCAAATACTTAGAGGAAAACATTAGTAAAACAGTTTCCCACCTACACCTCAAGGACATCTTTGATGAATCAAACCCAATTGCAAGGAAGACTAAGGCAGAAACAAACCAATGGGACTACATCAAATTGAAAAGGTTCTGCACATCCAAAGAAACTATTAAACAAACAAAGAGACCCCTCACAGAATGGGAGAAGATCTTCACATGCCATACATCAGACAAGAAACTAATCACCAAAATATATAAAGAGTTCAGCAAACTTAGCACCAAAAAAGCAAATGACCCCATCCAAAAATGGGCAGAGGATACGAACAAAACATTCACTACAGAGGAGATCCAAAAGGCTAACAAACATATGAAAAACTGCTCTAGGTCACTGATTGTCAGAGAAATGCAAATTAAGACAACACTAAGATACGACCTCACTCCTGCAAGAATGGCATACATCAAAAAGGACAGCAGCAACAAATGCTGGAGAGGTTGCGGGGACAGAGGAACCCTTTTACATTGCTGGTGGGAATGTAAATTGGTCCAGCCTCTGTGGAGAGCAGTCTGGAAAACTCTCACATGGCTAGACATGGACCTTCCATATGATCCAGTAATTCCTCTCCTGGGCTTATACCCCAAGGACTCCATAACACCCAACCAAAGAGAGGTGTGTACTCCTATGTTCATAGCAGCACTATTCATAATAGCTAAAACCTGGAAGCAACCCAGGTGCCAAACAACCGATGAGTGGCTGAGAAAGCTGTGGTATATATATGCCTTCTGCTTTTTTATCATCATCTCCTGCGTCTTCATCCAGAGTCTCAGCTCAGGCTCGCTGATTCTCCTAGAGTTCCTTGTGTCGTTTCAGGTCTGATTATTCCCACATCCTTCATTTTCCCACTTAAGATTATCTTTCATTGACTGTAATAATATTCCACCTGGAACACCTTGCTAGAAGTCCTCTACTTAAGAGAGACCCTACTACAGGTCTCTCTTAAGGGCTCAAATGAGAGGGATACATAATATATCAGGTTGGGTATGAGAAAAGGGAATACCCTGTAGAAATGGCAGCACAGGGTCCTAGATATGACCCTATAGCAATGGTGTGAGGAGCTATGGTATTAATAAGAATGCTTATTAATAATGGCAATGATGTTCACCCTTACAATAATGAGAGGGGGAAAAAAACAATAACATGAAACTCTGAGAGACTTTCTAGGAAGGGTGGATACCTGAGGACATGAGAAGAGCAAAACTAAATAAACACAATAGTGTTTAGCAATTTGGTGTCACAGAGTACAGTAGATAGAAAGGAAAAGAAGGCAGGAACACAGAAAAAATGGACAAATATATATAAATATAAATAGTTAAAAAACAGTAGTCAAAGGGGCAGTGGCATACTTGGTTAAACGGACATAGCACTATGTACAAGGGCCCACACAAGGATCAGGGTTTGAGCTTCAACTCCCCATCTGCAGGAGTTCTGCTTCAGGTACAGTGAAACAGGTCTGCAGGTGTCTATATTTCTTTCTCCCTCTCTATCTCCCCCTGCCCTTTCAATTTCTCTCTGTCTTATCCAATAAAATGAAAAAGAAAAGGCCACCAGGAGCAGTAGATTCCTAGTGATGACACTGAACCCCAGGAATAATCCTGAAGAAAAATAAACAATGAAATGAAATAAAATAAAAGTAATAGTCAACTCATATTTGTGACCTTGGGAGAACTACTGCAGTTTCCAATGGAGAGACTGGGGATAAAGAACTCTCATGGTGGAAACTGTAGAATTAAACTCATTATCTCATAATTTTGTAAATCAATGTTAAATCAGTAATAAAAAAGAAAAGAATACAGTAGGGCTGTGGACATAACATTATGATTATGCAAAAAGACTCTTATGCCCAAGTCATCTAGGTCAATCACCTGTATCAGCATAAGCCACAGAACAATGACAAGGACTGTTGAAGCAGATTTGAGGTCTCAGCAGGGGGAAGGAGGAACACTAAGAGGGAGTTGGGTATCTAAGTTCCCTACCCTAAGGTAAAGCAGGATAATAGTTGGGCAGGTGAGATGTACTGACACCTATCTTTGGGAAATATGTCAATGAATCCTCTTAACAACAACAGCCTGTAAATCAATATACCCTCAATAAAGTGACAATGAAGTTAAAAAAAAAAAACTTTCAAATATTAAAAAAAAAACAGTGAAAACTTAAATTATCTGGAACACTTAGAACTAATAATAATGACTGACTAATGAGAAGTAGTTAGAGTGGTAAGTGTTTTACTACCTTCAGGGTAGAACAGTAAGGTCAATTATGTCTGCCTGAAGTTGAAAACAAGATCAGAAGAGAAAACACAAGTAGAACCAGTGGGGTGGGGGGGAAGAATACAGGTCCAAAAAGGATGACAGAGGACCTAGTGGGGGTTGTATTGTTATATGGGAAACTGGGAAATGTTATGCATGTACAAACTATTGTATTTACTGTCGAATGTAAAACATAATTTGAATTAAACTATTAATTCTCCAATAAAAATTTTAAAAAATAGTCAAATGTAACTTTTAAAAAATTATGTCTGTCTGCAGCAGAGTCTCTCCTGCTAATGTGCTAGTAATGATATTAACAATATGCTACTTAAACTTTTGATATGGCATTTAGGTTAGTAAGTATTGTGCATTATCTTTAATTTTAATTCATTAGTTAAGTTTTTGTGTTTTATTATTTTCCCTTTTTAATTTTTTTTGGGGAATTAATAGTTTACAGTTGTTGGTACATGAGCAAAATTTCTGTTATCAGTAAAACACCCTAGCCCACCACATAGGTCCTCCTCCACCATCATGCACCAGGACTTGAATCCTCACCATCCCTACTCCAGACTCCTTCACTTTGGTACAAGACACCAAAACCAGTCCAAGTTCTGCTTTGTGTTTTTCCTTTCTGTTCTATTTCTCAACTTTTGCCCATGCGTGAGGACATCCCATATTCATCCTTCTCTTTCTGGCTCATCTCACTTAAAATGATTCCTTCAAGCTCCATTCAAGATGAGGTGAAGAAAGTGAATTCATTATTTTTTTAAATATTTACTTATTTATTTACTCTTTTTTGTTGTCCTTGTTGTTTTTCATTGTTGTTGTAGTTATCTTTATTGTTATTGATGTTGTCATTGATGGATAGGACAGAGATGGAGAGAGGAGGGGAAGACAGAGAGGGGGAGAGAAAGATAGACACCTGCAGACCTGCTTCACTGCCTGTGAAGCGACTCCTTTGCAGGTGGGGAGCTGGGGGATTGAAACCAGGATCCCTCCGCCAGTCTTGCTTTGTACCACATGCACTTAACCCTCTGCACTACTGCTCAATTCCCAAATTCATTATTTTTAATAGCTGAGTGGTATTCCATTTTGTATGTATACCACAACTTACTCAGTCACTCATCTGTTGTTGGACACCTGGATTGCTTCCAGGATTTGGCTATTACAAATTGTGCTGCTATGAACATAGGTGTACACAGCTCTTTTTGAATGGGTGTATTTGTTTCCTTAGGAGAGGAATTTTAGGGTTGTGCACTATCATATTTTATCATGACACTCCCTTTACTTTTATGTCATCTTCTATAATGATCTCCACATTACAAGTGATGAAACTGAGACTTAGATTAGTTTAATAAATTAGCTAAAATTTCACAACTAATAAAATTGTAGGTGAGAAAAGTAGAATTGAGGTCTGATTACAAAGGTCATTCTAAAGTAAAAAATGTAGATAACTCAAAGTGTCTGATACAAGAACAAGTAATTACTACACAAGACTGAAGTCTAATCTCAAGAAGCCTGGGGTGACTTAAACTGACCCACAGTCTGAAGAAAGACAGAGTGTGTTGCAGTCCCAGTCTTCTGTTTCTTGCCTTTTGATTAGTTTGTTTCAAGATATATCAAGGGAATTTTAAGATAGTTTGTATCAGCATAGGGCAGCACCACTAATAAGGGGAAGGGAAGCCAGAAATCCATTTTAACATTTAAAGCCTCACTTAAGAAGCACTCATAAAGGAATCTCAGCATATTTATGGATACTGTTGTTAGCAAATTACACACTCCCTCATTCAAATCAAATATCAGTTGGTTTTGGTACACAGTGCTTTGGCTTCACTGACACCTATCAGTGTTTGAGAAGTGAAAGGTACTTTGTTGACCATGCAGAATAAATAGGCCATAGTTTGTACAAGCCTGTAGCCAGTAGAAACCTGATATGATAAAATAACTTTTCTGGAAACTCCTCCACAAATAAACTTATCAGAAAACAGGGAATAATTCAGTAATAGATCATGTACCTTACCATGTGCAAGATCCAGGGTTTGAGCCTTGAGACCACAAGACCTAGGGAAACTATAAAGACTGTGGAACAGTGCTGTGGTGTCTGTATCTTCCTTTCTCTGTCTGAAATACAAAAAATAAAAGCTAAAAGACTTGATCTAGGTGAGAGAGAAGCAGAAGAAGGAGGAGGAGGGGAAGGAGGAGGAGAGTAAGAGGAAAAGAAAAGGAGAAGGGAGAGAATGAGGGATAGAGATAGACAAAAGCAGAAGAAGAGGAAAAGGAAACTTAGAATTGCTACACTATAAATAATACAGATTGATTATCAAATGAATTCTATTCATTAAGTGAGATTAAATTCTTTTTTAAAATTTATTTATAAAATGGAAACACTGACAAGACCATAGAATAAGAGGGAAACAATTCCCACCACTATAGCTCCATATCCCACCCCCTCCCTTGATAGCTTTCCTATTTTTTAACCCCCTGGGGGTATGGACCCAGGATCATTATGGGGTGCAGAAGGTGGAAGGCCTGCCTCTATAATTGCTTCCCCACTTCTTCTTCTAGCATTTGCCCTTCTTCCATAGCCAGTTAACAGCGTCAGGTTGAACCTTTCGTGAGTGTTTCCTCGAGGATGTCAAACTTGGATGCCTGAGTTGCACAGCAGATGTCATCGGCGTAGATGAACTTCCTTGAAGAAGTTTCTGGGAGGTCATCGATGTAAATATTAAATAGCGTAGGAGCCAGAACAGAGCCCTGGGGGAGGCCACTTGAGACAAGTCTCCATCTGTTAGACTTGTCACCCAGATGCACCCGGAATCTTCTGTTTTGGAGAAGAAACGATATAGTGTTGGCCACCCATGGAGGCAGGCATCTTGAGATCTTGACTAGGAGACCACGATGCCAGACCGTGTCATAGGCTGCTGTGAGATCAACAAAGACAGCACCCATCTTTAAATTCTTCTGGAATCCATTTTCAATGTAAGTTGAGAGGGCCAGGGCTTGTTCGCAGGTAGATCTTCCTGGGCGGAAACCAGCTTGGGTGGGTGATAGGAATTTCTCTGTAAGAGGAGAAATTCGTGACAGAAGCAGCCTCTCAAGGAGTTTGTAACACACGGAGAGGAGAGAAATTGGTTTATAGCTGGCGGCCAGTGTTGGGTCTTTCTTTGGTTTCAGAATTGCTATTATCTTCGCACGACGCCAAATTTTAGGCATAGATTCGGATTCCAAGATGTGGGACAGGAATATAGTGAACCACTTTTTTGCCGCGAGGCCCAAGTTAAGAATGAGTTCTGGGGTGATGTTATCATAGCCAGCAGCCGTTCCTGGTTTAACCCTCTTCAAAGCGTCTTCCAGTTCAGACAGTGTAAAGGGAGAGGGTTTTGGAGATGGACAAGATAAACGGAAGTGGGATGACAACTCACGGGAAATTGACAGATCCTTACTCCCAGCCTATCTCTCTCTTTCCCTAGTGGGGGAGGGGTCTGAGGAAGTGGAGCTCCAGAACACATTGGTGGAATCACCACATTGGTGGAATCCCTGTCCAGGAAAGTCTGGTTGGCATCAAGCATCTGAAACCTGATGGCTGAAAAGAGAGTTAACATATAAAGCCATACAAATTGTTGATTAATCATGAACCTAAAGGCTGGAATATTGCAGATGAAGATTTGGGGTCTCCATTTTGGAAATAGCTAGTAGGTCTATTTTAGGTATATTCCAAAGGGCCATGACTTTAATAATTTTTGCCTGACCCTGATTTCTGATATGCAGGTGGACCCAGGTTATTGTTTGGGAGATAATGTCATGGCTGGAAAAGGCCTAGAAAACTGGATCAGGGAAGAGAGTGTCTCCCAAATATGGGAAACGTGTATAAGTATTATTGACTCTAAACCCCATCAATTTGATATGGGGCCCACTTTCAACATAGGAGCCTATGTAAGTCCAAACTTGCCTTCTGTGGTCATCAGTAGGAACATTCTGAGTTGCACCAACTTTAGGACCCATCTTCTTCAGGTGGTAAGTAAGATTAAATTCTAAGAATCAGAAACTCAATATTACAGAGGTTTTTAGCAAAATAGTATTCTGCTTCTATCTAAAGTTCTAAAGGCTTGAAGATAAGATGTGAATTTTCTTTACAAGATTTTCAAAAACACAAGTAATCACCTATTTTCTAGTCAGTCATTGCTATGTGAGCCCTGTGATTAAAGTAGTTAAGAGTATAGCCCAGTTTCAATGACTCTGAGGATGAGATTGCATGTGTTGAATGAGTTGACTAAGCATCTGCAGCTATTTCTAATCTACACAAATGTAAAGAAGGTAAAGCACTTAAATAAGTTGACTTTTGCATATATTGTCCATAATAACAACAACAGAAAAGACACTATATATATACATAGCATTGACAAAACCATAGGATAAGAGGGGCACAACTCCACATAATTCCCACCATCACAGAACTCCGTATCCCATCTCAGGAAGGGGTCCCCTGATAGCTTTTCTGTTCTTTATCCCTCTGGGAGTATGGACCCAGGTCATTGTGGAGTGCAGAAGGTGTAAGGTCTGGTTTCTGTAATTGCTTCCCCACTGAACATGGCCATTGACAGGTTGCTCCATACTCCCAGCCTCTCTCTTTCCCTAGTGGGGTGGGGCTCTGGGGAAGTGGGGCTCCAGGACACATTGGTGGGGTTGTCTATCCAGAGAAGTCTGGTTGACATCAAGGTAGCACCTGGAAACTGGTGGCTAAAAAGAGAGTTAATATATAAAGCCAAGCAATTTGTTGACTAATCATGAACCTAAAGTCTGGAATAGTCCAGATGAAGAGTTGGGATGTCTCTGTTTTGTAGATAGTTAGTAGGCCTATTTTAGTTATATTCAAAAGGCCTGTGACTATACTAGTTTTGTTTGTTTGTTTGTTTAGAAAAGACTTTTAACATGTTCTTTGGAGAAAGGAGACAAAACAAAATGTTGTCTCATTGATTTAGATGAATGGCATGAAACAGAATGAACAGCAGAAAGAAAGTAAAATGTTTTAACTATTTTGCTTCTTTACTCTCTGTCAGGAAGAAATGTCAATCAGATAGGAAAGGGCAAAATTAGCATTAATATGAGGGAATTGAAGCCCAAGATAAGTAAATAGGCACAAAGGATAGAATTTAACTCTTCTGAGTGACATTTTCCCCTGCCTTTAATAACTCAACTTTCAGGGATTGTAAATAGACATTTATTGAGCTCATACTGTGTGTCTGGGCACTGTGGGTATATTAGAAAGAGAGCAGTTCCTATCTCTGGGACCTTATAGATACTGAAACAAAATGACAATTTACTTAGTAGTCAGTGGTATTTGATGTCTCAGGGATAACCACACCTTGCCTGTAATGTAAGAAGATCAAATTGATATGAACAGAAACAACAATGATAGGGCCCACTGAAGAGGATAAACTCGAATAGGAATAAGCAAACTTCAAAAGTTCAAGTATGGGGATGGTGGTGGCACACTCAGTGGAGTGAACACATTACTATGTGCAAGGATCAGGGTTCAAGACCCCAGTCCCAATTGCAGGGAGAAGTTTCATGAGAGGCGAAACACTGCTGCAGATACCTCTCTTTCTATCTTCCCCTTCACACTCAATTTCTCTCTGTCTGCATATAAAAAAAAAAAGGTGGTAAAGAAAGAAAAAAGAGTAAGAGAGATAGGAAGGAAAAAAGGAAAGAAGGTAAGAAGAAAGGAAGGATGGAAGGAAGGAAGGAAGGAAGGATGAAAATTGTCCACAGGACTAATCAAATTGTTATGAAAGTCCCACAAATAACCCCAGTGGCAATAAAAAAGAAAATATTTAAAAATATAAACAAAAGTACAAGTTCACAAAGAAATGGTAATGTGACTTAACTTTTTTTTTTTGGCCTCCAGGATTATCTTTGGGGCCTGGTGCTAGCACTACATATACACTGCTTTTCATGGTCATTTTTTTTTTTTCATTTTATCAGGACAGAGAGAAATTGAGAGAGGAAGGCAGGGACAGGGAGTGAGAGAGAATGGTAGATACCTGCAGACCTGTCCAGATTCACTTCCCTCTCAGTGATGAAGGGAAAAATTGATTCCTGGCACCATTTCCATATCCTATATTTGGAAACAACTCTCTGCCCTAATCCAGATTTCTAGCCCTGTTCTTGGCACCATCTTTCCAGACAGTACTTCTAGCCCACACTGCATGTTATCTACTGGGCTCAGGCAAAAATCAGTAAAGTAATGGTACCCTTGGAATATACCTAAAATAGACTTCCTAGCTTTTTCCCACACAAACACTCTTAGTTCCATCTGCTATATTCTTACCTTTGGGTTCCTGATTATTAAACAATTTGTCCTGCTTTACATTATAGCCTTTCAGTCACCAAGTTGCAGATGGTACTAGGATTCCATCCTGAATTGCCTGGAATTATTACAAAGCTATCCCTGAAAGAAGTTCTGAAAGGTCTTCTATAAACAACCAGACCACCACAAATAGGACATATATCAAAACACTCTAAAACTCTACAAGAATGGCATTAAAATATCTTCAATCTTTGATATTAATAATTCCCTCATATTAATTACCTCCCCTATGTGTCCTGGAACTTCACCACCCCAGAGCCTTCCCCAACTAGGGGAAGAAACAGGCTGGTAATTTTGAATGACCTGTACAACAGAGAAGCTGGACATGTTTAGTGGAGAAGCAGTTACAGAAGTCAGACCTTCTACCTTCTGCACCTCATAAAGAATTTTGGTACATACTACGAGAGGGATAAAGAAAAGAAAAGTTTCCAATGAAGGGAATGAAACACTGGAACTCTGGCTATGGGAATTACATGGGATTATACCACTCTTATCCTACAATCTTGTTAATCATTATTAAATCACTAAAAAAAAAAAAAGTTCCAGATCCTGGGGAACTAGGATTCAGAACTCTCTGTTCTTAACACCTAACATTCGGACTTAAATAAGAGAATTGAAATTGTCTTCTAAGCCTTTGGTTTATATCCCTTCCCCATTCCCCCCTTTCCACTTAACTTTCAGTGAAGTTAATTTAACAGCATATTGTTCCCAATCCAGCCACCTGGTTGCCTTGCCAAGTATATTTTCAAAATCATTAGGCAATATGCTGAATAGTTCAGCAATTATAACTTTAAAATGTAGGTTATAAAGGAGCAGAAATATTTTAGACTACAGCTGAGATACAGTATCCCATGAACATATGCATATTTCCCAGATAGTCTAATCCCAAGAGAACATATGTCAATGTATACTCATTATGAACCATAAGAAAATCCTGAAAATTAATCATTTTTACAAAGAGAGAGGGGTAGCATGAGTTTTTATTATGCAATATAATACCCTTAAAACTTATTCTGGGGAGTCAGTAGGTAGTGCAGGTGGAGTAAAGTGCAAAGACCGGCATAAGATTCCCTGTTCGAGTCCCTGGCTCTCCACCTACTGGGGAGTCGCTTCACAAGCAGTGAAGCAGGTATGCAGGTGTCTATCTTTCTCTCCCCCTGTCTTCTCCTCCTCTCTCCATTTCTCTCTGACCTATCCAACAGCAATGACATCAATCATAACTACAACAATAAAGCAACAAGGACAACAAAAGGGAATAAATAATAAATATTTTTAAAAGTTTTTTTTAAAAAATCCCTGTTTAAAAAAAATGTATTCTTTATGCTTTAATAAGTGTCTGGAAGCCAAAATTATTTTACAGAATACCTTATTAGAATCATCATATGGCTTTAAGTAACAAAGTCTTTTTTCTGATATTAGTGGGAGACTAACATAGATGTTTTCTCTAGTTAAAGAGCTCTACATTTCAAAGTCAAGGGAGATGTAAACAGCATAATTAAAGATACTTCAGTGGGCTAGTTTTTCATAACTTACCTTTTCTAATGTAAATATCATCTCTTACTTCTAGTTTCTCCAGTCAAAGCTAAATTCTTTTCACTTTTCAAAGATATAATCTATAACTATCTTTGATCATAAGTCAGAAGTCTTTGTTTTATTAATCATTATATTTTATCAAGTAAAATAGCTTTTATGTTTATGTTTTTTTTCCTTCCTCCAATGTTATTTCCAGGACTCAGTGCCTGCACTGCAAATCCACTGCTCCTGGAGGCCATTTTTCCTATTTTTGTTGTCCTTGTGTTTTGTTTGTTTGTTTTATTTGTTGCCATTACTTTTGTTGCTCGTTAAAACAGAGAGAAATCCAGAAAGGAGGGGAAGACAGAGAAGGGGTGAGAAAGATACCTGCAGACCTGCTTCACCATCCATGAAACAAGCCCCCTGAAATTGGGGTACCAGGAGCTCGAAGGGTGATCCTTATGCTGGTCCTTGAGCTTCAAGCCATGTGTGCTTAACCCACTGCTCTACTGCTTGACCCCCAGATTTTTTGTTTCTCATAGTCCCATATCATTTATCATAATGCTAGGTTTTGAATTATTTTTAGAAAATATTTTTCACAGGTTAACATTTCTAAAATAAGAAAAAAATGAATATATAAATATAGCTTGTAATCATATACTCATTTAATATAAAATTTTAACAACTTCTAAGAAAACTGATTAATCAAATTCTAAAATTGAAGAAAAATGATACTTTCTACTGGCTATATTGTTTGTAAAATATGTAGAATCCATATTCTCTCCACTATTATGAAGACATTTGTGGGACTAGTATACAAAACTAGTAGTGAGGAATATGGACATTCTTATTAGAGTAGACAGGATTTTTTTTCCTTTCTTAGATTATGAAGTATTTTGCAATATTCTGTGTTGTGTTATTTTTTCTACAGTAATATATTTATATTTATTTATTCATATTTATTAATGATTTAGCAATGATCAGCAAGATTGTGGAATAAGAGGGGTACAATTCCATACAGTTCTCACCACCAGAGTTCTGTATCCCATTCCCTCCATTGGAAGCATTCCTATTCTTTATTCCTCTGGGAGTATGGACCCAGGATCTGTATCCCACCAGAGTTCTGTATCCCAGAGTTCTGTATCCCATTCCCTCCATTGGAAGCATTCCTATTCTTTATTCCTCTGGGAGTATGGACCCAGGATCACTATGATGTGCAGACAGTGGAAAGTCGGGCCTCTGTAATTGCTTCTCTGCTGAACATGGGTGTTGGCAGTTTCATCTATACTCCAAGCTTGTTTCTGTCTTTCCCCAGTGGAGCAGGGCCATGGAGAGGTGGGGTTCCAGGACACATTGGTGAAGTTGTCTGCCCAGGAAAGTCATATTATCATCATTGTAGCATCTGCAGCTTAGTGGCTGAAAACCATTGAGATATAAAGCAGAAAAAAAAGTTGAATAATTAGGAACTTAAAGGTAAGAATATAGCAGATGAGATTTGGGTTCTCCATTTTGAGAAATGTTAGAAAGTCTATTTTATGTATATTCAAAAGGATGCATGACTTTACTAACTTTACCTAAGATTGACAACTAACATGCAGATGGACTAAAGGTATTGTCTGGGGAAATGGTGTCAGAGTTGGGAATAAAACTAGAAAGTTGGATAAGGGAAGAGAGTAGCTCCTAAATATGGGAAAGTATATAAATACCATTAACTGTAAACTCCATCGATATAATCTGGGGCATTTATTCAGTGGAGGAGCCTGTGTAACCTCTATCAGTCTGAGCTCATATTCCATGGTCATAACTAGGAACATTCTGGGCTACACTCATTTCAGGACCAGTATTCCTCAAGTGGCATAGTATGTTGACCCAGTCTCATACTAGTCTCATACAGTCTCCCTTAGAGAATGGGGTAGTCCCTATCATTGTTGTTCCACATTGAGGGCAAAGTCCCTAGACAGGCCCACGAGAGCATCCACAATGCTGTTCCTGATGGAGATGGCCATTGACAGTGGAGAGAGGAATCTGTTAGAAGTCTAGGCTCAATATATCTGTGTGGGAATCCCAGGATTTCCTGACTAGGGCTCTGGATGTTGGGGTGGCATAGTGGTGACTAAAAGGGCCAAGGCTAATGTGTGCCAGTCTCTTGCCCTCCAGCATTCCTACATGTTAGCTGTTGGCAAAAATTGGTAAGGTCATGGGCCCCTTGTAATATACCTGTCCTGTACTCTTTTTTTGTATTTCTTTATTGGGGAATTAATGTTTTCATTTGACAGTAAATACAATAGTTTGTATATGCATAACATTTCCCAGTTTTCCGTATAACAATACTACACCCACTAAGGTCCTCTGTCTTCCTTTTTGGACCTGTATTCTCCCTCACACCCCAGAATCTTTTACTTTGGTGCAATAAGCCAGTTCCAATTCAGGTTATACTTGTGTTTTCTCTTCTGATATTGTTTTTCAACTTCTGCCTGAAAGTGAGATCATCCCATATTCATCCTTCTGTTTCTGACTTATTACATTTTACATATTTTCAAGCTCCATCCAAGATTGGCTGAAAATGGTGAAGTCACCATGTTTAATAGCTGAGTAGAATTCCATTGTGTATATATACCACAACTCAGAAGATCTTGACAAAAACCAAATATGCAGTAAATCAATGTTTGAATCTCAGGATCTTTGAAAAAATGTTTATGCTCAATGTAACAACTTGAGGACAGCAGATTTCTACCCCATCAAATGTCTTTCTGTACATTCAATTATATTTTTATACATCACAAACTGTGGAAAACTTTATACAAGATAGGACAAAACCATGTAAATGGCTATGGGGAAATGTTTTTCAATATTAGAAAAGAAACCAGGCTTGTCTAATCATTCATCATATTGTCAGAGACACACTGTAAATATGTACTTAAGGATTACAAGTTTATTTGTTTCCTTTCTCTCAGGAATTTTTGCACTTCAGCTTTATTTGATATCCAGAGTGAACTCCATCGATGTCAATATGTTAAACCAGAGTAGCTTCTCATCATTGACAGCTATTGTAATACTTCCAAGAGAAAAGCAAACAGGCTTGCAGAGAAGAACACTGAAATTTATCCTGAAAACCTCTGGTTTACATCAAGATTCAAACAACACTTTGCTGTTGTTCCTGGTATCTGCACTTTGCTTCTCAGACCAAGTCACATTGAGGTTTATGAACATTACCATGTGGATACCTCATTGCTACTATTTGCATTTATACTGGGTGAAAATGTCAACATGTGACCCAGAAAAACTGCTAGAGCTGAGAACACAAAGTAGGCAATAGACATAACATTTGAAGATGACCTCCAATCTTCCTTTTATGCAATTAAGCCTTGCTATTTCTCTTGTCTAGCCTCACCTTAAGTCCCTTAGATCCTTGATATGACCAAGTTCTATGGGGAACTATTGAATAAGGTATCCAATTAAGAAAAGTTATATTCTGAACATCCAATCAAGAAGATATTATATATACTAGGTACTGCTGTATCCTTCTGTCAAAAGTAAACATAGGAGTTAATTTAAGGAAATAAATGTGTAAATTTTAATTTGAAATATTCCTAATCTCAGAAGTTATGGAAGACAAAAAAAAAATCCTAATACATATAATGGCAAATGCTGACCATAGCTGTGAAGATAGTAAACACTTTTAAGGATTTCCTATGCTGAAATAATTTTGGAAATAGTTTATCTAGATATTAATGGATACTAAAGAGTGGACAGGGTGGGGAAAGTACATAAGAGATTTTCAGTGTTATCTGTGGCAGAGGCAGAGGGTTTGTTTGCCTTTCGATGAGAAATTCAACAGCTGGTAAGGAAAGGGCCCCTTCAGGAGACACAGAGAATATACAGTTGATGGTAGAGATATACAGACATGCAGGCAGAGGAAAGACAGACAAGTTTGAGTGAAGCCATTATTATCAACTCTGTCAAAATAGGGAGTTTAAACAGTCACTTTTTCTGGGGCATCTCTAGTGGGACCTCTACTGTAGGATTAGAACTGGGAATACTATGGATATCTTTGAGTCAGAAACTTAAAACAGGCATTAAAAGATGAGCAAGTTGAAATTCCTATAGTTGATGGTGACAGAATAATGAAAGTTCCATGTGGAGAAAGTGACATTCCTGAGTGGAGTGGGTATTTCCTAATTTAAGGATGCCTTTTCTGTTATAGTCTTGGTCAGGAAAACTATTAAGAAAAATAAAATACTTTTGCTTACTGTTCTGAGAGGTATGTAAAATGTTCTGAAGATTGTTGTAATTTTGATTCCATGCTTAATCTTCAAATATCACTGTACTAAGAATGACCTTTGTCTCTCTTTTCCCTGACTCATAATCACCTGCCTTTGATACTACAGTCCTACAGGTAAAAAAATCCTCTTGATTATGTCTCCCCCACAGCCCAGATTCTTTTTATTGGAAATTTGGGAGTGACTGGTAAGGACGAAGTGGTTATGTTCAGGACTGGGGGAATTTATTCAACTAGATTTACCAGGTATATCAGGGACTTGACCTGGTGTTTCATGAAAACAGTGGGAAGTACTTGGTTCCTAAAAATAACCTTGGTTTCCTTCAGACTTCAGCTTAAAATTTTGCTTTAGAAGTTGATTAAAAAAAAAAAAGGGCATGGTAGTGGCACATACATGTTATGAGCATACATGTCACCAGTCAGAAGGACCTGGATTCAAACCTTTAGTCCCTGTCTGCAGAGGGGAAACTTCAAGTGTTTCTATTCCCTGTTGTACCCTATTTCTGTGACACTCTCCTAGCTCAGGACCTGCTACTGAAATAAAGGCAAGAATTTTACAGCATCAGCTTCTTACTCTATGGGATTAATTTTGTCCATGGATGCTTCAGTGTGGAACCCTCCTATCAAATAACTTTGTTCTAACATAATTTCCCAGATTGTTTCCCTTTACCACTACTGTCCAAAGTCACAGAGCTGGTTTATGTTCCTCATTTAGATAATATGACATTTAGCTTTTATTCAATTAATAAGTAAATAATATATTTGTAAGGGAAACAGTTTGAGACACATTCCTTCTCTTCCTAAAACATTTTAAGTTCTCTTAGTGGACTAGGTTCAGTCCTAGGGAAAGCTGATCAAGCAGCCTGGTTCCTATATCCTTTCACATAACATCTTCTTAATGAATCATTCCATGCAATTGTCTGATGTTTTGTTTATGATCTATTTTAAAAAATGAGATTTCACACACAAATGATAAATACAAAACATTAACTAAATGGAACTAGTTATAGAGAATATATTTCGAGGCAGAAATCAGATGATAAAGCTTCTATTGCTATGGGAAAAGCATATAAAAACTAGTCTTATGTATCTGGGCAGCAAATGCAAAAAAAAAAAGAAAAAATATAATACTTGGACAGAAGAGGCAAATCTCAAACTGTATTAGGGCCATTGTAATCAAACCTGCTTGGAACTAGAACATAAATAGACACACTGACCAGTGGAATAGAATTAAGAGCCCAGAAATAAGCCTCCACAACAAAAGATATCTAATCTTTGACAAAAGTGCCCAGACTATTAAAAGAGGAAAAGAAAGTCTCTTCAGCAAATGGTGTTGGAAAAATTGGGTTGAAACATGCAGAAGAATGAAACTGAACCACTACATTTTAGCATATACAAAAGTAAATTCCAAATGGATCAAGGACTTGAATGTTAAACCAGAAACTATCAAATACTTAGAGGACAATATTGGTAGAACTCTTTCCTGCCTAAATTTTAAAGGCATCTTCAGTGATACAACTCCAATTATAAAGAAAACCAAAACAAAAATAAAGCAATGGGACTATATCAAATTATAAAGCTCCTAAACAGCAAATTAAGCCACCACCCAAACAAAGAGCCCCCTTTCAGAGTAGGAGTTGATCTTTACATGCCAGATATGAGACAAGAGGCTAATAACCAAAATATATAGACTTCACCAAACTCAGCAACAAAAACAAAAAAAAAAATGACCCCATCAAAATATGAGGATAGAATATGAACAGAATATTCACTGCAGAAAAGATCAAAAAGGCCTAAAATATGAAAAATGCTCCAATTCATTGGTTGTCAGAGAAATGCAAATAAAGACAATGAGTTACCACTTCACTCCTGAGTTACCAATTCCTGAGAGTGTCATACATCAGAAAAAGTAGCAGCAACAAATCCTGGAGAGGTTGTAGGGACACAGGAACTGTCCTGCTCTGCTGGTGGGAATGTTAATTGATCCAACCCATGTGGAAAGCAGTCTACAGAACTCTCAGAAGGCTGGAAGTGGACTTTCCCTCTAATCCTATGTTCATAGCAGCACGATTTGTAATAGACAAGACCTGGAAGCAACTCATGTGTTCAACAACAGATGAAACAAAAATAAGATTGAACAAAGAGATTAAAAAGCTTCTATACATCTAAAGAAAATTTTACAAGGAGCTTTCTCTTTGTGCCTAGGTGAGCCTGTCAAAATGTGAGTAGGGGCTCTGAGTCTCTCTGTCTTGCTTGTTTGCTCTAACTCTCCTACTATATGAATGTTCTCAGTTTTCCTGAATAAAGTTTAAGATTTCTGAAAAAAAAAATCTACAAGGATAAATAGGAAACTGAGCAACTAGTAGAACATATTTGCACACAACATATTTTCAGGTAAGTTGATATCAGACACCTATAAAGAACTCACACAGTGCTGCAGGTGTATCTCTTTATCTCTCCTCTTTATTTCCCTCTTCCCTCTAAATTTTCTGTTTCTATCCAATAAGAACTCACACAACTCAAAAAAGAAAAAAAAATCAAGAAAAAAAGTGGGCAAACTCAAGGAAAACTGATCCATAAATGAGTGTAAGTCTAGAACAGTCTGTTTTCACTGGTGGTCACAAATTGCTAGCTCAGACTGACAGGGACTCAGAGGTTACACAGACTCCTATGCTAAATATGAATACTTATGGGCCCTCAGTCATGTGGAAGGAGTAAACAGTTGATTTTATTTATAGATTGTCTTTAAGACTAGAAGCTACTCTCTGACATAACCCAACTTTCTAACCCTTTTCTCAACTCTGAGGCCATCTTCTCAGACAGTTTTTTTTTTTTATCCAACTCCATGTTACCTATCACATTTATCACAGTCAGGCAAAATTATTAAAGTCATAGGCCCCTAAGAACAAAACTAAATAGACCACTTCTTTCCACCCTAAGATCCTTATTCTTAGCTGTACCACTTATACTTTTTGGTTCCTGTTCATAAATCATATTGCCCTGCTTTATAACTTACTGTCTTTCAGCCACCAAGTTGCAAATGCTATCATCATTCCATCCTGACTTTCCTAGGCAGATGACTTTATCAATGTATCCTGGGACATCACCTCTCTAGGTCCCTACCCAACAAGGGAAAGGTAGAAACAGGCTGGGATATGGATTGACCTGCCAACACCCATGCCCTGTGGAGAAGCGATTACAGAACCCAGATCTCCCACTTTCTGAACCTCAAAAATAATTTTGCTCATATTCCCAGTGGGGGAGAAATAAAAGGGGGAAGGTAAACAGAGAGCTCTGAATTTCAACTCCATCAGGACCTATAGAGAGAAGACAAAAAAAGAAGGACATTCAGAAGTAATAATAGATGTAATTTAGAAAAATAGGGGGCCATGGGAAAAATCAACAAATATAGACAGATAGTTATAGAAATAATAGTTAAATCATATTTGTGACCTTGGCAGAACTATTGTAGCTTCCACTGAAGAACTCTCTTGGTGGGAATAGTTTGGAATTATACTCCTGTTATCTTATTATTTTGTAAATAAACATTGTCACTAATTTAAAAAAAAGAAAAGAAAAATGTAAGTAGAATGTAAGTAAGCTGTGCCTAAAACTTTGGAAGAACTATAATAGATAATGGGGGAGAGGTAGACAATAGGAACATTTCCAATGGAGGGGATGGGATACAGAGCTCTTGTGGTGAGAACTGTATGGAATTACACCCCTATTATAACTTTTCCCTTTACAATCTTGTAAATAAATATTGAGTCACTAATAAATTTTATTTTTAAAAAGTTAGAATTTAACAACTGGAAACAATTGATGCCCAGGAAGTGGAACAGTGGGTAAAGTGTTTAATGCTTAACCATCACGTTCTGAGTTTAATCTCCAGCATTGCATGTACCAGAATGATGCTATGGTTCCCTCTATCTGTTTCATTAATAAAGAAATAAATATTCTTTTAAAAATAATTGGAAGACATTTCAAAGATGTGGAGTTTCTCTTTGTTTTGAATGATGTCAACAAGAATAGTCATTATGTAACTAAGAACTCTAATAATTCTTACCTGAAAAGAGAGAAGAATAAAGCAAGTCTCAAGTTGTAATTGGTAAAGAATCAGTAATCACTCATGTTAGACAGAATGTGGGGGAGTTTAATGAAAATATTCATGTTTTTGTCTGGAAAAGGGTTTCTTTGAAATTGTTAGATTAAGACAAGAGAACACCAATATTGAGTAATGAGAGCTAGGCCAGCTCCTGGCAACCATGGGCTGCAGTTTTCTTATGCAATTGTCTGCAGTAGAAAGCTACATCATGAATATGAATGCCTGTGTATCTTGCCTTGGGAGTTCTAGTATTCCTCAAGAGCTTGAATCATGCAAATAAAATTGTGCTTACAACTTGCTATAAGAGGCAAATGTGGTGCCAAGATTTCATTATGTTATGTTTCTGCTGTTCTCATTTGTGAGTGTGAGATTTATGCTGCATTGTTTCAAAAACTATAATAGAGTTGTCCCTCCCCCCTTATCACTGGGGGATTTATCACAAGGAAGTTGGTGGATACCTGAAACCACTGACAGTTTTAAATCCTATGTATACTAGATTTTTTTTCCTATACATATCTACCTCTGATAGCATGTAGTTTATAAATTAGTTAGAATAAGACTAGTAATAAATAGCTAACGAAATGAACAACTGTAATATTAAAGAGCAATAAAAGTCATATGAGCATAGTCTCTATCTCAAAAAATCTTAATTGCATAATATTGGGCTTTTGGTAGACTGCAGGTGACTGAAACTGTAGCAGGTTCTTCTTCTAGCATTTTCCCTTCTTCCGTAGCCAGTTAACAGCGTCAGGTTGAGCCTGATGTAAGGTTTCAAGACCTCCTTTGAATCTGGAAAGGTGGCAGTCGTTGACTATGTGGGTCATAGTCTGTCTGTAGCCACAGGGGCAGTTCGGGTCGTCTCTGGCTCCCCAGCAGTGGAACATAGCGGCGCACCGGCCATGGCCTGTTCGATAGCGATTGAGGAGGGCCCAATCATAACATGCTAGGTCAAAGCCGGGTTGACACTTGCAGGCGTCTGTGATGAGGTGTTTGTTCTTTACCTCAGCTGACTGCCAACTCTGTTTCCAAGAGACTGGAACAGAGAAGTTCAGTGTAGGTGTAGGGGACCAGATTGGATGATGAGACGTCAAGCGTTGGACAGGGTGGGCGAAGATATCCGCATATATTGGCAGGTCCGGTCAAGTGTAGACGTGGGAAATGAACTTAGATGATGCCGCATCCCGACGAATATCTTGCGGGATATCTGTTGCTAAGAACTGGCAGCCATGGAACCGGGGTGGAACGGATGGTTCCAGAAATTATCCTCATGGAGGACTATAATTTGGAATTGACCAAGTGGACATGGGGGCTACGGAACCATACTGGGGCACAGTATTCTGCAGTGGAATAGCATAATGCCAGAGATGATGATCGTAGTGTGGAAGCGCTCGTGCCCCATGAAGAGCTGGCCAGTCTTGCAATGATGTGATTCCTCGCACCCACCTTTGCTGCAGTTTTTATGAGATGTTCGTGAAATGACAGAGTGCGATCGAGAGTAACGCCAAGATAGACTGGCTGGGCTTCATGCCGGATTCTCGTATCACCAAGCTGCACATTAAGCTCAGGCAAGGCCGAGGCATGGTGTAGATGGAAAACAGATGATACCGTTTTTTCAGTGCTAGGGATTAGACGCCATTTTTTACAGTAATCAGATATCAGAGACATGTCTTTCATGAGTGTTTCCTCAAGGATGTCAAACTTGGATGCCTGAGTTGCACAGCAGATGTCATCGGCGTAGATGAACTTCCTTGAAGAAGTTTCTGGGAGGTCATTGATGTAAATATTAAATAGCGTAGGAGCCAGAACAGAGCCCTGGGGGAGGCCACTTGAGACAAGTCTCCATCTGTTAGACTTGTCACCCAGATGCACCCGGAATCTTCTGTTTTGGAGAAGAAACGATATAGTGTTGGCCACCCATGGAGGCAGGCATCTTGAGATCTTGACTAGGAGACCACGATGCCAGACCGTGTCATAGGCTGCTGTGAGATCAACAAAGACAGCGCCCGTCTTTAAATTCTTCTGGAATCCATTTTCAATGTAAGTTGAGAGGGCCAGGACTTGTTCGCAGGTAGATCTTCCTGGGCGGAAACCAGCTTGGGTGGGTGATAGGAATTTCTCTGTAAGAGGAGAAATTCGTGACAGAAGCAGCCTCTCAAGGAGTTTGTAACACACGGAGAGGAGAGAAATTGGTTTATAGCTGGCGGCCAGTGTTGGGTCTTTCTTTGGTTTCAGAACTGCTATTACCTTTGCATGACACCAAATTTTGGGCATAGATTTGGATTCCAAGATATGGGACAGGAATGTAGTGAGCCACTTCTTTGCCGCGGGGCCCAAGTTAAGAATGAGTTCTGGGGTGATGTTATTATAGCCAGCAGCCGTTCCTGGTTTAACCCTCTTCAAAGCGTCTTCCAGTTCAGACAGTGTAAAGGGAGAGAGTTCTAGAGATGGACAAGATAAATGGAAGTGGGATGACCACTCATGGGAAATTTCTCTTTTCCAGACTGGGTCGATCTTAGCACGTCCAACTTGAATTAGGTGACTGGCCACTGAGGTACGGGAGGATGGGAGATGGGAGAGGGTTGGCTACCGGCACCCAGACTATGAAGAAGCTTCCAGGCCTTCCTACTTGAGTGGGTGAAGTTCAGACTTTCTGTGAGTTATTGCCAGCGGACTTGGCGTGCTGCATCCAGGGAGGCAATGAGGTGGTCGGCCACATCTGGGTCGCCCGACTCATCATACTGCTTTAGTAGTTGCTCGCATTCAGCATCAAGACAAGGCATATAGTTAGCATGTCTCCCACGAGGAATAGCTTGGGAAGCTGCTTTGAAGATGGCTTGGCGGAAGCGCCTGTAGGAATCTTCAGAGGGGACAGAGTTAATTGGAATTGCAGGAATAGATTTGTTGGTAAGATCACTGAACAGATGCCAGTTTGCTTTCTGAAAGTTCCATCTTAGTTTCTCCGAGCACAAAATCAGTGAGAGCTGGAGACCAATGATAGCTGGGCGGTGATGACTCTGCGGGAAGACCTTGAGAATTTGTTTCGTAACGGGAAAGACTTGGCCGTTGACTGTGCTAATCCAGCACAGGTCGGGTGACGAGTCTTTATTCCATCTAGCACTGTGAAAAGAGCCTGGCTGTTTGGGATAGTATAATAGGGAGAGGTCATTCGCTGAAGCCCAGTCGACTAAGATAGAGCCGTCAGCATGAGTGGAGGAATATCCCCAGTCTTGGTGATGACTATTAAAGTCTCCAACTGTAGCAGGTGAAACTGGGTAACAGGATGGGTATGTTGTTATAATAATGATAGTGGTTTCCATTGGTTATTTTTAACATGTATTGACAGTCTATTAGGTGTTTTTTTTTTATCTCTCTTACCTGTCTCAAAATACAGTGAAGCGGATGCAATTACAATCATGAGATATAAGCTCAGATATGTTGAAAAATTCCCAGACTACACAAAAAATAGACCAGTCACAAGTCATTTTTTGTCTAATTTCCTATCACTGCTGTTGACAAATGTCAAAATATATACCAGAAGTTTATTATTTTGTATCATCTAAACAAAGAAGAATATGCTTAAAAATAACACTGGGGCAGGGCTGTGTTGCACCTGGCTGAATAAACATGTTACTGTGCATAAGAATTCAGGTTCAAGTGCCCAAACTTCACCTTTAAAGGAGAAACTTTACAAGTAGTGAAGCAGTGCTGCACATGTATCTCTTGTCTCTCCCTCTAAATTTTTTTGTCTCTATCCAATAATATAAATATAAATATAAATATATATATATATATATATATAGAGAGAGAGAGAGAGAGAGAGAGAGAAAAGATAGACATGATATATAGATATAGATTTATAGATATGGCTATAGGTGTACTTAGACAAGAAAGTTCTTCAAAATCTCCCCAGACAGTAACCTGGGTCCACCTGAATATTATATGGCAGGCTCAGGCAAAAACTAGTTAAGTCATGGCCCTTCTAGAATATACCTAAAACAGACCTACTAGATTTTTCCAAAATGGAGACCCCAAATCTTCATCTACAATAGTCTTGCCTTATTGCCTTGACTAATGTAGTTCATGATTAGTCAACAATTTGTTCTGCTTTATATCTTAACTCTTTTTCAGCCACCAGCTTCCAGATGCTACCATGATGCCAACCCAACTTCCTTGGGCAGAGGACCCCACCATGTGTCTTGGAGTCCCACCTCCTCAGATCCCTGCCCCACCAGGGAAAGAGAGAGACAGGCTGGAACTATGGATCAACCTGTCAACACCTCTTTTCTCACCATATCAAATTACTCAGTTCACCTGGAAGACTTTTTTAATTCCCAGACTCAGAGGAACCTTTTCTGGAATATCACTTTTCTCATCAGGAAACAAACTTGCCATTAGTCTGTGGTACTCCTTCCTCCATTCATACAACTCTCCACAAATGTTTTCTTCTTCATCTTTGCTTAACAGTAAGGCTAAAATAGTTCATTTTCAGTTTTAAAAGAAGTAACTGTCTCTTATGGTTGAGTTCAATCTCTCCACCTTAATAGGAATTTCAGAATTTGCCCTACACACTCTTTGATAGCACCAGGTAACCCCTGGGACCCCTATATCCTTTCAAACCTTGCCCCAAGTCAGTGAAGGTTCCAAATGATGGGACTGGCAAAGTAGTAACCAGAACAAGAAGCATTCCTTAAAATGAAAGTACATTGTGTGTGTGTGTGTGTGTGTGTGTGTGTGTGTGTGTAGAGAGAGAGAAAGAAATAGAAAGAGAGTGAGAGAGAGAGAATAAGAAAGAGTGAAACGTGAGTTTCAAGAAACCCAAAACATCTCAAGTTTAAAATTGACAGGACATTCTACTTCTCTTTCCCATATTCATTACTTATTTCCTCTCAAATACAAACACTTTAAAGGAAAAAGGAAAGAAACAAAAGATAGACACAAACACACATATACCCCCCAAGGGGAAGGATATGCTTCTAAAAGAAGAGCATCTGAAATTCAAAAGGAAAACAACATACCTATTTTTGTATTACGTAGCATTTAACCCCACACCCATAATCACACTCCTGTCCCCATGGCCAGTGATTGACCAATTCATATTTGTGCAACTTGTGATTCCCTCAGGTGAAGGTAGGCATCACTGACTCAAGTCAAAAATCATGTTAGTAGGCAATGCTAAGTCCGGTAGATGTCTACCATATTATCTTCTAGCTGAATCATTATGCATGGTATCTACCAATGGTCTGTCACATGTTCTCCACCATCTTGACTTCCTTTGTACAAAGGTGACCAACCTTCCCTACCCCAAAGTCTGCTTACTTCCAACTTAATGAAATGACATAGTGTTGATATTATCATAAATATTATCATTTCCATTGTTTTAAAAAAGGAAAAACAATAGAACCTGTCAAACTTTCTTTAAAGCAATACTGATTCATTTTTTTTTTCTAATTTCTTTTTTTTCTGGAAAGAAAATATCTGTGGGAAATATCATGAACCAGAATAATGTCACATTTCTAAATAATTGTGGAATTCTATCAATAAGCTAATAAATAACTAAAGAACATAAGGCCTTTTTTACCCTGATACAAAAGTGAAACATACTTTTAATTATTCTTAATTATATTCTAGAACGTTTTGTATGCTCCCACTGACAAAACAGAGTAACAAGTGTCCAGTTTTGTTTCCTCCATTAAAATGGGTACCACTTGAAGCAATAGTCTCTTGCATAAAATTGCTGCCTCAAAAATTTCTTTTTTGTCACTCAGCCTCTTCTCAACACTACACTTTGCCAGAAGCATTTAAATTATTAAGTGATTTTCTCTGTACATCATATTTCTTTGGCTTTATTTTTAATGAAATGAACTTGGAGCTGTTTTTTTGCCAGTTTCACTCAATGTGGCTGTGTTTATTAATGATGGAAATGCTTTTCTTGGCCATCTGTGGTAAGTAATTTTCTGTTGATCCAGTGTTCTAGTTTCCTGCTTTACAATGCCATTTACTTATTTTTACATGAATCTTTTCTAACATCCTATGGTCTTTCTCTGGAATGGTCATGACTCAGTCCCATACTAACTGTTCACATGTAATCCTTCTTTTTTGTTTTTCTTTCTCCTGTTTAATTCTTTCCCACTTACTGTACTTCCATGGTCATCTCAGCACTTTTATTTAAACTATTTAATTATTGTTATTGCTAGGGCTTCATCACTCTGGGCTGTCTTTTTCTGATATGGAGAGGAGAGACAGGGAAAGACACTGCAACATTGGTACTTCCTCCAATATGATGTGTGTGGGAGTGTGTCAGGCTTGAATATTTTAGTTAATTTTTTTTTACCATTTTACTGGGGATTAATGGTTTACAGTAAAGTTATTGATACAAGGGTACAATTTTTCATCTCACTGTGATAAGGGTCTGCAAAACCTTTTCACCTCCAATTTAGATCCTTTTCTACCATCATGCACTGGAACACCAGCACCCTCTCTATTCCCTCCCTTTGTCACTTTTTATCCAAGGTCCCTTGCTTTACTGAAATACATCACATCCCACCCAAGTTTCACTTTGTTTTTTCTCTTTCTCCCTTTCTGTTCCTGTTTTTTATGTTCTGCTATGAGATAATCTAGTATTTTTCATCCATTTGACTTATCTCACTTAACATAATCCCCTCAAGTTTCATACAAGATAGGCAGCAAAGGAGATGATTTCATCCTTTTTTTAAACATCACACACTCACACACACACACACACACACATATACATATTTCTTATCTACTCAACTATCATTGGGTGCCTGGGATACTTTCAAGTTTGGGCTATTAAAAATTGTGGTGCTGTGAATATAGTTGTACATAGATCTCTTTGGATATGTTTAGTCTTCTGAGGAAGCTCGAGATTGTTTTTCACAGAGGTTAGCTTTTTAATAACTAAGTGAGTCAGTATATTGATATGAAACTTGCCTAAAGCAATACCATAGTATCTAAAATCAAAATAATTTGCCCTTTGGAGTAGTAAAGAATATTTAAGCTATTTATATCTAGGTTCCTGTGCTGTGTCAGTGAGAGTGCACAGAACTTTCCAGAATGTGATTAAGAAAGGTTGAGAGTATACTTCTGTTTTTCACTAGGGGAAAAAAACAAAAAAGCAAATGTCTATGTTGTTTAGTCCTGAATAAAGTCATTAATCTGACATTGTTTTGGTCTAAGAGATGTCTCACAGATACTTTTTGTGAAGTGGCTCCCCTGCAGGTGGGGAGCTGAGGGGCTTGAACCGGGATCCTTACGCTGTCCTTGAGCTTTGCACCACCTGTGCTTAACCCACTGGGCTACCGCTCGACTCCTGAATCTTCTCTGATTATCCAAACTAGTGACGCTTTTGAGCACTTAAAAGTCCATTACATCCCCACCACCACATACACACCCTCAGTCTTCTTCATAGTGATGTTGGTTGAGTACAAAGAATACAAAAATTTTTTGCTAACTAAATTATAACTCAGACCACTTAAGGCAGTCCTTGGGTCAGACACAGCAATAAAAAGTAAAACAGCTTTTTAGAATTAGGATAGTGGCACGCCCAAGAGAGAGCATTTGTTGCCAAACTAAAGGACTTGGCTTCAAGCCCCCAGCTCCCTTCATGCTGGAAGCTTCAGAATTGCTTCATGTTTCCCTCTCTCTCTCTCCCTCATGTTTCTCTCTCTCTCTCTCTCTCATTTCTCTCTCTCTCATGTTTCTCTCTCTCTCTCTCTCTCTCTCTCTCTCCTTCCTTCCGTCACTCTCTCTGTCTCTCCCAAATCTGTCATCTGTCTATATATCTATATGTCTATGTATCTCTATCACCCTATCCTTAATTTCTCTCTTTTTTTTATCCAAAAAAAGGGAAAAATGGTTTCCAGGAGTGATGGATTTGTCACACTTTTGATATTGAGTTCCAACAATAATCATGGTGGGAAAACATATAAATAAAGGAAATATTTTAAGAAAGAAAAACTTTTATATTTATATTTTCTAAGTGTATAGGATTATCTATCTGATAAGCACAAGGAAATTGGGAAGCATACAGAAAGCACTGGACCCCACCACTTCCCATTTTAAATCTCATTATATGAGAGTATTCACCTGCAGAGATCAGCAGCATACCCACTTTTCAACACCTCCATACTAAAAAGGCTTAATACACTGGTAAGAACAGGTTCTTCTCTGTTGGTTTGTGGCACAAACTCCAACCACACTCTGGCCCAGAGAGCATCGATTCACCATAATTTGCAAAAATGAGCATATTTAGACACTATTATGTACCAAGTATTGTGCCATGTACATAAGAATATATATTGAAATATATACACATATATGCATATAGATCCATACATACAAATATATTGCAGTTGATGTCCTCAAGAAGATTTTATTTTAGATGGTGAGGTGAAAAATAAAGAAAAAAAAGAAGATAAATCTGACTTAATCAGCACAAAAGATTAGAGGCAGCAGAGATACTTGTAGGATTGGGCTTGGTGGCTATAGAACTAGATGCTAACTCCTAACCCCAACACTAACATTTTTCTCTTTCTCTCTCCTTTCTCAGCATTTCCTCTTTTCCTTAATAGTAAGACTAAATTTTAACTGGGACCAGATTCCTAAATAGAAACTATATTTCCAGGCCTCTGAACTCCAATTCCATAAGGACCTGGAGAGAGGAGAAGAAAAAAGGAAGGACATTTGGAAGTAGTAGTAGGTGTAGGCTTAACTGAGAAAGAAAGAAAAGGCAAGACCATAGGGAAAAATGGGCAAGAGGCTAATAGCCAAAATATATAGAGAGCTCGCCAAACTCATTAAATAATAATAATAATAATAAAGAGCTCACCAAACTCAGCAAAAAATAAAAATAAAGAGCTTGCCAAACTCAGCAACAAACAAACAAACAAAAAATCCAAAAATGGGGAATGAATATGAACAGAATATTCACCAAGAAGAGATCCAGAGGGCAACAAGCATGAAAAAATACTCCAAGTCATTGACTGTCAGAGAAATGCAAATAAAGACAACAATGAAATACCACTTCACTCCTGTGAGAATGTCATACATGAGAAAAGGTAGCAGCAGCAAATGCTGGAGAGGTTGTGGGGTCAAAGGAACCCTCCTGCACTGCTGGTGGGAATGTTAACAGACCCAACCCCTGTGGACGACAGTCTGGAGGACTCTCAGAAGGCCGGAAGTGGACCTATCCTATGATCCTGCAATTCCTCTCCTGGATATATCCTAAGGAACCCAACAAAACACACCCAATACAAAAAGATTTGTGTATACCTATGTTCATAGCAGCACAATTTATATTAATCAAAACCTGGAAGCAACTCAGGTGTCTAACAACAGATGAGTAAGTTGTGGTATATATACACAGTGAAATACTACTTAGCTATTAAAAATGGTGATTCACCTTATTCACCTAATCTTGGATGGAGTTGAAGGAATTATGTTAAGTGAGATAAGCTAGAAAAAGGATGAATATGGGATGATCTGATTCATAGGCAGAAGTTGAAAAATAAGAACAGAAGGGAAAACACAAAGCAGAACTTGGACTGGATTTGGTGTATTGCACCAATGTAAAAGACTCTGGGGATGGGGGTGGGTGTTCATTTGCTAGAACTGATGGGGAGGACCTGCAGGGGTTAGATTGGTATGTAGAAATGTTACATATGCACAGACTACTATATTTTACTGTTGACTATAAACCATTAGTTCCCCAGTAAAGAAAAAAAATGGGCAAATATATATCAGTATAAACAGACAGTTACAGAAGTAATAGGCAATCCAGATCTGCAACCTTGGGATAACTGCTGTACTTTCCAATGAAGGGAATGGGGATAGGGAACTCTGGTGTTGAGAATGGTACAGAATTATATTATGCCCTTGTTAGCTTATAATTTTGTGAATCAATATTAAGTCACTAGAAAAAAAGAAAAAGAAACTGTTTCCCAGTCTCCTTTGCAGCTAAGTGTGATGATGTGACAAATACTGCACAATTACTTAAGTAGGGTAAGTAATGTCTGAAGTATTGAAGTCACATCCTTTAGAGAAGAATGCATTAACTTTAACTTTCCCTTTTCCTTTACTGTCAGCTGGAATGTGGACCAGTGCTATTTTCTCTTTCTGAAGGTCTCACCATGTGAATGTATAACAAAGTAGGAGACTTCTCATAATTCATAGATGGGTGACCTATCTCACTCAGCCTTCCTACAGCATACTTCTAGATTGTTATGTAGCACAAATTGATTTATCAAATGCTTTGATTTGTTATAATGGCTGGTCCTGCAGAGTGGTAAAGGAAAAGCTCATGATGAAATGCTTTGAGGGGTGGTTAGGATTTATATTAGTAGGAAATGAGTATCTACCCTGGGGAAATGAGACAGCAGTTTATGCAACAGACTTTCAGTGAAGGTCCCAAGTTCAATTCCTAGCATGCCTATAAACCAGAGATGAGCAGTGTTCTGATTAAACAATAATAATTTAAAGGGGAATTATATATAAGGGACAGAAAAGAAAAACCTGAAAATTCCCAACTGCAAAAGAAAAATAAGAGCAAAGATGTGGACATAGTTCACAACACAAAAAGCTTGAGGAAGAGTCAATGAATTGATTTAGTTGAAGCTAAAGTTCACATACAGAAGGAATAAAAGACAAAAGTTCAACTTGGATTTGGGCCAAATAGTAAAAATACTTGGATAAAAGCTCAGCAGAGTAAAATTGTCCATATGGAAAATAGAACCAGTGTTTTAATAAAGAGCCTGTATACTGAACAGCATGGAGGATGAAGGGAAAGAGAATCTAAACTGGATGTTAGAAAGCAAAACATATTCTTGGGAGAAATTTGCTTGTTTTGGTCACTACCTGTGTATTTAGAGGAGAGGATATGAGTGCAGATAATTAAAAGATGATAATATCACAAATGAGGTACTTTTTAATAACATAAAGAGGATTTCAGTTTTATAACCTCTGAGTTGATAGCATTAATCTATGAGTAAATGTCTCACAGAAGAAATGAAAATTAAATCTCATGGAGATGTGTTCAGTTTGATATATATATAGTGAGCTATAGAGCCATACAGAATGAGAGAGAGAGGAAAAGAGAAAGAGAGAGAGAAGAATAGCATCACTGAAAGTAAAAGAAAGATTTTTAATAAAATGGGGTTAACTGGTGTGGAAGTAGATGACAGAATAAAGGCAAGAGCCCCACTCTACTAGGGAAAGAGAGAGGCAGACTGGGAGTATGGATCGACCTGTCAATGCCCATGTTCAGCGGGGAAGTAATTACAGAAGTCAGACCTTCCACCTTCTGCATCCCATAATGACCTTGTGTCCATACTCCCAGAGGGTTAAAGAATAGGAAAGATATCAGGGGAGGAGATGGGATATGGAGATCTGGTGGTGGGAATTGTGTGGAGTTGTACCCCTCTTATCCTATGGTTTTGGTAATGTCGCCTTTTTTAAAAAAATAAAAAAATATAAAATGACTCCTAGGTTCATGTTCTTACTAGCCATATAGACTCAAATGTAACTTTATTTAAAATCACCCCCCCAAAAAAAAATCTGTCCTGTGAATTTCTCTCTCTTTGCTGCCAAGATACTCATCATATCCTGCCTTGATTTACACAAACTCCTTCTCATTGGCCTCTTTCTCATCAGTTTCCTATTCCCGTCTTTGCCAAATGTTGCTGCCAAGTCCATTTTCCTTTCCTGCTGTTCATACTATGTTTCTCCCACTCTTCTTTGGCTTCTTTTCACCTTCCAGCCTCCCCATGACTCTGCACCTGCTTACAACTGTTCTTCCTCCTTCCTGCAGCCCCCAGTCTGCACCCCCACCCACCCTACTTCCTCTGACCCTATCATGCCTGGCATCTTTAACCATCAGATTCCTGTACTCATAACTACAGTCCAACATCTGATATCATCACTCTCTTCTTCCACAGACCTCTTATACACAACACAGATCCTATTCTTGCTGCAGAGAAAGTCAGTGCTTTCTACATCATTTATGAAGCTTTCTGGCTCGAATAATTGCTTCATTCTGCTTTTCCCCCAAGTATTTATGAGTATAGTTGACTACTGTTTTTACTGTATACTTTCCAGTCCCTATTTTCTTAAAGGCATGATATTATTTGTTCTAAGAACATTATTTAATTACTATCAGATGGTTTTTGTCCCTTGTAAAGCACTTATTGGTGCTAATTTGGGAGGGGGGAGTACTGAACAAATAATACAAATCTCACATTGCCTCTTTCATGAGGGGACTTAAACCCAGTCTGTTTTTCCAAGAGCACCTTGAGTTTTTTCTCCATAAAACACAGGAGAAAACTCTGTCAAGAAAAAAAAAAAAGATCGATACACAAAAAGAAAGCTGTTACTATTGTCATCAACAAATAATGTACACCCCCAATATTTCCTTGAGGGAATATGATGTTCAGGGGGCAATTTAGGCTGTTCAACACAAACTCTAGTACAGAAATAGAAATATTTCTACAAGGACATCTGCAGTTATCACTTAAAGTGTCATTTATATCACAACTTATGAACATTTTTCTTACTCAAGTTTCATTCAGCACAGATACTTCATTTTTGGTAAAAACCTACTCCCAGTTCTTAGATAACTAATTCCAAATAAGATCTTTATTTATAATGATGGAATTTGGCATAAAATAATAAAATATTATTTCATAAGAACATGATTTAAATGATTGTTGCTTAATCCCATATTATTTTTAAACAATAAAAGGCTTCACTACCTATTATTTATTTAAATATACTTACTATAGTCACAAAATGGAGAAGTTGAATAGCAAAGAGAGCCATGTTCCCTTTTTTTGCATTTTATTTCTCTTAAATGGTGAAAAAAAAACTTGATATTCACCATTTCATTTACAACAAGAATCAGAAAACTGTCAAAGACAAACTGTTTCCCATCACACAAATGATTTGATCACAGGTAATAAAATTGCACAAACTCAAAGTCTAAATAACCATGTAAATGGGTTCTGCCGTTTTGGAGGACAGATGGTGGATCACAACAGTAATGGGCTATGAATTCCAAAAAGATTGTCCTTGAGTATATACTAAAGAAATTATTGAAGAAATAAACTTAAAATACAGTTAAAGTGGAACTGAAGTTGAAAAAATTACATGAATTTTTAAGAGATCAAGAAGACAGAAGTAGAGAACTTATAGATTGCATTAGAATTTAACAGAAGATAGAGCTAGAAGATGCATCTGGCTTGCTTTTTTAGAGAGGGTGGTAACTGATCCTATTAATCACTCCTAGCAGGCTTCCTGCTGAGTTATTTTCTTTACCAAGATTCTTGGCTCAGCAGGGGTGTCATTCAAAGCCTTTTCCTTTTTGTTTTCCTTCTCTTTTTTTTTTTTTTAAGTGGCTGGATCTCTATTTGAGTGACAAAATACCTGACCAATCAGAGCCTCACCCCTGCCTGGGAAAGACTACCTGGAGGTTTTGTTTGTTTGTTTGGATATTTCTTACAATTGGCTGTCTTTGCTCAGGTTGCCTGCAGCCTATCCACAGTGGTCCAAGCTGCAGACTGACAGGTTTTTTTTTTTTCACTCTATTTTATTTTATTATTACGATTATTATACACATGTCCCTTTTCCCTCCTCCTTCTTCATGGTGACCAAAATTAACTCATTGTTTATTCCATTGTTAGGTGACTGTGTGTCCTATCCATTGTGAGAGGAACTTGTCTCTCTCTACCTCTTCCCTTTACTCTCTTTTTTCCCTTCTCCTAGCTAATTGAAAAATATATATATATTTCCTTTCACTGCTCTTCTCTTTTACTTTTTCTTTTTCTTTTCTTCTTTTGCTTTCTGAATTCACTGATACTCATTTGTGAATTATTTTGGGGGAGAAATCTGATGATTCAGACTGGACTCTGAGAGTGTGTGTGTATCTCTTTACTTCCGTTTCTCCTCTTGCTATCCCTAGAATTTATAGTGGACAGTAAATTTGCATAATTGTCTATTCTTGCTTTCCCTTTTTGCTTTCTCTTTCTTTTTATTTTGGATTTGGTTGATATTATTTCTTGGACTGGAGGTGTTGTTTGCTAACTGGTATTGGTTGAACTGCACCAATCCTTCCTTCAGTTATTATTGTTGTAATTTCTGAGGTTAGTAACTGCATATGTCATAAAGATCTTTAGTATAGCATGTCTTGTACTCAAAACACAACAACTGAAGAATGAGAGAACAGAAAAATAAAAACCACATCAATAAAAAAAAATGGTTAAATCAAGAGCAAGTAAAACTTCTACCATAATTAATCAGGACAGGAGCCCAGAAGAAACTCCAAATCACTCAGAACCATAGGTAACAAAAGTATGAAAGCAATAATAAACCTAATAATCACAGAAATGAAGAAAACTATGGAGGAAATGGCTATCAGAAATAGGGAAACAACAGATGAGGCCCTCAAGGAAAATACTAGCTATCTCGGGTAATTAGAGAAATGAAAGCCAAAATAGCTGAGCTAAAAGGACAATTAGAAGAACAAGCTAATACTACAACTGAACTGAAAAAAGAAGCTGAGGGAAGGTAAATCAGACTAACAGAAGCAGAAAATAGAATTAGCCAGATGAAGATGAGATACAGAAAACAAAGAAAGAGGTAAAAGAGGTCAAAAAGAGATTGAGAGACATTGAAAACAACAACAGAGACATATGGGATTATCTCAGAAGAAGTAACATTCATATAATTGACCTAGCAGAGGAAGAAAGGAAGGAAGGGAAAGTAAACATACTAGAGGAAATAATAGTAGAAAACTTCCCAGGCCTATGCAACAGAAAAGACATTAAGATCCGAAAGGCCCAGAGAGTCCAAAACAGAATTAACCCAGACCTGAAGACATCAATACACATCATAGTGACAATGAAAAGAAGTAAGGATAAAGAAAGGATCCTAAAGACTGCAAAAGAAAAATAAAAAGTCACATACAGGGTAAAACACATAAAATTATCAGTGGACTCTAAAAAGCCAGAAGAGAATGGCAAGATATCTATAGATATAGAGCCCTCAATGAAAAAGGTTTCAAGCAAGGATAATATATCCTGCTAGACTTTCATTCAAACTATATGGAGGGATCAAAACTTTGTCAGACAGGCAACAGTTAATTTAAATGAAGCAACAATCACCAAGCCTACCCTGAAAGAGGATCTAAAAGACATCTAATAAACAAGAACATCACTATAATACTTACCATATATCAGAACAAATAAATATAGTTGAATAATGGCACTACAGTACATTAACTCTATAATATCAATAAATGTCAGTGGCTTAAATTCACCCATTAAAAGGCACAAAGTGGGAGGACGGATCAGAAAAGACAACACAGCTATATGCTGCTTACAAGAATCCCACCTGACTCAACAAGACAAATACAGTCTTAAAGTGAAAGGATGGAAAACTATCATACAGGCTAATGAACCACAAAAAAAAAAAAAAGAAAAAAAGAAAAAAAAGGCAGGAACAGCCATTCTCATCTCTGACACCATAGACTTTATATTAAATACAGTAATAAAAGATAGGCAAGGCCATTATATAATTATTAGAGGATCTATCAACCAAGAAGATTTAACAATTATTAACATCTATGCACCCAATGAGGAACCATCTAAATACATCAAACACCTACTGAAAGAATTACAAAAATACATCAATAACAATACAATAATAGTGGGAGACTTCAACACCGCACTCACACTTAGATCAGCTAAGCAAGGAATCAACAAACAAAGAAGGGAATTAAATGAAGATATGGACAGACTGTACCTCCTGGACATTTTTAGAGTTCTTTACCCAAAAAAACTGGAATACACATTCTTTTCAAATCCACACAGCACATCCTTAAGGATAGACCACATATTAGACCACAAAGACAGTATTAACAAATTCAAGAGCATTGAAATCATCCAAAGTATCTTCTCAGACCAGAGTGGAATAAAGCCAACACTCAACAGCAAACAGAAAATTACTAAAAGTCACAAAAATTGGAAACTCACCAACATACTAATTGGTAACTGCTGGGTCAAAGAGGCACTCAAGCAAGAAATTCAAATGTTCCTGGAAACAGATGAAAATAAAGACACAAGCTATCAAAATATTTGGGACACAACTAAAGCAGTACTTACAGTTAAACTCATAGCCATACAAGCACACATTAGAGAACAAGAAAAAGCTCAAATAAATTGCCTCACTGCATGCCTTAAGGACTCAGTGGAACAAAAGAATCCTAAAAGCAATCAGATAGAATTAAATCACTAAAATTAGAGGAGAAATGAGTAACATCGAAAATAAGAGAACTATAAGACAGACTTAAATCACTAAAATTAGAGGAAAAATGAGTAACATCGAAAATAAGAGAACTATACAAAAGATCAATGAAGTCAAATGCTGGTTCTTTGAAAAAATTAAACAAGATTGATAAACCACTAACCAGACTCTCTAAAAATAAAGGGGGAGGGGAAAGACTTCGATAAATAGAAATGTAAATGATAGAGAAAATATCACAACTGACACCACAGAAATCCAGAAATCATGTGAAACTTTTATGAAGAACTATACACCACCAAGGTAAAGAATCTGGAAGAAATGGAAGAATTCCTAAAAACATATACACTTCCAAAATTGAATCAGAAAGAACTAAAGAAGATAAATGTACCAATCACAGACAAAGAAATTGAAATGGTTATTAAGAGTCTTCCCAACAACAAATGTCCTGGACCAGATGGATTTACAAATGAAGTCTAGAAAATCTTCAGGAAACAGTTAATATCTATACATCTAAAGCTCTTCCAAAAGATTGAAGAAACAGGAACACACCCTTCAACCTTCTATGAAGTCATCATCACACTGATACAAAAAGCAGATAGGGATACCACAAAAAAGGAAAACTACAGACCAATATCTCTGACAAACATAGATGCCAAAATATTGAACAAGATCCTGGCCAACCAGATATAGCAATATATCAAAAATATTGTTCATCACGACCAAGTGGGATTTATCCCTAGGAATGCAAGGCTGGTTCAACATACATAAGTCAATCAATGTCATTAACCACATCAATAAAAGCAAAGCCAAAAACCACAAGATTATCTCAATAGATGCAGAGAAAGCCTTTGACAAAATCCAACACTCATCCATGCTCAAAACTCTACAAAAAATGGGAATAGATGGGAAATCCCTCAAGATAGTGGAATCCATATACAACAAACCTACAGCTAACATCATACTGAATGGACAGAAGCTGAAAGCATTCCCCCTCAGACAGGGGACTAGACAGGGCTGTCCACTGTCACCATTACTCTTCAACATAATATTAGAAGTTCTTGCCATAGCAATCAGGCAAGAGAAAGGAATACAGATCATAAAGGAAGAAGTCAAGCTCTCACTATTTGCAGATGATATGCATAGAAAAACCTAAAGAATCCATCAGAAAGCTACTGGAAGTTATTAGTAAATATAGGATGGTGTCAGGCTACAAAATCAATGTACAAAAATCAGTGGCATTTCTTTATGCAAACACTAAATCTGAAGAAGACTACATTCAGAAATCACCCCCATTCACTGTTGCAGCAAAATCAATAAAATTCCTAGGAATAAAGCTGACCAAAGAAGTGAAAGACTTGTATACTGAAAACTATGAGTCACTATTCAAGGAAATAGAAACTGATACCAAGAAATGGAAAGACATCCCATGCTCATGGATTGGAAGAATTAATATTATCAAAAGGAACATTCTCCCCAGAGTTATATGGAAATTTAATATGATAACATTCAAAGGTCCACCAAGCTTTTTAAGAAAATAGAACAAAAATTACAATCATTTGTCTGGAACCAGAATACATCAAGAATCACCAAAACTATCTTGAGGAAAAGAAATGGAGGCATCACATTCCCAGATTTCAAACTATAATGTAAGACCATTATTATCAATACAGCCTGGTACTGGAAAAAAAATGGATACACAAATTAGTGGAGCAGAATTGAAAGCCCAGAACTAAATCCCAACACCTATGGACATCTAATCTTTGATAAGGGGGCCCAAAGTATTAAATTTAGGAAGGAGGCTGTCTTGAATAAATGGTTCTGATATACTAGGTTGAAACATGCAGAAGAATGAAACTGAACCACTTTATCTCAGCAGAAACAAAACTCAACTCCAGATGGATCAAGGACTTGGATATTAGACCAGAAACTACTAAATTCTCAGAGGAAAATATTGGTGGAACACTTTGCCACCTAAACCCCAAGGCATCTTTGATGATAAAAACCCAATTGCAAGGAAGACTAAAACAGAAACAAAACAATGGGACTACATCAAATTGAAAAGCTTCTGCACAGCCAAAGAAACTGTCACAGAAACAAAGAGACCCCTCACAGTATGAGAGAAGATCTTCACATGCATTTTATTAGACAAGAGACTGATAACCAAAATATACAAAAAGTTCAGCAAATGTAGCAATGAAAAAGCAAATGACCTCATCCAAAAATGGACAGAGGATATGACCAGAACATTCACTACAGAAGAGATCTAAAAGGCTAACACACATGAAAAATCACTCCAGGTGACTGATTGTCAGAGAAATGCAAATAAAGACAGCATGAGAAACCACCTCACCCCTGTGAGAATGGCATACATCAAAAAGGACAGCAGCACAAATGCTGGAGAGGCTCTGGGAATAACAGTACCCTGCTGCATTGCTAGTGGGAATATCAATTGGTCCAACCTCTTTGGAGAACTTCTGGAGAACTCTCACACAGCTATATACAAATAATGTCAAAGGACATAAATTATGGTGATGTTGTGTATGATACAGAAAATCCTAACAAAGGGATTTTCAAAGTTAACCCAATTGCTGAATAATTTGATTACAGCAATAATTTCCTATTGATTTCTTAAACCCTAAGACTGCAAGAACCACCCTCTTCCTCTATAGAGCCTATATTTACCCCAGTCCTAGAACCTCTAAGATGGAGCTTAATTTCCTGTATGCCTCTCTCAATTCATACCAAGTGATATTGCATCTGCTGATCTCAACCTACTCACCTCAAGGAGTACCGCCTCAGAATGCTTCATTTCAGATTGTGTCCGGACACATCAGGCATGGAATATAACACTTCTGCCTCATTACTCGGGTAAGATCTTTCCTTTCATAGGATTGTCTAATTCCATTTCAGGTGGTTCACTTCATAACAAAGTCCCAAAACCTAGATATAGATCAAGTCTCATTAGATAGTGCATATGTTCACATGTATCCATCCATAAATTAGGGCAAAATATATACCTGAAAGAAAAAATGTACAATAGTCTGTAGTGAGTCACTGTATGCAGCAAGCAAGTATAAAGATCTAAAAAAGACATCATAAAGTTCCTAATGAAATAGTGTCTAAATAAACTTAGATACCCTCCTCACCTATTTCCTATTACATTTCCCTCAGTCACTACAAAGTTAACCTTATCAAAGTAAGGACTGCAAAAACTGATTAAGGATGAGAGACTGGCATACATTAATGATGACTCTTTAGTCACTATTAGGCCACCCCATCAGCTGGGGCCCTAGTCCAGGAGTCCAGAGATTCCCAAACAGACATGATGGGCCTGGACCTTGAATAAATCCCTCTCTCCACTGTTACTGGTGATTTTTATCAGGAACAACACAATAGACCCCTGTGTGGGGCCCCATAGGACCTTGCCCTAAAAATGGATCAACCACAGTAGAGAATGTTCCATCCTCCGAAGGAAGGCTGGACAACATACTCTATGCTACACCTGAGGAAGATGGATCCTAATATTGGGGCAGCTTGGAAGATTCTTACTCATGACCACAGAATGTGAGCTCAGATCTACAGAGATGCAGAGGTCACATAGTCTCTTAAGCTGAATATGGGCCTCAGACCACATCAAATCGATGAGGTTTATAGTCAACAATATTTACACACCTTTCCCACATTTGGGAGCTACTCTCTTCCCTGATCCAGCTTTCTGGTCCTTTTTCCAGCCATGACATCATCTCCTCAGACAATAATTTGGGTCCACCTGGATATCAGATGTCAGGCTCAGAAAACAAACAAAGAAAGAAACAAACAAACAAACAAAAAAACATTAGTGTAGTCATGAGCCCTTTTAAATATACCTAAAATAGGCCTAGTATCTACAAAACAGAGACTCCCAAATCCTCATCTGCACTAATCCAGCCTTTAGTTTCATGATTTTTCAACAACTTCTTTGGCTTTATATATTAACTCATTTCAGCCACCAGGTTCCAGATGCTACCATGATGCCAACTGGACTTCCCTAGGCAGATGACCCCACCAATGTGTCCTGGAGCCCGCTTCCCCAGATCTCCACCCCACTAGAGAAATAGAGAGACAGGGTGGAAGTATGGATAAACCTGCCAATGCCTACATTCAATGGGAAAGCAATTACAGAAGCCCGACCTTCCACCTTCTGCAACCTATAATGACCCTAGGTCCATACTCCCAGAGGGATAAAGAAAAGGAAAACTCTCAGGGGAGGGGATGGGATATGGAGTTCTGATGGTGGAAATTGTGTGGAGTAGTACCCATCTGATCCTATCATTTTTGTCAGTGTTTCCTTTTTATAAATAAAAATTATAATAAAAAATAAATCACTAAAATTAGGGAAGAAATAAATAACATAAAAAATAAGAGAACCATACAAAAGATAAATGATGCCAAATGATTGTTCTTTGAAAAATTAAACAACATTGACAAACCCTTATCAAATATTTTACTTCTCTCAACCACTCTATGTCTAATGTCAGAGTAGGGAATACAAAAGCTAGATAAGGGCTAGAGATTGACACACTTTAATGATGGCTCTTTTGGTCATTATCAGGCTACCCCATTCTCCAGGACTATATACAGTAAATCCTGGGATTCCTACATAGATATGAACAACTGAGACCTCTCAAAAATCCCTTTCTCCACTGTCACTGGTCATTTCAATAAGGAACAGCATTATGGACCATCTTGCTGGCTTCTAGAGGACCTTGCCTTCAATGTAGAACAACAATGATAGTGACTGCTCTACACTCCGAGGGGAGGCTGTGTCAGCACACTCTGCCACTAGAGGAATACTGCTTCTAATTTGAGTGCAACCTAGAAAGTTCCTTTCTATGACTACAGAATGCAAGCTCAGACCAACTGGGATGTGGAGGTTACACAGCCTCCTGTGCTTCATAGGAGCCCCAGATGAGATCAATGGGGTTTACAGTTAACAGTATTTATATATTCTTCCCATATTTGGGAGCTACTCTTTCTCTGATCCAGCTTTCTAGTCATATTCCAACTCTGACACCATCTTCCCAGACAAAACCTTTATCCCACCTACATGTTAGCTGTCAGTCTCAGGTAAAATTACTAGTCATGGGCCTCTTGGAATATACCTAAAATAAACTTCATAGCTCCTTTAAAGATGAATATCTCAAGTCTCATCTGCTATTTTCTTACCTTTAGGTTCCTGATTATTAAACAATTTGTTCTGCTTTGTATCTTAAAGCTTTTCAGCCACCAAGTTGCTGATGCTACCATGATGCCAACCTGACTTCCCCAGGCAGACAACCTCACCAGTGTGGTCTGGAACCCCACCTCTCCACAGCCCTGTCCCACTAGGAAAAGACAGAAACAGGCTGGGAGTATGGATCAACCTGCCAATGTCCATGTCCAGCAGAGAAGCAATTATAGAAGCCAGACCTTCTAACTTCTGCACCCCATAATGATCCTGGATCCATGCTCCAAGAGGGATAAAGAATAGGAAAGCTTTATCCCAGAGGGATAAAAATAGGGTGGGATCTGGAATGCTGGTGGTAGAAATTGTGTATAGTGGTATCCTTCTTATCCTACAGTCTTGTCAATCATTATTCAATCAATAATAATTTAAAAAAAGAAATAAAACAGAACTGGAACTTAAGGATCCTGATTCGAGCCCCGGCTCTCCACCTGCAGGGGAGTCGCTTCACAAGTGGTGAAGCAGGTCTGCAGGTGTCTATCTTTCTCTCCCCTCTCTGTATTCCCCTCTTCTCTCCATTTCTCTCTGTCTTATCCAACAATGATGACATAAACAACAACAATAATAACTACAACAATAAAACAAGGGCAACAAAAGGGAATAAATAAATAAATATTTTTAAAAAACTAATAACCAAACTCACTTAATTTTGTAAAAGCTATAGTGAAAATCATAGGGAAGAGTATGGAAAAGACAGGAACTTAATAAGGAATTGGGAATAGAAGATTGAGCTTTTCACTCTTTTCTGTATGGGTAAGGGTGTACTGTACAGCAAACCATAACAAAGGGACTTTTCAAAGTTAACCCAATTAACAAATAATGTGATGATAATATTAACTATTGATTGTCTTTTTGAACCCTAAGACAGCAGGAACCTCACATCTTCACTATAGAGCCCCTACTTCCCCCAGTCCTGGCACCCTTGGATAGGGCTCACTTTCCCGTATGCTTCTCCCAATCCATACCAAATAATATTGCATCCGCCGATCACAACCTAACCAAAGCAACGATTGCCATCTCAACATGCTTCACCTCAGTGTGTATCCAGAGACTTCACGTGTGGAATGACAACCCTTCAGCTTCATTACTCGGGTGAGACCTTTCCTTTTATAGTACACTCTAATTTCATCTCAGGTAGTTCACTTTCTAACAAAGTCCCATAACCTAGACATACACCAGTTTCTGTGAGAGAGAGCGTATGTGCACACGTATCCATAAACTACTGCAAAATATATACCTGAAAGCAGGATTACACTAGAGTTTGCAGTGAGTACCTCCCTAACACTTCCTCTCCACTATTCCAATCTTGGGATCCATGATTGCTCAACAAATTGTTTGGCTTTGTATGTTAACTCTCTTTTCAATCACCAGGTTCCAGATGCCACCAGGATGCTGGCTAGGCTTCCCTGGATTGAAGACCCCACCAATGTGTCCTGGAGCTCAGCTTCCCCAGAGACACACCTTACTAGGGAAAGAGAGAGGCAGACTGGGAGTATGGACCGACCAGTCAACGCCCATGTTCAGCGGGGAAGCAATTACAGAAGCCAGACCCTCTACCTTCTGCAACCCTCAACGACTCTGGGTCCATGCTCCCAGAGGGCTAGAGAATGGGAAGGCTATCATGGGAGAGGGTGGGTTATGGGGATTGGGTGGTGGGAATTGTGTGGAGTTGTACCCCTCCTACCTTATGCTTTTGTTCACTAATCCTTTCTTAAATTAAAAATTTAAATAAAAAAAAAAAATACCAGGGTCTAAAAAAAAAAAAACAAAAACAAAAACTATTCTATTAGAAGACTTTATAGAAACAACTTCTGATGTCTCTGGTGGAATTATTTCAACAGATAACAAAATCACTGTAGTCAATTGTACCATGGACCTTTCAAATACAGATATAATGTGACAGAAAGGATGAATAATACTACAACAGAAACTATTTTAGGCTACCTGAAAGAGGTATGTAGGATAAATACCCATTAACAATGGCTTCTTCATAGCTGTGCCATTAATGCTACCAGTAGTTAAATCTCATGATAATGGTGATAAAGCTGAAATAGAGTTTGTCTAAACAAAAAAATTAAATTTAGTTTGTACTACTATCATAACCTATGGAAATTAAATTCTGATAAGTCTACCAAATCAAATTATCTAATGCTTTGGTATCATGTTTGATGGTATAACTATGTCACATAATAATAGTACAAAAAGAGAGGTGATTATGTTTAGAAATAAATACTTTGGTTTTATGATATAATATTCATACCAAGCAGTTACTGAAGATGTTTATATCCATAGTTATTTAACAGGCTTTAATTGACTGTGTGAGAAACAGGCTATGTTAAGTTCAGGACATTTACTCAGCTATGTCAAATTTTCACCCCAGTTGCTGCTTACATATTTCCTAAATCATAATAAAATTTCCTAATATATCCATAATACTTTTAGGAGCACTTTTGACATATAAAAGAAAGTGGAAATTGTTGACTGTTATTATTTTAGTCCTTATAGCGATATTTTGTATGTCATATGCTTCAGAGATCCTGAAGTATTCTCTACTTTAGCAGTAGAAGTATTCTTTTACTTTAGCGGAAGAAAAGAGGCTAGTAAACAAAACATCTTCAATGTTACATTTTTTTATTTGGGACAGAACAGAAAAATCACCTTAGGAGTAATCAAAGTAATACAAAATATGTTTGAAGAATGTGTGCGCGCCTCTAGCTAAAGGTAATCAGTTATTACCTAAAACAGTAAAAATGAAGAAAAATTAAGTAATCTTTGATAACTACCATAAAGATTCACTGATTAAGACTAACTCTTCTTACATTGTACTTCCTTTAGACTATAGTAAATTGTTCTTGGTATTATTAAAGTAATTTCTCATTTATTTTTATAATAATGAATCCAATATTTTCTAGTCTTCTTTGGCTTGCTATTTATCACCCATTCATCATTCATTCCATTCACTTAAAGCATCTTCTTCATGTCCAGGTATGTCTGTTGGTGATTGGTCAAGAGAAGTTGAATCTTTATATCTCATTGAACTAAGATCAGAATGTATCTCAGTTGTTGAAGCTTTTGATCCCCAAAATGCCTTGACTGCAGCCCTGGAGAAAAAAGTTTCATGAAACAAAAAATTTAAGTTGAATAAACTTTTATTTTACTTTTTGCATGCAGAAACTCCTCATTAATCAGGATTTATTTCTGGCTTTTGGAGCATAGGCCATACTGTGATAGTAAATAAATCCTCAGATGCACAAGGATACACTACTCAAAAAAAAAAAAAAAAGCAAAGAAAGCATTTGAGATATTCTTATCAGAATGAATAAGTAGGTTACAATCATCTTAGAGTTGTCAGAAATAAAAATAGATACCACAATAATACATTTAATAAATTATTTTGATAGGAACTATCACACAAAGCTAAAATTATACTTAAAAACCCTCATACTAGGGGAGTCATTCGGTAGCACAACGGGTTAAGCACACATGACGCAAAGCACAAGGACCAGTGTAAGGATCCCAGTTCAAGCCCCCGGCTCCCCACCTGAAGGGAGGTAGCCTCACAAGTGGTGAAGCAGGTCTGCAGGTGTCTATCTTTCTTTCCCCCTCTCTGTCTTCTTATCCTCTCCCCATTTCTCTCTGTCCTATCCAACAATGATGACATCAAAAGCAACAATAACTACAACAATAAAACAAGGGCAACAAAAGGGAATAATAAATATTTGAAATAAAAAACCCTCATACCTTGAAAAGGAAGTCATGAAACTGACCTAAGGTAGGATAGTCACAGGGGAAATGAAGGGAATTGGGCAGTTTCAAAACATGTGTGATAAACTTGAAATTCAGTGGATAAGGGAGAAATAGACAAGGATGTCAATCAAGGACAGAGACATCGTTTAACCCTTTACCTACCAGTTTATAATTATGAAGATCAGTACAAATATCACGAATACACAGATAATGACTCCTATAGTCAGCACAAAGACCAGGACAGCATCAGTGTCTGGCCGTACTGATCTTTTCATCTGCAGTTCTAAAGAAAAAAAAAACATGTAACTGATGAATATTACTGCTAGAGATGTAAAGAAATCTAAATAGAAACTCTATGGTCTGAAAAACAAACCTGGAATGATACAGAGTTAAAGAAAGAAAGATATCAATAAGCTTCCTCTGTATACTTGAAACATCTGTTATACACACACACATATACAGAAGAATTTAACAATGAATAATGAACACACTATATTCTTGCTATCTAGATACAATTATCACTTTACTAATCCCTTTATCAATTTATTGATCCACTTTAATGTTTTAACACATTCAGCATAATTGTGTGCTTATATCCAAAAACATGATTCAATGGACATACTACAAACTAAAGGCCAATGTTAATTTATATATTTTTTCTTGAGACAATTGCACAAATGTCTTATATGTACTTTGCTTATTTCTGGCAAATATAAACACACATAGGTAATTCAAATCCCTATGAAAACACAGATTATTATTAAACCCTCAAAAAGGTTCCTCAAGCCTCTTCCAGTTAGTTCCTGCACCATCCTCCAGAAGTAAGTACTATCCTGGTTTTCTATTCAACTATTAATGTGCTTATTCTAGGACTTATTAGATATGGAAACATACACCACTTATTCTTTTGTGCATAGTGTCTAATTATGTTTTTACTAAGCATACTGTTTTAAAAATTCACCTACATTTCTTATAAGAAGAGCTCACTTCTTTTTTTACTACTCAGTAGTATTCTTGTCTGTTTATTCATCTTCCTATGATGGACACTTATGCTACTATAATGAACTTTCTAAAGAGCCAAAGCAGAATTTATTTCTTTTTGTTGTGTATGTGCTTACAGGTGTGTGTGTGTGTGTGTGTGTGTGTGTGTGTGTGTGTGCATGTGTGCATGTGTACACACACACACACAAGCAAGCACACAGGCTAAGTCTCTGAAGAGTTCCTAAGCCTGACTAAAGATCTTTTAAACCATTTATCAACCTGAGGATCAAAAGTGCTATTTAAATCCTAGTAAAATACCTGGAACATATTATGATCAAGAAAACACTTGTTTTTATTTTATGTTATTAATAGTTTTTTAGAAGATTATAAATTTACAATGTATACTTCCACACCACACCCACCACCAAAGTTCTGTATCCCCATGCTCTCACCTCCTAAAGATAATCACCATCAGTCTTATAGTTTGCTTATGAAATGAGTGCAGCCTAGAATGTTCGCAGCTGTGACTGACAGGGACTAAGAGGTCACACAGGCTCCTGTGCTAAATATAAATACATATGGACCCTTGACCAGATGGATAGGGTAAACAATTTTATTCATAGATTGTCTTCAAGATTGGGAGCCACTCTCTGTCATAACTAAACTTTCTAGCCCTTTTCTCAATTCTGACACTATCTTCTCAGACATTTTTGTCTAACTCCATGTTAGCTATCAAACTCAAGCAAAAAACTATGAAAGTCATAGGCACCTAGGAACATACCTAAAATACCTCACTTCTTCCTACCCTTAGATCCCTATTCTCATCTGCTCTATTCTTTTGTCTCCTGTTCATTAATCATTTTGTCCTGCTTTATAACTTAGTCTTTCAGCCACCAAGTTGCAGATGCTATCATCATTCCATCCTGACTTCCTTGGGCAGACCACCTCACCAGTATAACCTAGAACCTCACTTCGCTAGAGCCCTATGCAAGTAGAGAAAGATAGAAAGAGGCTGCAAGTATGGATCAACCTGCCAACACCCATGCCCTGTGGAAAAGCAAACACAGAAGCCATGTCTCCCACCTTCTGCACCCCAAAAAAGAGTTTTAGTTCATACTCTCAGTGGGGGAAAAATGATAGTGGGAAGATGAACAGAGGGCTCTGAACTCCAACTCCATCAGGACCCTGAAAGAGAAGATGAAAAAAAAAAAAAGGGACATTTGGAAGTAGTAAGTACTAGTAGGTGTAGATGTGACTTAGAAAAGAAGACAAGACAGGACCCTGGGGGAAAATTGACAAATATATATAAACATAGACAGATAGTTATAGAAATATTCATCAACCCATAATTGTAACCTTAGAAGAACTACTGTAGCTTCTAGTGGAGGAAATGAGGATACAGAACTTTGGTTGTGGGAATGGTCTAGAATTATACCCCTGTTATCTTATGATTTTGTAAATCAATATTGTCACTAATAAAATTAAAAAATAGTTTTATTGCTTCTATTTTGTTTGTTGAGCTCATGTAAACCAGATCTCTAGTTTCCACAGATGAGTGAAATCATCTGGTAGTTGTCTTACATCTCTTATTTTGCTAAGCATAATCAGTTCCAGTTCTATCCATTTTGTTCCAAAGGACACAATATCATTTTTTATTGCAGAGTAGTATTCCATAGAATATATATCCCATAACTTCTTTAGCCAATTATCCAATGATAGACATTTAGGCTACTCCCACTTTTTGACTATTGTGAATAGTGCAGCCATGAACATAGGGGTGGATATGTCCCTTGAAATTAGTGCAAATGTCTACTGGATAAGTGTCTAAGAATGATACTGCTTGACCATAAGGTACTTCCATTTGTATTTGCTTAAGGCCTTTCCATACAGTCTTCTAAAGGGACTGTACCCACCAGCAGTGAAGCAGAGTTTCCTTTTCTCCACAACTTAAACACCTGTCATTTCCTGGTTTGTTTATGTAAGCCATTTTCTCTAAGGTACAAGATATCTAAGTATCTAAGGTACAAGGTATCTAAGTGTAGTTTTAATTTACATTTCTTTAATGATAAGTGAAGTGGAGCATTTCCTCATGTGTCTGTTGGCCATGTGTATCACTTCTTTGTTTAGACGCTGTGGGAATGGATCATCCTGACAATATTCATATCCAACGGAAAAGCAATTACAGAAGCCAGAACTCCCAGCTTCTACAACTCAAAAATAATTTTGATGCAGACTTCCAGTGGGGGAGAAGTGGTAAAGGGAAAAGGATCAGAAAAAGGATCAGAGGTCTCTGAACTCCAACTCCATCACAACACCAAGAGAGAAGAGGGAAAAGGGATATTTGGATACAGTAAAAGGTTATGTGTAAGTTGGAAAGGAAGAGGAGACCTTTTAAAAAAGTGAAATTATATACAAAGAGTTGTAGAAATAATAAGTTAATCCATATCTTCAACCTTGGAAAAACAGCTGTAGCTTACAATAGAGTGATTGGGGATTCTGAACTCTGGTGGTAGAAACAGTGTGGAATTATACCTGTTGACATATAATTTTGTAAATCAATATTAAATCACTAATTTTAAAAAGTCTGCTTAGTTCTTTGGCCCCCTTTTTATTGTGTTATTTTTGCTTTTTTGCAGATCTGTACCAACTTCTGTATAAATCTTTGATATCGGTTGCTTTTCTGATATGCAAATATCTTCTCCCATTTACTGGGTTCCCTGTTTATGATTATGTAGTTTGCTTTCAATGTATAGAAACTTTTCAGTTTCATGTAATCCCATTTGTTTACTTGTTTTCATTTTTTCCGTTTCCATGGAGGTGAGTCTCCAAATGCACTTTTGTCATGAAGGTCCTCTAAGATTTCACCAACATTTCCTTCTATAAATTTTAGAGTTTCTAGTCTAATATCTAGGTTTTTAATCCCTTTTGAATTGACCTTGGGGTATGGTATTAGGAAGTGGTCTAGTTTTACTTTTCTACACAAGATGGCCCAATTTCCCCACCATTTGTTGAAGAGAACTTCTTTATCCCCTTGAATGATTTGGAACCCTTTGCCATATATTAGGTGGTTGTATATGTGTGGGCTCATTTCTGGGCTTTCAGTTCTGGTCCACTTACCCAGTTGTCCATTTGTTTTATTCCAGTACCTTGCTGTTTTGATTACTACATCTTTGTAGCATAAACTGAAGTTGGGGAGTGTGATACCTCCATATTTTCCTTTTTTTCCTCAGAATTGTTTTGGTAATTAATGATATTTTGTAGTTACACACAAAGTTTTGGACAAGATGTTCAATTTGTTTTAAAAATGTTATTAGAATTTTGATATGGATTGCATTAAAATTGTAGATTGTCTTTGGTAGAATGTCCATTTAGTAATGTTTATTCTCATAATCAAGGAGTAAGGAATGTTCTTCCACTTCTCTGTGTCATCTCTATTTCTTTTAATAATGTCTTACAGTTTTTATGATAAAGGTCCTTTATCTCCTTTGTGAGATTCACCCTAGATATATCATCTTTTGGGGTTCAGTTGTAAATGGGATTGACTCTTTCACTTCCCTTTCCTCTGACTCCTTTTTTAATACAGAAATTCCACAAATTTGTGTATATTAATTTGGTATCCTGATACTCTACTGAATTTATTATTTCCGAGAGGGTTTTGTGGAATCTTTGGGAATTCTCTAAGTATAAAGTCATGTCATCAGCAGAGAATGATAGTTTGATTTCTTCTTTTCTTTGCCTTTGAAGTCTCTTTCTTGTCTGATTGCAGTGGCAAAGACCTCAAGGCTATGTTGAGTAATAGTGGAGATAGTGGACATCCTTGTCTGGTTTCCAATTTTAAGGGGAAAACATTTATTTTTTCCCTATTGAGAATGATGTTAGCTGTGAGTTCATCATAAATGGTCTTTATTATGTTGAGAAATGGTCCTTCTATTCCCAGTTTCTGGAGGGCTTTTAAGATAAATGGGTATTGAATCTTGTAAAATACATTTCCAATATCAACTGATATTACCAAGTAATTTTTATCTTTCTTTTTGTTGAAAAAATGATGAATTACATTGATTGGTTTGTGGATGTTGAGCTATCCCCATTTTCCAGGGATGAATCCCACTTGGTCTTGGTAAATTATTCTCTTGATACATTGTTGGATTCAATTTGTCAAGATCTTGTTCAGGATCTTTGCATCAATGTTTATCATGTTTATCAGGGATATAGATCTACTGTTTTCTTTTCTGGTAGAGTCCCTTCCTGCTTTGGGGATCAAAGTGATGTTCACTTCATAGAATGTGTTTGGTACTATTTGCACTTCTTCAATTTTCTAGAATATCTCGAGGACAATAGGTGTTCTTTGAAAGTCTTATAAAATTTGATAGTAAAGTCATCTGGACCCAGGCTTTTATTATTGTGTAGCTTTTTGATGACTGGTTCAATTTCTAAACTAGTAATTAGCTTATTTAAGCTATCTATGTTTCTTGGGTTAGGCTTGGCAGGTGGTATGATTCTAGAATGTATCCATCTTTTCTAGGTTGTACAATTTACTTCCATAGAGATGTTCATGATATTCAAGTATGATTCTTTGTATCTCCCCATCTTCAGTTGTAATTTCATTTCTTTCACTCCCAATTGTTTCTATCATAATTTTCTCTCTCCTTTTTGTGAGTCTAACTAGTGGTTTACAATAAGTTATTACTTTATTATTATTGCTAAAATAAATTATTGATCCTTTTGAAGAACCAGCTATCGGTTTCATTAATCTTTAGATGATTCTTAATTCTATTTCATTAATTTCTCCTCTGATTTTTACTATTTCTTTCCTCTCACTGACTTTTGGGTCTCTTTGTTGCTGCTTTTCTACTTGGCTCAGTAGTGATGTTAGATAGCTTACTTGGGATCTTCACTGTTTGTTATAAACTTCCCTCTTTAAGCAGCTTCTGCATCCCACGGGGTCTGGTAATTGGTCACTTCAGTTTCATTGTTCTCCTAGTAATTTTTAAGTTCACTTTTGATTTTTTCAATGACCCAGGTATTATTAAGAAGTGTTTTCTTCAGTCTCCATAGTGTGAGTGTATTTCTTTTTTCTTTTACTTTTTCTTCTCCTTCTTCTTCTTCCTTCTTCTTCTTCTTCTTCTTCTTCTTCTTCTTCTTCTTCTTCTTCTTCTCCTTCTCCTTCTCCTTCTCCTTCTCCTTCTCCTTCTCCTTCTTCTTCTTCTTCTTCCTCTTTCCTCCTCCTCCTCCCTCCTCCTCCTCCTCCTCCCCCCTCCTCCTCCTCCTCCTCCTCCCCCCTCCTCCTCCTCCCTCCTCCTCCTCCCCCCTCCTCCTCCTCCTCCCCCCTCCCTCCTCCTCCCCCCTCCCCTCCTCCTCCCCCCTCCTCCTCCTCCCCCCTCCTCCTCCTCCCCCCTCCTCCTCCTTCTCCCCCCTCCCCCCTCCCTCCTCCCCCCTCCTCCTCCCTCCTCCTCCTCCCCCCTCCTCCTCCCCCCTCCTACTCCCCCCTTCCCCCTCCCTCCTCCTCCTCCTCCCTCCCTCTCCTCCTCCTCCTTCCTCCCTCTCCTCCCTCTCCTCCTCCTCCCCCTCCCCCTCCCCCTCCCCCCTCCCCCTCCCCCTCCTCCTCCTCCTCCTCCTTCTCCTCCTCCTCCTCCTCCTCCTCCTTCTTCTTCTTCTTCTCTTTTTGGTTGATTTATAACCAAACTGTCTCATGGACAGAAAAATATTTTTTCAATATTGACAATTTTATGAAAGTTTACATTGTGTGCCAACACATGGTTGGTCCTTGAGAACATTCCATGTCCACTTGAAAAGAATATATATTAATTTGGGGGAGGATGAAAAGTTCTGAATATATGCTAAGTTTATCTCATCTCTGACTTCATTTAAAGCCTTTATGCTCTTGTTGACTTTTTGTCCTGATGATCTGTCTCTTGCTGTGAATGGTATGTTGAGGTCTCTCACTAATACTGTGCTGCTGCCAATTTCTCCCTTAAGGTCAGTAAGTACTATATGTATTTGGGTGGATACATATTGGGAGCATATATTGATGATGGTTATGTCTTCCTCTTGGATTGATCATCTGTCCATTGTGTAGTGTTCATGTTTTTCACTTTTCACCTTCTTTGCCTGAAAGTAAAATTTATGTGTATTAGAATAGCCTTTCCTGCCCTTTTGTGTACATTACTGGCTTAGAACGCCTTGTTCCAGCCTGTCACCTGAAGCTACTGCTTGTTCTTCTTTTGGATGTGTGTTTCCTGAAGACACAGAACACATAGATCTTGCTTTTTAATCCACTCAGTCACTCTGAATCTTTTGACTGGTGTATTTAAGCTATTCACAGTTAGGGTGATTATTGATAAATGTTATTTTCTTAGTCATTCTTGTTTTTCTATTGAGGTTGCTTTATATTATTGTTGACTCTTTTCCTGTTTGTTATTTTATGTGTATGGTTTTCTATAATTGCCTTCTCTACTATATATATGTTTCCTGTTTGTGCTATATTTTGTAGTTATCATGAATATTATGTCTGATGTTCACAAACATTGGGTTGTGTCTATTTTGCTCACACATTTCTTGTGTATGGTTTTCCCTGTTGTTATGTTCCTGGTTCTATTCCAGTACTTATCATAACATTAAAAGTTGGGATTCCTTTACCTCTTCTTTTCATGTTGGATTCCTCTCAAATTCTTGCTAGCTAGGTTTGATAGTGGCAAATTCTTTTAGTTTCTAAATCTTTGAAAAGAATTTTTTTCTTCCTCATATTTGAAGGATTATTTGGCATATTATTTATAGAATTTGTTGCTGGCAATTCTTACCTTTTAATACTTTGAATATGCCATTCCATCCCTCCTTACCTCTAGGGTTTTTTATGAGAAATCTGATGAAAGTGTGATAGTTCTGCCTTTGTATGTGACTTTTTTTTTTCCTTTCCCTGGCAGCCTGTAATATTTTTCCCTTGCCCGTGGTTGTGGATAGTTTTACGACATTGTGTCTTAGTGTGTGTCATTTGGATTCAAAAATTTAGATATGTGTTCACATTCTTGTATTTCTGTATTTTGAACATTGCTCAGGCATGGAAAACTCACTGTTAAAAAATTTTTTTATATGTTCTCTACTCCTCTTTCTATTTATTCATCCTTGGGGGTCCTTATAACTCTGATTTTTGTCTTTCTCATGGTGTCTGCTATTTCACTGAGAAGTGTTTCATTTTTTCCTAAACCTTTCCTCTCCAAGAGTTTTAAAGTCACAGAGTGTGGTAGTTGTGTCTTCTAGTGTTGATATTTTCTCCTCCACTTGGTTAAGTCTACTTCCCAGGCCTCTTACATACCTCAATTTTAATTGTGTTCAAAGTGCCATTTTAGGCCTATCAGTTCTATTTGAAGGTTTGTTTTTTTTCTGTACTTTATAATTTTTTAGTAAAATTATCACTGAGTTCTTGAATCTTAACTTTAGTTACCTTAATTCATAATTATATTTCTGAATTCTGTCTCCATTTATTTTTAGATCTGTGCCTATCTGTTCATTTGGTTTCTGCCATTGCTTTCTGTATATTTCTCTATTTCCTCATTTAATGTGGCTTTTGTTATTGTGTCAGTGAGAGATGTAGACGGTAAGGTGTTTGATTTATTTGTTTATATATCTTGGTGGAGGAGGGGAGATTTTATTTTGAGTCACCAGGTTGTTTCTGTGATTTTGATGTCAATATACAGTATCCCTGATGCCATTTCAGTCTCTGTTGGGTAACAGCAGTAGAGACTCATGAAGTCACAACTGCAAATTGGTGAGTTTTCAGGTGATTTTTTTCACTTTTTAATAGTCATTTTCTTGCTAAAACTCAGACCCAGAAGTGATGTGTCACAGTCACCAATTTAATTTGGTGCCTGCCATCTCTGAACATCAGTTTTTAGTCCTGGAAATCACTCACCCAACCCCCTTACTTTCTGTTTACATTAGCTTCTGAGAGCTACAATTACAAAGTACCACAACCTGGGTAATTTAAATACGAGAGAATTTTATTATCTCATAGTTATGTAGGCCTAAAATGTGAAATATATGTTGGCCATGATCTAAAGGACAGTTTTGCCTTTCTTCTTCCAGTTTCTCAAAGCCCTAAATATTGCTTGGTTTGTAGCAGCAAAACTTCAGTTTCTTTTTCTGCATGAGTGTTTTCTCCCTGGTTGTCTCTGTGGCTTTTCATAGCATTCACCTTTTTCTCTCCAAAGGTCCTTCTTCTTAGAAATACAATAGCCTTGATGTCAGTGTTTTTACATTAGACATATTGTACACTTCGTCTTCATCCACAGTTAATATAACTTATTTCAATTGTATTTTTCCTTTTGAGAGGTCTTACAAGATCCACTGATCTGAGGGACTGTTGCTATTATATAAAGACATCAATATCTGTTTGGTCCTTAATATAATTTAAATTTAGACAAATTTATTCTAGTTAAGCTTTCAACATGTAAACTTGTTTTGATAAAAGACTTTATATATATCTATATATAGAGAGAGAGAGATAGATAGATAGATAGATATAGATATAAAAGAAAATAGCTATATTGAATTAAGGACACATTCTAGACCTTATCTCAAATGGACAACTTCTATCTGCCATAGCTCAAGGTCCAAATATGGCCTCATATTGGGGTTCTAGAATTAAGATTTGTATTTTAGAAGGTTATAACTCACTGCATAATAATACCTAATTGTAACAAGAAAAGTGAAGCATCTAATATATAAGAAAATGAAGGCAAGTTTTCACTACACCAAGTTTACCTCTAAATTATTTCTAATGTGCATTTGTCTCAAGCTAGTACCATAGTGCTTGGATATTTCTGGCAAAACATTTATTTCATGTCTTAACATCCAAAGGGTTTATCTCAGTGGTATACCATATAGTCATTTTAAAAGAAACTGACACATACAAATATATTCTGAAAACATTTTGCATGGCTGGGGAGAATGGGAGTGTCATGGGTATGTTTTAGTGTATAAAGTACATGCTTATAAGCAGGAAGCATCAGTTTGAATCTTGGCATCAAAGATGACTAAGCAGTGCTCTGATCTCTCCCTCTATCTCGTCTCCCTCTTTCCCTGTCTCTCTCATAAAATGTATAAATTTTTAAGTAATCTAAAAGAGATGAATATCAGATATTAAAATTTCCTTTAATTTAACTAACTCATGTACAGATATAACTTCATGTATCTATTTTCATTTTTGTAATGGAAGTAAAAGAATAAATTCAAAGCAAAGGACTGTTCTTTGGAGATATAGCAGTTTTCCAAAATATTTGACTTAACTTTATGAATGAAAATTGGGGGAGTAGGTGGTGGTTCACTCCAAAGAGCAATATTAGAATGTGCAAAGACCCAGGTTCAAGCTCCAGGTCCATACCTACAGGGATGAAGCTTCACAAGTGGTGAAGTAGTGCTGAAAGGGGTCTCTCTCCATATTTCCATCTTTCCTCTCAATTTCTCTCTTTTTCTATCCAAACTAAATAAAACACTAAATAAGATATTAAAAGGAGAAAAGAAAATATCTTAATTATGTAAACCAATGTTCACAAAGACATCTCTGGGCCAATAGTAACATATTTCCCACCTGCAGGGAGAAAGCTTTGCAAGTGGTTTGTAGGTGTCTCGCTGCCTCTCTCCCTAACTCTCTCTTCCCTCTAGATTTCTGGCTATCTCTGCCAGATAAATAAATAAAAAATAAATAAATATTTTTTTAAAAAATTTAAAAATCAGGTTCTTATGCCAAATTGTACCCAAGATCTAATGAATTAGGAACTTTGGAAGTGGGGCTAGCCACATCTGTTTAATGAAATCTTCTAGATGATTTCAGTCCTCCTTATCATGTGAAATAAAAGGAAATTCACATGTTGCTGGAAACTCACCATTTGCTGTATAGATTGTGAATTTAACAGAAGATATTATTTCATTATTCTCGTAAGTGTCACACTCAAACGCCTGGGGGCGAACTTCTCTCCGAACATCCAGGATTGCTGAATCATTCATAAGTATAACAGGTTGCTATTTTAAAAGAAAAAGTATCAGCATCTTTCTTTAACAAAGTATTTTTATTTACTTAAAATAAAGATGAAAAGAAATTGAGAAGCAAGGGATATATATATATATATATATAGAGAGAGAGAGAGAGAGAGAGACAGAGGAAGAGAGAGAGAGAGGGAGAGAGAGAGAGAGAGGAAGAGAGAAAGAGAGAGAGAGAGAGAAGGAACTGAACTGCACCAGCACCACTGCTTCATCACTCGTGAAGATTCCCCCTGCAGGTGGGAAAAGAGGGCTTGAACCAGAATCCTTACACACTGTAATGTGTGTACTCAACTGGGTACAACATAACCTAGCCCTTAAACATCTCCTATTAATATCTAGTCTCACAAAACATTATTTAATTAATATGAGAGGGGAAAAATGGATTGAATTTCTCAAACTTTTTGATGAACAGACCATAGCTCTGAAAAGATGTTCCTTCAACTAAGAACTTAAAACTTCAAATTGGGGGGGGGATTCCGGAAGATGGCAGAATGAGAAGCTGCTAGTGGCTTGAGCTCCGACCAAATCTACTGGAAACGGTAGGATTTTTTGCCTTTAGTAGGCCAGTCAATAAGGGGTCCTAGTGGTGACACCAAGGAGGTTAAAAAATAGAGTAAAAATAAAGGGAAAAAAATTTTTCTTTTAAATTATTATTCCCTAAGCGTACCCGCTCCTCCCTCCCCCCCCCCCATAACCAGTCCCTGGGGACCAGAGATCTACTCCTAGCAGGCTCCCCTGCTGAGCTTCTTTCTTTACCAAGATTCCTGTCCCACCAGGGGTGTCATTCACTCTAATTCTATTCCCTTCTGAAACCTTTGGCCTTTTTTCTTCCTAAGTAGCCAACCAGCTGCCTCTGCTCAGGGGGCCTGAGGCAATCTGGAGCCATCCAAGCTGAAGACAGGATAGGTTTTTTACTCTGTTCTATTTTATTATCAATACAAGATAAACACATACCCCTTTCCCCCCTCCTTCAGGCTGACCAGAATTAACTCTTAGTGTATTTTCCTTTGCTAGGGGACTGGAAGTCTTATTCACTGCTAAAATAACTTACTTCACTTTGCCTACCACCCCTACCCGGTCTCTCCCCCACCCTGCATAGCTAAAAAATAATAATAAATAAATAAATAAATAACTCTTTCCTTTCACTTCTCTTTTATTACTGTCCTTCTCTTTTTCTTTTTTCTCTCTCTCTTTCTTTTTTCTTCTTTTTCTCATTCTTGTCATCCTTTCTTCCTTCCTCCTTCAGCTTTCTGAATTCGCTGATACACGTTTGGGAATTATTTTGGGGAAAAAATCTGACTCAGAGTAGACTCTCTCTGCGTGTATCTCTGCTCTACTTCCCTTTCTCCTCTAAGTTCCCCTAGAATATACAGTGTATAGTAGATTTGCATAACTGTATTCCTACTACTCTTGTCTAGTCCTGAGGTTTTTTTTTTTTTCTTTCTTAACAATCACCTGCCTCTGCTCAGGAGGCTTGAGGAAAACTGGGACAGGTTTTTTACCCTGCTCTATTTTATTATTAATATTATATAAAGGTGTATTTCTTTTCCCCCTCCTTTAGGGTGAACAGAATTAATTCTTAGGGTATCTTTCATTGCTAGGGTACAGAGCATCTTATCCATTGTGAGAGGAAATTGTCTCACTACTCCTACCTCCTCTACAGACTCTCCCCTTCTCCCTCATCCTAGCTAATTAAAAAAATAAAATAAAATAAAATAAAAATTAATCAATTAAAAAACTTTCCTTTCACTGTGCTTTAATTACAGCTCTTTTTCTTATCTTTTCTCTCTCTTGTTTCTCTTTTTTTTTATCTCGTCTTCCATTTCTTCCTTCCTTCTTCTTTATCTTTCTAAATTCACTGATATTCATTTGTGATTTATTTTGGGGAAGAAATCTGACTCAGAGTGGACTGTCTATGTTTGTATCTCTGCTCTGCTTGCTTTCTCCTCATGCTACCCCTAGAATATACAGTGGAAAATAGATTTGCATAATTGTCTATTCTTGCTATCCCTTCTTTCCTTTCTCTTTCTTCTTCACTTGGACTTGCTTGCTATTTTTTCATGGACTGGAGACATTATTTGGCTAACTGGTAGTGACTAAACTGCTTCAATCCTTGCTTCAGTTGCTATTCTAATTTTGGAGGTTGGTGATTGCATTTTTCAACACTTTTAGGACAGTGTTGCTTGTACTCAAAACAAAACAACTGAGGAACAACATAACATAAAAGTAAGAAACACATAAATCAAAAGACTGGGTATATCAAAAACAAATAAAACTGCTACTCCAATGAATGAAGACAAGAGCCCAGAAGAAACTACAAGTCAGCCAGAAGTAACCATGGATAAGAAAAGTATGCAAGCAACAACAAACTTATTAATCACAGAAATGAAAACAACATTGGAGGAAAGGAATGGCAGTATTAGGGAAACAACAGTTGAGACCCCCAAGGAAAATACTGATAATCTTGAGGCAATTAGAGAATTGAAAGCTGAAAAAGCTGAACTGAGGAAAGAAGCTGAGGCAAGGGAAAGCAAACTAACAGAAGCAGAAAACAGAATTACTCAGACAGAGGATGAGTTAGAGAAAACTAAGAAAGAGGTGAGAGAGCTCAAAAAGACATTGAGAGACACTGAAAACAACAACAGAGACATATGGGATGATCTCAAAAGAAGTAACATTCGTATAATTGGTCAGCCAGAGGAAGAAAGAGAGGAAAGGGAAGGAAACATTCTAGAGTAAATAATAGAAGAAAGCTTCCCAGACCTGAATAAAAGAAAGGACATCAAGATTCAAGAGGCCCAGAGAGTACCAAACAGAATCAACCCAGACCTGAAGACACCAAGACACATCATAGTCACAATGAGAAGAAGTAAAGATAAAGAAAAGATACTAAAGGCTGCAAGAGAGAAACAAAAAGTCACATACAGGGGAAAACCCATAAGATTATATTCAGACTTTTCCACTCAAACTCTAAAAGCCAGAAGAGAATGGCAAGATATCTTTTGAGCCCTGAATGAAAAAGGGTTTAAACCAAGGATAATATATCCCGCTAGACTTTCATTCAAACTAGATGGAGGGATCAAAACCTTCTTAGACAAACAACAGTTAAAGGAGGCAACCATCACAAAACCGGCCCTGAAAGAGGTTCTAAAAGACCTCTTATAAACAAGAACATCACTACAATACTTGCAATATATCAGAGCAAACAAAAAAAATTTTTTTAAACAATGGCACTACAATACATTAAACCCATAATATCAATAAATGTCAATGGCTTAAACTCCCCAACAAAAGGCACAGAGTTGGCGGATGGATCAAAAAACAACCCAACCATATGCTGCTTGCAAGAATTCCATCTGTCACAACAAGATAAACACAGACTTAAAGTGAAAGGACGGAAAACTATCATACAGGTTAACGGACCACCAAAAAAAGGCAGAAAGAGCCATTCTCATCTAAGACACAATAGATTTTAAATTAAATAAAGTAATAAAAGATAGGCAAGGACATTACATAATGATTAGAGGATCAATCAGCCAAGAAGACTTAACAATTATTAACATCTATGTACCCAATGAGGGACCATCTAAATACATCAAGCACCTACTGAAAGAATTTCAAAAATGCATCAATAGTAATACAATAATAGTGGAAGAATTTAATACCCCACTCTCACACTTAGACAGATCAACAAAACACAGAATCAACTAAGATACAAGAGAATTAAATGAAGAGATTGAAAGACTAGACGTCTTGGACATTTTCAGAGTCCTTCACGCCAAAAAACTGGAATCCACATTCTTTTCAAATCCACATAACACATACTCAAGGATAGACCACATGTTAGGCCACAAAGACAGCATCAGTAAATTCAAGACATTGAAATCATCCCAAGTATCTTCTCAGACCACAGTAGGGTAAAAATAACATTTAACAACAAACAGAAAATTATTTAAAGTTACAGAATTTGGAAACTAAATAACATACTCCTTAAAAACCACTGGGTCAGAGAGTCACTCAAGCAGGAAATTCAACTTTTCCTGGAAACAAATGAAAATTAAGACATAACCTATCAAAATATTTGGGACACAGCTAAAGAAGTACTGAGAGGGAAATTTATAGCCATACAATAACATATTAAACACCAAGAAGAAGCTCAAATGAATGACCTTAGTGCACATCTCAAGGACTTAGAGGAAGAGGAACAAAGGAACCCTAAAGCAACCAGAAGGACAGAAATTACAAAATTAGAGCAGATATAAACAACATCGAAAATAAGAGAACCGAACAAAAGATCAACGAAGCCAAATGTTGGTTCTTTGAAAGATTAAAAAACAATTGACAAACCCCTAGCCAGACTCACCAAACAAAAAAGAGAGAAGACTCAAATTAATAGAATTGTAAATGATGGAGGAGATATCACAACTGACACCACAGATATCCAGAGAATAATGCGAAACTTCTGTGAAGAACTATACGCCACCAAGCTAGATAATCTGGAAGAAATGGAAGAATTCCTAGAAGCATATGCCCTTCCAAAACTGAACCAAAAGAACTACAAAACCTAAATGCACCAACTACAGACAAATAAATTGAAACCATTAGTAAGAATCTCCCCAACAACAAAAGTCCTGGACCAGATGGCTTTACAAATGAATTCTACAAAACTTTCAGGAAATAGTTAGTACCCATACTTCTTAAGCTTTTCCATAAGATTGAAGAAACAGGAACACTCTCTTCCACCTCCTATGAAGCCAACATCACCCTGATACCAAAAGCAGATAGGGACACAACAAAGAAGGAAAACTAGAGACCAGTATCTCTGCTGAACATAGATGACAAATATTAAACAAGATCTTGGCCAACCGGATACAGCAGCACATCAAAAAGATTGTTTATCACGACCAAGTGGGATTCATCCCAGGAATGCAAGGCTGGTTCAACATCCGTAAGTCAATCAATGTCATTCACCACATCAATAAAAGCAAAGCCAGAACCACATGATTATCTCAATAGATGCAGAGAAAGCCTTTGACAAAATCCAACACCCATTCATGCTCAAAACTCTACAAATAATGGGAATACATGGGAAATTCTTCAAAATAGTGGAATCTATATATAGCAAACCTATAGCCAACATCATACTCAATGGACAGAAGCTGAAAGCATTCCCTCTCACATCAGGGACTAGACAGGGCTGTCCACTGTCACCATTACTCTTCAACATAGTAGTGGAATTTCTCTCCGTAGCAATCAGGCAAGAGATAGAAGTCAAAGGAATACAGATTGGAAGGGAAGAAGCCAAGCTCTCACTATTTACAGATGATATGATAGTATACATAGAAAAACCTAAAGAATCCAGCAGAAAACTACTGGAAGTTAAAAGGCAATATAGCAAGGTGTCAGGCTACAAAATTAATGTAGAAAAATCAGTGGCATTTCTTTATGCGAACATTAAATCTGAAGAAAAAGACATCCAGAAATCACTCTCATTTACTATTTCAGCAAAATCAATAAAATACCTAGGAATAAAGTTGATCAAAGAAGTAAAAGACTTGTATACTGAAAACTATGAGTCACTACTTAAGTAAATAGAAACCGATACCAAAAAATGGAAAGACATCCCATGCTCATGGATTGGAAGAATAAATATCATCAAAATATTCTCCCCAGAGCCATATACAAATTTAATGCAATACCCATCAAAGTTCCACCAAGCTTCTTTAAGAGAATAGAACAAACACTACAATCATTTATCTGGAACCTAAAAATACCTAGAATTGCCAAAACCATCTTGAGGAAAAGAAACAGAAATGGAGGCATCACACTCCCAGATCTCAAACTATTTTATGAAGCCATCATCATCAAAACAGCATGGTACTGGAACAAAAATAGGCATACAGACCAGTGGAACAAAATTGAAAGCCCAGACCAAAATCCTCACACCTATGGACATCTAATCTTTGAGAAGGGGGCCCAAAGCAATAAATGGAAGGAGGAGGCTCTCTTCAATAAATTTGTGGGTAAACTGGGCTGTAACATGCAGAAGAATGAAATTGAACCACTTTATCTCACCAGAAACAAAAATCAACTCCAAATGGATCAAGGACATGGATGTTAGAGCAGAAACACTCACATACTTAGAGGAAAACATTGGTAAAACAGTTTCCCATCTACACCTCAAGGACATCTTTGATGAAACAAGCCCAATTGCAAGGAAGACTAAAGCAGAAACAAACCAATGGGAGTACATCAAATTCAAAAGCTTCTGCACATCCAAAGAAACTATTAAACAAACAAAGAGACCCCTCACAGAATGGGAGAAGATCTTCACATGTCATACAGCAGATAAGAAACTAATCACCAAAATATATAAAGAACCCAGCAAACTTAGCACCAAAAAAGCAAATGACCCCATCCAAAAATGGGCAGAGGATATGAACAAAACATTCACCTCAGAGGAGATCCATAAGGCTAAAAAACATATGAAAAACTGCTTTAGGTCACTGATTGTCAGAGAAATGCAAATTAAGACATTAAGATACCTCCTCACTCCTGTAAGAATGGCATACATCAAAAAGGACAGCAGCAACAAATGTTGGAGAGGCTGTGGGGACAGAGGAACCCTTTTGCATTGCTGGTGGGAATGTATATTGGTCCAGCCTCTGTGGAGAGCAGTCTGGAAAACTCTCAGAAGGCTAGACATGGACCTTCCAGTAATTCCTCTCCTAGGGTTATTCCCCAAGGACACCATAACACCCAACCAAAAAGAGGTGTGTACTCCTATGTTCATAGCAGCACAATTCATAATAGCTAAAACCTGGAAGCCTCCCAGGTGCCCAATAACAGATGAGTGTCTGAGAAAGCTGTGGTATATATACACAATGGAATACTATACAGCTATCAAGAACAATGAACCCTCCTTCTCTGACCCATCTTGGACAGAGCTAGAAGAAATTATGTTAAGTGAGCTAACTCAGAAAGATAAAGATTAGTATGGGATGATCCCACTCATCAACAGAAGTTGATAAAGAAGTTCAGAAAGGGAAACTAAAAGCAGTTTCTGACTAAATTGATAGTAGGGCACCAAAGTAAAAACCCTGTGGTGAGTAGTAGACTTGCAGCTTTCCGGTTGGTGGGGTTGGGGGTGGGGGTGTGGAAGGGGACATAGTCTTTTGGTGGTGGGAATGGTGTTTATGTACACTCCTAATAAAGTGTAGTCATATAAATCACTAGTTAATTAATATGAGAGGGGGAAAATTAATTGTGTGTTTTTAAAACACAGATGAGTCTTTTTAATATATAGGCTGTGTATTTGATATGCAGACTCTCTCAAAAGCCTAGACCAAGTAGATCACAAGCAACCAATGGCACAGCTATATACAAGATACTGGGTACTGTACAGCAAACCCTAACAAAAGGACTTTTCAAATTTAACCCAATTACCAAATAATGTGATGATAACATTAACTATCGATTGTCTTTTTGAACCCTAAGACAGCAGGAACCTCACATCTCCACTATAGAGCCTATATTTCCCCCAGTCCTGGAACCTTAGGATAGGGCCCACTTTCCTGCATGCCTCTCTCAATCCATATCAAATAATATTGCATCTGCTGATCACAACCTAATCAATGCAACGATTGCCACCTCAACATTCTTCAGCTCAGACTGTGTCCAGAGACTTCACATGTGGAACGACAACCCTTCAGCTTCATTACTCAGGTGAGCCTTTCCTTTCATAGTATTCTCTAATTCCATCACAGGTGGTTCACTTTCTAACAAAGTCCCAAAATCTAGATATAGACCAGGTTCTGTGAGAGAGAGCATATTTTCACACGTATCCATAAACTAGTCCAAAATATATACCTGAAAGCAGAAGTAGACTAGAGTTTGCAGTGAGAACCCCCCCCCCCCAACACTTTCTCTCCACTATTCCAATCTTTGGGTCCATGATTGCTCAACAATTTGTTTGGCTTTGTATGTTAACTCTCTTTTCAGCCACTAGGTTTCAGATGCCATCAGGGTGCCGGCCAGGCTTCCCTGGACTGAAGACCCCACCAATATGTCCTGGAGCTCCGCTTCCCCAGAGACCCACCCTATTAGGGAAAGAGAGAGGCGGACTGGGAGTATGGACTGACCAGTCAATGTCCATGTTCAGCGGGGAAGCAATCACAGAAGCCAGACCTTCTACCTTCTGCAACCCACAACGACCCTGGGTCCATACTCCCAGAGGGATAGAGAATGGGAAAGCTATCAGGGGAGGGGATGGGATATGGAGATTGGGTGGTGGGAATTGTGTGGAGTTGTACCCCTCCTACCCTATGGTTTTGTTAATTTATCCTTTCTTAAATAAAAAATAAATAAATAAAAACTTCAAATCGGTAATCAGATTGAATTCTAACAGTGAGCTCAAATTGTTAATATAGTTCAAATAATGACTTGTTCTTTGAAATATTAAATCTCCTAAAATTTTGACCAGTAAGAACAGAAGCAATTTTTGGTGTTACTTTATAAAATACAGCTATGTGTAAATAGCATAAAAGGACATAAATATGGTGAGGTCTTGTATGATACAGAAAATACTAATGATGGTATTTTCAAAATTAACCCTATTGCCAAATAATTTGGTGATAGTAATAACTATCTATTGCCGTCTTAAACCCTAGGACAGCAGGAACCTCCCAGTCCTCTATAAAGCCCATATTTCCCCCAGGCCTGGAACTTCTATGGTGGGGCTCACTTTCCAGCATGCTTCTCTGAATTCATACCAAATGATACTGCATCTTCTGATCCCAGCCTAAGCAATGAAACCAGTATCACCTCAGCATGTTTCACTTCAAACTGTGTTTAGAGACATCAGATGTGTAATGTCAACTCTTTAACTTCATTACTCTGGTGAGACTTTTCCTAGATCATAGGATTCTTTAATTCTATTTTGAGTGGTACACTTCTCAACAAACCTCAAAACCTAGATATAGACCAGGACCCAGGAGATAGGGCAAATATATGCATATCCTAAGTTAGGGGAAAACATATACCTTAAAGCAAAGGTGCACAGTAGTTTGCAGTGAGTCAATAAATGTAGCAAACAAGTAGAAAGACTGAAAATGACACCATAATGTGCCTAACAAAATAGTTTCTTCTTATACCTAGATACTCTCCTCACCTACCTTCTATTACACTTCCCTCAATCACTCCAAAGCTAAGCTTGTCAGACAAAGTAAAGAATACAAAAGCTGACTAAGGGCAAGAGACTGGCATACATTAACGATGACTCTTTAGTTACTACCAGCCCACCCCATCACCTGGGGGCTTCATCAAGGAGTCCTGGGATCCCCACACAGACATGATGGGCGTAGACCTAGGAAAGATCCCTCTCTCCACTGCCACTGGTCATCTCCATCAGGAACAACATAATGGACCCCTTTGTGGACCCCTATAGGACCTTGCCCTCAATGTGGATCAACAATGGTAGGGAATATCCTATTCTCTGAAGGGAGATTGGATAACATACTCTACATATCACATGAGGAAGATGGGCCCTGAAATTAGTGCAGCCTGGAATGTTCCTAGCAGTCACCACAGAATGTGAAGTCAGACCTACAGGGATGTAGTGGTTACATAGGCTCTTGTGCTGAATATGTGGCCCAGATCAAATCGATGGGGCTAAACAGTTAACAATATCAATATAATTTTCCCATATTTGAAAGCTACTGTCTTTCCTTATCCAGCTTTCTAGTCCTTTTCCGACTATGACACCATCTTCCCACACAATAACCTAGGTCCACCCACATACTAGATGGCAGGCTCAGGCAAAAACTAATAAAGTCATGGGCCCTTTGGAATATAACTAAAATAGACCTACTAGCTTTTTCCAAAATGGAGACCCCAGATCTTCATCTAAAATATTATTGCCTTTAGGTTCATAATTAATCAACAATTTGTTCTGTTTTATATCTTAACTCTTTTTCAGCCACCAGGGTCCAGATGCTACCATGATGCCAAACCAATTCACTGAGCAGAGGACCTGACCAGTGTGTCTTGAAGGCCCACCTCCCCAGATCGCTGCCCCACTAGGGAAAGAGAGAGGCTGGGAGTGTGGAATAACCTGCCAACACCCATGTTCAACCGGGAAGCAATTACAGAAGCCAGATCTCCAACCTTCTTCACCCCATAATGATCCTGGGTCCATACTCCCAGAGGAATAAAGAATAGGAAAGCTTTCAAGGGAGAAGGTGGGATAAGGAGTTCTGGTGGTGGGAATTGTGTGGAATTTACCTCTCTTATCCTATGGTCTTGTCAATATTTCCATTTTATAATAATAATACCTTTCATGTAAATTTAAGATCAGGAAACAATTTTCCTTAATTTTAATCTAGGGCAATAATTAATTGCATGAGTAGATTTTAAGCCAGGTATTAACTTATCAATTCTACAACTTCCTGCTAGTGTGAACCAGGGTAAGCTACTTTTTTTGTGCCTCAGTCACTGAACTGTAAAATAGGTATTGTGATAGGAACTACTTCATAGGGTTTGATGTGCATTAAAAGAAATTCTGAAACTTGGTATATGTGTACCATTAAATAAACTCTCAATTAATATTAGCTAAAGTTACCAATATATAATTAACACACACATATACCTTGCTTCTAGATAGAATATTTTATATAAAATGGATATTTTTAAGTCCTGACAACAGCTGGATTTAAGTCATATGCAAGTACTAGCACTGCTCAGTAATGAACTATTTCAAATCCCAATAGTGCCTAAATTATAATGGTTAAACTTCATTTTTGAAAATCAGTGTTAACAAAAAATTTTCCTGATAATCATTATCTATAGGAAGTAGATTCTCTTACTGGTTAGAAAGTATCACATTTTATATATTCACTACTCACTTGGTCTGGCCTTATAACTTTCCAAACATATTTGAAACGATTTACAGGAGATATATGAACACATGCCAGTCTAACACTGTCAAGACTTTCTGAAACTGGTTTACCCCCTGAAAAAAAAAAAAAAGAAAACCTGAATGCATATGTATCCTTGAGCATTTCAAACTGCTACAGTAATACTTTTGAAGTCACCTCTGGAGAAGAGGGGAGTAATGGATACAAAGACAAAGTCATTGAAAGAAATAGGTCAATTACAAGATGTGCTGCTATGAACATTGGTATGTACAGATCTTTTCAGATGCATGTGTTTGATTTCATAGGATACATCCCCAGGAGAAAAACTGATGGGTTATAGAGCAGATCCATTTATAACCTTTTGAGAGTTGTCCAGGCTGCTCTCCAAGGAGTTGGATAAATTTACATTCCAACCACCAGCAGTATAAAAAGTTCCTTTACCAATGAAGCCTCTCCAACATTTGTTGTTACTGTCCTTTCTGATGTATGACATTCTCACAGGAGTAAAGTGATATCCCATTGTTGTCTTTATTTGCATTTCTCTGATAATCTGTGACTTGGAGCATTTTTTTATATGTCTGTTGACCTTGGACTGGTATTGTGAATTGCACCAAAGAACTCTGTGGAAGGAGGCCAAGGAGAGAGGTGGTGGAGTTGGGGAGGTTGTCAGGTCCTGATACATGATGATAGACCCAATTTGGAATTGAGGGTGTTTTTTAGACACTTGGTGAGATGAGAAATTGTATTGATATGCCTGCAACTGAATTGCAAACCAGAAACCTCATACTAAAAAATATAAATGAAAAGAAAAAAAAACAGGTCAAAGATATCATAACTGTCGGTTTCTTCTGCAGAATAAGTCATGGCGAAGAGGTAGCAAGAACAGTCAATTACTGAACTTTTCTACTACTGGCTTCCAATTTACTAGTCAAGAAAGCCACTAGAGATCCTGAAACTCTAGAGTAGATAATATGATGCAGGATCATTCTTAACATTCCCAATTTAGGGTTTACTAATTACAAAAAGAAATGTTCAAGACCAAAGTGTAAAAAAAAAAAAAAAGTCTCACTATAGAACAGTCTAACCACAGATACTGAGTATAAGTTTTTAGTGTATTATAGAAAATTTGTTAGACTTTAGACATCACTGAATTTGTATAGCAAAAGCAGAAAGTCACTCAGAACCATAACTGCCTGGAAAAGTGGAATTTTAACTTTTGTTATGATTTCACTCCAGTGTATCAGTTTATCACCTCCTTCTACTACAAATGACAGCCTTCACATTTCCCCTCAACCTCCCACCAACAGAGTCCAACTCACAGCCACAGTCTACTGGTCCACGGCATTCTTCCACCCTCACAATGCACTTGGATTCACCTCCAGGGCATCCATTTGTTAATATAATTTCTCTAATACCTATACCTTTGGTAAAATAAATTGACAACTGTTAAGAACAAATTCTACAGTTTTCTTTCTTCACTCAAACTTTTATCCTAATTTTGAAAATTAAATTCTTGGGGACAGGTTGTCAGCCTGGTTGAGCACACACAGTACAGTGCACAAAGGCCTGGGTTCAAGCTCTCAGTTCCCACCCACAGGAGGAAACAGTGCTGTTGGTTTCTCTCTCTTTCTCTCTCTCTTTCTGTCTTCCTCTCTATTTCCTCCTCCCTTCTCAATTTGTTTCTATACAAAATAATTAATTAAAAAATGAAAACAATAAAATTAAATTTTCAAATATAGTCTGATTACATTCACAATTATTTTAAGCCCCTATAATTGAACTATTTCTTTGATGTGTGTGTATTTACTTATGTGAATAGGTTTATTAACAGTTTTGTTTCTTTAATATTTGTTTTTAAAAAACTATGCTTATAAGAGCAGGGCAAGAGAAGCAAGAACTCCATACAGCTCTAGCACACGCAGTACTGGAATCAAACCCAGGGCAACTGGCTTGCAAGTCTTGTGCTCAGTGATGAGTTATCTTCCCAGTTATTTATTTTGCATGTGGTGCTGAGGGATGGAGTCAGGACCTCCATCAAGCTCCCTACCATGTAGTCCATCGTGCTCCCATTTGGTGGTAGGACTCAAACCCAGGATCTCACACAGCAAGGCATCTCCTGATCCTGCCTTTAAACTATAAATGGCATCCTTCTAACATTGTCTTCTTAACCCAGTGGACCTTCATAGCCTCCTTCCATGGTATTATTCTGTTCAGCCTCTTGTTGATCTGATGACTTTTTTTTTGCCTTCAGGGTAATTGCTGGGGCTCGGTGCCTGCATCACAAACCCACTGGTCCAGGAGGTTATTTTTTCCACTGTTGCTTATTATTGTTGTTGTTGGATAGGACAGAGAGAAATGGAGAGAGGAGGGGAAGACAGAGAGGGGAAGAGAAAGATAGACACCTGCAGACCTGCTTCACAGCCCGTGAAGTGACCCCCTGAAGATGGGAAGCTGGGGCTCCCTCTAATTGAATTATTTCATAAAACTCATTTACTATCCAGTGCGGGTGGTAGCGCAGGTTGTTTAGCGCACATGACGCGAAGCACAAGGACCGGCTTAAGGATTCCCTTTTGAGCCCCCTGCTCCCTACCTGCAGGGGGGTCGCTTCACAAGCGGTGAAGCAGGTCTTGTAGGTGTCTGTCTCTCCTGCCCCCCCATCTCTCGCCTCCTCTAGTGATTTTTCTGTGTCCTATCCAACAACAACAGCAATGTCAACAAGGGCAACAAAATGAGAAAATATGACCTCCAGGAACTGCGGATTTGTAGTGCAGACACAGAGCCTCAGCAATAACCCTGGAGGCAAATACATAAATAATAATAAAAAATTTAAAAATTCATTTACTATCACAAGAAAAGGAATTACATGATTGTTCATGATTGGAAGTGGTACATTAAATAAAGGGACCAGTCTGCTATAGAGTTTTGATCAAGCTTTTGATGCACGAGTAAGCTAATATGCCTTTGTGTGTGAATTTTATTTTTATATTTTAACTTGTTTGAACCACAATGCACCTTACAGTTTATAGTATATCAGAAATTAACAGTATTTTTCCTTATAGCTGTGTTCATTACAACCCATAAACTGTCAACCTTTATGAAATACACTGTATACAGAATCTCAGATAGAATTGACCATAAAACTTTTAGGAATAGACAGTGGGTTTGGAGCTTCTGAAGGAAATGCTAAAATCCTCTTTTAATAAGAAAGGTTACCAATCTTTATATTAGTAAAATCTTTGTATTAAATATAGCTGGACAAAACTGTTAATGTTCAAATCCCCATTTCTAACAAGATACTTTCTAGAATTGCCACACATTCTTAGAAGAAATCAAGTCTTTTTTTTTTTTTTCCCTCCAGGGTTATTGCTGGGGCTCAGTGCCTTTACCATGAATCCACTGCTCCTGGAGGTTACTTCTTCCCTTTTTGTTACCCTTGTTGTTTTATCATTGTTGTGGTTATTATTATTCTCCTTATTGTTGATGTCTTTGTTTTTGGATAAGACAGAGAGAAATGGAGAGAGGAGTGTAAGATAGAGGGGGGAGAGGAAGATAGACACCTGCAGATCTGCTTCACTGCCTGTGAAGCGATTCCCCTGCAGGTGGGGAGACAGGGGCTACGACTGGGATCCTTACTCAGGTCTTTGCGCTTTACACCATGTACACTTAACCCGCTGGGCTACTGCCTGGCCCCCAGAAATCAAGTCTTTACAAACTTATCTCAGCCTTCTTCTAGGTTTGCCTTTCCTCATCAGAATTGAAGAAGATGTCAAAATGCTGGATTAATGACATGGTAAACATGCTTTTTGATAAATGGACTAATGTTAAATGTGTGTAATCACAGGCACAGGTAGAGTCCCATCTTGATTTCCCTGTCTACCACATTCCTTCTTTCATACCCTGCAAGATGTTAAAACACAAGATTCCATAGTAAGTAAGGATGTAAATAAGGGGAAAGTTAAAGACTAAAGGTGGCCTACAATAGTGCCTCTCAGATTCAGTGCATATGCAAGTTACCTGGAGATCTTATTAAAATGTAAATTCTGATTCAATAGGTTTGGGGTAAATTCTGAAACTCTGTATTTCTTTATTCTACTACTACTATTATTATTTTTAAATTATCTTTATGTATTAATTGGATAGAGACAGCCAGAAATCAAGGGGGGGGGAGACAGAGAGGGAAAGAGAGGAGGTTAGGCCATGGCACACCTGGTTAAGCACACACATTAGAGTGCACAAGGTTCTAGGTTCAAGCCCCTGGCCCCCACCTGCAGGGGGAAAGCTTCACAAGTGGTGAAGCAGTGTTACAGGTGTCTGTCTCTCTGTCTCTTTCTCTATCTTCCTCTCCTTTCTCAGTTTCTCTTTGTCTCTATGCAAAAATAAATAAGTAAAAATAAGTGTTAGAGAGAGAGAGACATGGAGGGAGGGAGAGAGACACCTTCAGCCGTGCTTCACTACTCATAAAGCTTTCCTTTTGCTGGTAGGGACCAGGATCTTGTATCTGGGTCCTAGAGCATTGTAACATGTGCACTCAACCAGGTACACCACCACGCAGCCCCTACTACTACTTTTATTATATTATTATTAAAATTTTTCTACTAATAATAATATGATAATAGTAATTAAATTACTATTATCGTATTACTTTACCAGAGCACTACTCAGTTCTGTCATATGGTAATGTGGAGAATTGAACCTGGAACCTAGAAACCTCAGGCTTATGAGTCTTTTTGCATAATCATTATGTTATCTCTACTGGGAAACTGCACTTATAACAATCTCCAGGGTGATGCTTGTTTAGCAGGCCAGTAGACAATATTAAGTTGCAAGAAAAGAACTTTATAGGGACATAAGTTTGGAGAAGGAAAATTCTCTTGATTAAAAGAGGTGACTGAGAATGATGGTTATTTAAGAAAATGATTCCTCTTGAATTTGGAATAGGTACCGCCTGGAACGACACCCATTTTCTGAAATGCATATATATTTTCCAAGCAAGTGTTTTATATATTTATTCTATCCAAATACAGTTTATTGTGATTACAAGTGTAAGTGTGTGATTTCTTTGTAATTTCAATAAAAATTTAAAAATCTGATGTGTAGGAAAAAATCTTCCTATTAAAATATGTGGAGAATTAAGTATTTTACTAAGTATTTTACCTCTAAGGAGTTGTCATAAATTTAAAATATTTTAAATTTAGATAGATTAAAACTATTGCTTTTTCTGGTTTTGATTTTTCAAGCTTGTCTTCATCTAGTAAAAAATATCTTTCTGCCAGGGTTACTGCTAGAGGTAGGTAACTCCACAAAGGATCTCACTGCTTCCAGTGGTCACTGGATTTTTTTTGGTTTGTTTTTTCTTTTTTCTTTCTTTCTTTTTGATAGAGATTAAGACAAAGAGAAAGAAATAGAGAGGGAGCAATAAAGACAGAGAGAAATAAAGGTATATGCAGCACTGTCCCACCATTCATGAAGCTTCCCACCCCCCCCCCCAACCCCTTTGTATGTAAGGACAGGGGCTTGAACCAAAATTTTCAAGCATGGTAGCATGTATGTCCTCAAGGGTGAGCCACCATCTTGCCCCTTATATGCTTTTTTGTATTCAAGTATCTCTTTGCCTCTACTAAAATATGCATTCCTTAAAGACAAAGAATTTCTTCTGCTTTACTTACTGCTGTTTTCCCAACATCTATAGCAATATCTAGCACATTATATGGCATAGAATACATCAAATACTATTATTCTCTGAGTCTTGTTCCATTTTCAGTTAAATATGAAGGACAAAGATAAATCACTTAATCATATGAAAAGATTTCTAAGTGCAAACAACTCTTACAAAACAAGGTGAAAAAAATCATTTGTTGAATGAACACATATAATATATAATTTTCAAAGCACATTTTTAAATAACAGACAAATCAGTTACTAGAATTATCTTGCAAACCATTCTCTGCCTGTGAAAATTCTTAAGGAGCAAGAGAAGTAAGTTGAAAGTGAATAATCACAGGTTTATTATAAGAAGGACTCTCATTCTCTGATCCACACGAGGAAGTTGAAGTTAAAATATAGATTCTAAACTATTTCAAGAAACACAAAGTAAAGTAGTGGTTGCCAGAGGTTGGGGACAATAGAAAATAGTCACAAGCTGGACAGTGCACACCCAATTAAGCCCACATAGTACTAAGTGCAAAGAACCGTGCAAGGATCCTAATTCACCCCCCCCCACACACACACACACACACTCCCCACTTGCAGGGGGGACACTTCAAAAGTAGGTCTACAATTGCCTATTTTTTTCTCTCTCACTCTCTATCTCCCTTCTCAATTTCTCTTTGTCTTATTCAATGAAATGGGAGGAAATGGCTGCCAGGAGCAGGAGCAGTGGATTTGTAGTGCAGGCATTGAACACCAGCAATAACCCTGGAGGCAAAAAAAAACAGTCCCTAATATTTAATGGGTTCTAGTGTTTTCAGTATAGGATCATGACAAAGTTCTGGAGATGGAATGGTGGCAGTAGTGAAGCAGCAACATGATGGAAATGAAAGTTCTGAACTGCACATTAAAACATGGCTAGGATAGTATATTTCAGGGGGCAGAGTCAAGGTATCCTATAACTCACTCTTGGGCTGGCAAACAGGCCAAAAAGACAAAAAAAGGAAAATCTTTGGCTTGATTATTTCTGAACTCACCCACCTTACCACCCCAGAACTAGCCCACAGGGGCTGGCCAGCTGCTCCTAGAAGGCTTCCTGCAGTGCTATTTTCTTTACCAATATTCCTGGCTCACTAGCAGTGTCATTCCAACCCTTTTTCTTTTTGTTTTCCTTCTCTTTTTTTTAGGTGGCTGGAGCTCAATTTGAGTGAAAAAATACCTGACCAATAAGAGCCTCAGCCCTTCCTGGTAAAGGCTACCTTCAGGTATTTTTTGGGGGGAGGATATATATATATATTTTTTTTTTTTTGGATACTTCTTATAATTAATTGCCTATCTTTGCTCAGGCTGCCTACAGCCAATCCAGAGCAGTCCAAACAGCAGACAGATTGTTAGGCTTTTTTATTCTATTTTATTTCATTATTACTATTATTATATACATCTGTCCCTTTTCCCTCCTCCTTCTTCAGGTTGACCAAAATTAACTGTTGTTGTTTTTTCCATTGATAGGTGACTGGGTGTCCTATCCATTGTGAGAGAGACTTGTTTCTCTCTCCTTCTTTCCTCCACCCTCCTTTTTCTCTCCTCCTAGGTAATTAAAAAAAATTCATTTCACTGCTCTTTTTTTGGTCTTTTTCTTTTCTTCCTTGTTTTCTTTCTCAATTCACTGATACTCGTTAGTTATTTTGTGGAAGAAATCTGACATGGAGTGTACTCTGTGTGTGTGTGTCTCTCATTTCTACTTGTGTTTCTCCTCTTACTAGTCCTAGAAATTATAGTGGACAGTGTTTTACATAACTGTCTATTCTTGCTTTCCCTTTTTTCCTTTCTGTTTTTTTGTTTGTTTGTTTGTTTTGGTTGCTTTTTTTTTTTTGGACTGGAGGTGTTGTTTGGCTAACTGGTATTGGTTGAACTGCATCAGACTTGCTTCAGTTTCTATTGTTGTAATTTATGAGTTTTGTGACTGCATTTGTGAAAGGTCTTTAGTATAGCATGGCTTGTACTCAAAACACAAGTGAAGAACAGAAAAATAAAAACCACATAAATAGGGAGGCAGGTGGTAGTGCAATGGGTTAAGTACAGGTGGTGCAAAGCTCAAGGACTGGTGTAAGGATCTCGGTTCAATCCCCCAGCTCCCTACCTGCAAGGGAGTCCCTTCACAGGCGGTGAAACAGGTTTGCAGGTGTCTGTCTTTCTCCACCACCCTCCATCTTTCCCTCCTCTCTCCATTTATCTCTGTCCTATACAAAAAACAGCAACAGCAATAACTACAACAATAAAACAGCAAGGGCAACAAAAGGGAATAAATATTTTTTAAAAATCAGTAAAAAAAAAAAGGTTAAATCAAGAGCAAATAAAACTGCTACCACAATGAATCAATACAGAAGCCCAGAATAAACTTCAAATCAGTCAGAAGTAACCCTAGATAAGAAAAGTATGCAATCAATAATAAACCTAGTAATCACAGAGATGAAGACTACTATGGAGGAAAAGGCTATCAGAAATAGGGAAACAACAGATGAGATCCTCAAGTAAAATACCAGCTACTTTGAGGTAAATGAAAGCTGAAATACCAGCTACCTCGAGGTAAATGAAAGCTGAAATAGCTGAGCTAAAAGGCCAATTAGCAGAATAAGCTAATATTATAATATTATATTTATATGTAATATTATAACATTTTAGTTGCAGCAGTATTCTTCATTTTAGAAGAAAGAAGCTGATGAAAAGGAAAGCAGATTAACAGAAGGAGAAAACAGAATTAGCTAGACAGAGGATGAGCTACAGAAATCAAAGAAAGAGGTAAAAGAGCTAAAAAGAGATTGAGAGACACTGTAAACAACAACAGAGACATATGGGATGATCTCAAAAGAAGTAACATTCATATAATTGGCCTACCAGAGGAAGAAAGAGAGGAAGAGGAAGTACATTCTAGAGGAAATAACAGAAGAAAACTTCCCAGACCTAAACAACAGAAAGGACATTAAGATTCAAGAGGCCCAGAGAGTCTCAAACAGAATCAACCCAGACCTGAAAACACCAAGACACATCATAGTTACAATAAAAAGAAGTAAGGATAAAGAAAGGATCTTAAAGGCTGCAAGAGAAAAATAAAAAGTCACATACAGGGGAAAATCCACAAGATTATCAGCAGACTTTTCCACTCAAACTCTAAAAGCCAGAAGAAAATGGCAAGATATCTATTGAGCCCTAAATGAAAAGAAGTTTCAACCAAAGATAATATATATTGCTAGACTTTCATTCAAACTATATGGAGGGATCAAAACCTTCTCAGACAGACAACAGTTACAGGAGGCAACCATCACCAAGCCTTCCCTGAAAGAGGTTCTAAAAGACCTCTTATAAACAAGAACATCACCATAATACTTGCTATATATCAGAGCAAATAAAAAATTGTTGAATAATGACATTATAGTACATTAAATCCATAATATCAATAAATGTCAATGGCTTAATTTTCACCCACAGAGTGGGATGGTGGACCAGAAAACACATCCCAAACATATGCTGCTTGCAAGAATCCCACCTAACCTAACAAGACAAACATGGACTTAAAGTGAAAGGATGGAAAACTATCATACAGGATACTGGACCACAATAAAAGGCAGGAACAGCCATTCTCATTTCTGACACAGTAGACTTTAAATTAAATAAAGTAATAAAAGATAGGCAAAGCCATTATATAATGATTAGAGGATCTATCAACCAAGAATATTTAACAATCATTAACATCTATGCACCCTACGAGGGACTTTCTAAATACATCAAACACCTACTGGCAGAACTAAAAAAATACATCAATAGCAATACAATAATAGTGGGAGACTTCAACACCGCACTCACACTTAGAGCAATGAAGCAAAAAATCAACAAAGAAGCAAGAGAATTAAATGAAGAGATGGACAGACTACACCTCCTGGACATTTTTAGAGTTCTTCACCCCCAAAAACTGGAATACACATTCTTTTCAAATCCACACAGCATATCCACAAGGATAGGCCACATGTTAGGCCACAAAGACAATATCAATAAATTCAAGAGCATTGAAATCATCCCAAGTATCTTCTCAGACCAGAGTGGAGTAAAGCTAACATTCAACAGCAAACAGAAAATTACTAAAAGTCACAAAATTTGGAAACGCAACAACATGCTGGGTCAGAGAGGCACTCAAGCAAGAAATTCAAATGTTCCTGGAAACAAATGAAAATGAAGACAAAAGCTATCAAAATATTTGGGACACAACTAATGCAGTACTGGGAGAGAAACTTATAGCCATACAGTCACACATTAGAGAACAAGGATAGTAAGTTTCATGTTGGGAATATTTACTACAATGAAATCCTCTCTCAGAAACAATTCAAGAAGAGTATTTGACAAAACAAAACAAAACAAAAAAGTCATTATTATCTAGATCTGCATGAATTTATATCTTCTTTCCCTCCCAATTGCCTCTATCGCAAAGTTGACTTAATTTAGAATAAACAATATCAGAAGTCTGGCGATAGTGCAGCAGGTTAAGTGCACGTGGCACAAAGCGCAAGGATTGGACTAGGGATCCCAGTTTGAGGCCCTGGCTCCCCACCTACAGGGGAGTTGCTTCACAGGTGGTGAAGCAGGTCTGCATGTGTCTATCTTTCTTCTCTCACTCTCTGTGTCTTCCCCTCCTCTCTCCATTTCTCTCTGTCCTATGTTACAACAACGATATCAATAACAACAATAATAACTACAACAACAATGCAAAACAAGAAGGGCAACAAAATGGAAAATAAATAAATATAAATTAAAAAATATATATGTCATTTTGAATTCATTATCTTATTGGCATGGTGTTCTACAAACACTTTATTTTTTAAAAATACTTTGTTATATACTTTGGATAGAGACAGAAATTGAGAGAGAAGTGGAAGTTAGAAAGCAGGGAGAGAAAGAAAGACATTTGCAGCACTGGTTCATGACTAACGAAGCTACTCGGTGCAGGTGCAGATGGGAAGCTTGAAGTGAGATTCTTGCACACTGTATGTTGTACTGGATGAGCTACCACTAACCCCCCAGTCCACAGTAATTTTCAAAGTAATCATCAGAAGATAATCTCGGAAGCATTAGTTTCATTTGTAAGTCTGTAGGATTACAACTTTTTAGCCCTGGGAAACAAAGGGAAAATGATTTAATAGTCTGTGCTTTAACAAGTCCTTCGGGTACTTAGGGTAAATCTTCACATTTGAGAAATACTTTTTATAGCATGTGTACCCTTGTGCTTGTGTAGCTTCTCCCCTGAAGGTGGGAACTGGGGCCTGAACACTGATCTTTGTGCATTGTAGCATGTGCAATCTAATGTGCTTGGCAACTCCCAACCCCCACTGTCCAAGAGAGTTTATGATAAGTTCTGATTATTGAATGATCAAAATAAGTCATTGTATTTGAATATTACCTTCCCCTCAAAGTCAACATCATCTTTACCTCCAAGACATAACATACAAATTAGAGAAATTCAGAATTTAGAATAGACTATCACAAATAAGCAAGCTTCTTGATAGATTGACCAGCATAGTATGTGGGAAGACATCTGTGAGATACATAAGAATATCTTTTCATCTCCCAAACATCTGTGAGATAAAGTTTATCTTTGGTATGGACAATTCACGCCCCCAAAATAATAGAAAGTTGGTTTAACATGACACTTGGAGGTTATAAACTGAAAATATTTTGCCTTTTACAGCATCCCGTTTGAACTTTATATGCCAATTATAGTTAATCAAGACAGAAATCAATGAGAGATGTGGATGTGGGTATACAGCTTACAAATAAAAGTTATAGCATTTACTTGCTGTTAGTCTAGTCTGCTACATTACTTACCGCATGTAACAGTGCACATCCCGTATTCTACTTCTTTGACTACTGTTCCATTTTCAACTAAATATAAATGGCAAAAATAAAGTTACTTAGTCATACAAAAACATTTCTAAATGAAAAAATAATAATCTTACAAAAAGGAATAGAACAGACAAAATCAATCTGTAGCCTACCCTTGCAGAGCTGATAATATTAAAGAGAGAGAGAAGTGACAAAAGGTGGAAGGGGTTCTGGACATGATGGTGGGGGCTTTCAACACTGATGGTGATCATTGTATGGCAAACTTTAAAGAGGTGTGAAAAAAATCCTGGCAATATGCACAATGATGTAAATGGATATAGCCACAATTAAAAAAAATTACATAGCAAATAGACATTTTAATGTTATTAAATTAGGCAAGCAGTATCTTTCCTCATATGCCTATTATTGTTTAAATCAAAATTGAAACTTTCAGATAAATGAATTAGGAAATAACTTGCAAAGATATCATATATATCATATATATATATATATATCATATATATGCCTTTATGCGTATATAACTAAATTAACTATTTTTCATTAGTTAATTCACAGTGGGTTCAAGTTTTATATAAAGCCAGAAAACCACAATACATACACATAATGTCTCTCTGCTTTCTCTTTCTTACCTGAACATAAAATCTGAATATACAATGAAACTACACATCCTCAATCCCCTGATTTCTCCTGAAAAACTCTTAAAAGATAACTTAAAAAAAAGACTTTCTTCTTGGAGGTGTAATACTGCATAGAAAAGTGTAGAAATCAAAACTACTGCTTCTATCACTATTTAGAGTTTGAAAAAATTAAACTTCCAGGCCTCTTTAACCTTTCTGTAAAATTTTTGAAAGAAGTTACCTAATTTAATTATTATAAGAATTAAACAAGATGTGTGTAAAAGCACTCTATAACTTAATAACATAAACATATTTTTAAAATATCATGAGTTCATTTAACTTTTTCTGAATATATTTCAGATAATTTTAATAGTTCCTATTTTGATTGCTGTAAAATGACATGTTCATAATCAGTTCGATCTTGTATTTGCAGTAAAGAAATACATTCCCTTAAATGCAAATAATACAAAAACACATATGTGTGTTAAATAAAAAGATATTAACTTTGCTAATTTATTTCAACTATCATGATGAATTCTGAACTCAAATTTTGTGCTTAAAGTGCCTAAAGACTTTCTGCTGGCACATTATCTTCCTTTATCTCACAGATGTTCACACCACAAAGCCAAATCTTGAACAAAGAAAATGCAGATAAGAGAGTGAATACAAAATTATTTTTAAGTATGACCTCTTTCCAAAAAAACGTTCAAAAACATGTACGTAATCAGCTCTACCATCTATTACCTATACTGTACTGGGAACACTACTAAACTTCTCTAACTTAAAAGGGGTGAGGGGGTGGGTGGGAATCATCTGACCTCTGAAGCCTCTTTCAGCTTTCAGTATTGAGTAACCACGAGATTATTCAACCCCCCCCTTTTTTTTTTTGATAAGTAAAGGAATCCTTGTACAGTCATCAAAAAAATCCCATTGTATATCTATAAGTAAAAAATAAAAAGAATGTGGTCTGAATGTCAGCAAACTTTGTAAAGGAATAAACTGTAAAATTCACTAGTACTAATTATTGCCAAAGTTGTAGGACTGCTCCGTCATGAAACTCTTGTCCAAATCAGTATTTTCACTAGTAATGGAAAAAAATACAGACATCATGTTGACTAAATCTAGGAAATATACAAAGCTAGGAAGGTTAAGATATACATTTAAAGATAGATCTGAATTTTAAAATGACAGGGCGGAGTAATGAGCAATTTTAATAAAATGAAAACCTAGAGAAACTAAAAAGTCCTGCAGGTAGAGCTCACTTGTCAGAAATCCAAAGATAATAAATTAGCTCTCTTAATTTGATGGGAGAACAAGTAAAATGAATTAAAAGTTTAACAGGTCAAGAGTATGATCAAACCTCTATAAAATTCAACTGGGTTCTAAACTATGACAATAAAAAGGTTGGTAATGGCCCCACTCTTTTTGTTCTTGCCAGATTCTGGAATGTTATCTTTAATTCTGGGCAACAGGGGCAGTGTGGTGGCATAACTAGTTGAGTGCACATGTAAGGAAACCCTGATCCCACCTACAGGAGAAAAGTTTTGCAAGTAGTAAAGAAGCAGGGCAGCAGGTGTCTCTCTATCTCTCTTCCTCTCTCTCTCTTTTTTTTTTTTTTGCCTCCAGCGTTATCACTGGAGCTAGGTGCCTGCACTATGAATCCACTGCTCCTGGAGACTATTTTTTCCCATTTTGTTGCCCTTGTTGTCATTATTATTGTTGTTGTCATTGCTGTTGATGTTGTTGGACAGGACAGACAGAAGTCGAGAGAGGAGGGGAGACAGAGATGGGGAGAGACAGAGAGACATTTGCAAACCTGCTTTGCCACTTGTGAAACGAGCCCATTGCAGGTGGGGAGCCGTGGACTCTGACCAGGATCGTGGAGTCCACGGTAAAGCAGCCAGTTAAGTGCATGTGGCACGAAGCGCAAGGACCAGAGTAAGGATTCCTGTTTGAGCTGGGCTCCCCACTTGCAGGGGAGTCTTTTCACAGGCAGAGGAGCAGGCCTGCAGGTGTCTATTTTTCTGTCTCCCTCTCTGTTTTCCCCTCCTCTCTCCATTTCTCTCTGTCCTATCTAACAACGACGACATCAATAACAACAACAATAATAACTACAACAATAAAAAAGGACAACAAAAGGGAAAATAATTTTTAAAAGGTAATAATATAAATTGAATATATCTTAGATAGTTTTCCTATATTTTGAAACATTTCATTATTTTATGATCCATAATCATGAATTTCATTATTATTCATCAGTTTTTTCAACTATGCTAAGGCTATATTAATGAAAAGGACAACTAGTTGAAATTTTCAAGAAATATGATGCAATTGTGTAATAAAGCATAGCTATTATATGTCCTTTGCTTACTGCTGTTTCCTTTTTTCTGCAGAATTAAAAAATCTAGATGCTTACTGCTGTTTCCTTTTTTCTGCAGAATAAAAAAATCTAGAGGCACCTTTCTTGTCCATTATCAGCTTTCACTAAAGACAGTTGAGATTTTTTAACTTTTCAGTTTTTGCCTACAATGTCAAAAACTGACAGAGAAAAACATTTCACAATTATTGCAAGAATCAGAAGATGAAAGTAGACAGACAGATAGCAACTAGCATTTTAGATGCTAATGATGATTGTGAAATTGATTGCATAAGCAAAGAGTGGGAGATTATGCTATCTTAGATGAATGTTCCAGATGAAAGTTCCCTAAATCAAGAATCAATGAATGAAGATCATATTTCTAAAGATAAAAATATGTGGTATTTTCTTTCAGTTAGTCTCCCAACAGGAAGAGCATGCTCCTGAAATATTTGTGAAAATAAGCCAAACCATAATGTTTTGCTAATAAATAAAGGTATGAATTTAAATTTATTCTCCCTTTTTAATTATATTTTTTCACTTATATGTTATTGAATAGAGAAAGAGAGAAATTGATAGAGGAGGAGGAGGAAGAGAGGGAAAGAGACAGAGAAACACCTGCAGCCCAACTTCACCATTTAGGAAACTTTGGCCCTGTAGGTAGAGACCAGGGGCTTGAACTTGAGTCCTTGCACTGTAATATGTGTGCTTAACCATGTGCATCTCTGCCTAGCCCCTGTTATTTTTACCTTTTTAAAACCGTTTATACAGCAAAATTTACTTAATAAGATTTATAAACGAACAAACCCAGATGGCAGATATATACACAAGATGACAGAAAGAAAATAGGTGATGAACAAATGAATAAAATCCAGTATAAACATCACTTATAATTGGTGTGTAAGAATCGAAATTGAGGGAGCTGGGCACAAGTGGGTTAAGCGCAAGTGGCACAAAGTGCAAGGACCAGCTTAAGGATCCGGTTCGATTACCCCAGCTCCCCACCTGCAGGGGAGTCGCTTCACAGGAAGTGAAGCAGGTCTGCAGGTGTCTATCTTTCTCTCCCCCTCTTTCTCCTCCCTTCTTCTCTCCATTTCTCTCTGCACTATCCAATAACAACAATAATAACTACAACAACAATAAAACAACAAGGGTAACAAAAGGGGATAAATAACTAAAAAATATTTTTTTAAAGAAATCAAAAACAAAAAAGAAAACAAAAATAAATTATTTTAGAAAGTCTGGGGAGATAATATAATGGATATGTAAAAAGTCTTTCAAGCCTGAGGCATCAAAGGTCCCAGGCTGAATCCCAGCACCACCATAAATCTGAGCTGAGCAGTGCTCTAGTAAAACAAGTGAACTACAGATTAATGATAAACCAGAATATATTAGAAATGTATTTTACATCTGGAATCAAGACAAAAGTGTTCCAGATTCACAAATAGCAGTTCTTGGGTATTTAACTTCAGTTGGAATATTGTGTTGTTGGAAAAATTATGCTGCATTTTTACATTGAAAAAAATACAACATGATTTTTCCAACAACACAGCATAGATACCTTCAAAACCAGGGGAAATATAATAAAAACATGGCGTTTTCCATATTTAATTTTTTCTTAAGATGTCAAAAACTGTTTATTGTGGAGTTAGAGGGTAGCGCAGCAGATTAAACACACATGGCACAAAGCACGAAGACTAGTGTAAGGATCCCGGTTCGAGCCCTGGCTCCCCACCAGCAGGGGAATCGCTTCACAAATGGTGAAGGATGTCTGCAGGTATCTTTCCCTCTCTCTGTCTCCCCCTCTTCTCTCCATTTCTCTCTGTTCTATCTAACAACTATATCAATAACAACAACAATAATAACTACAACAACAATAAAAAACAAGGGCAACAAAAGGTTAAATAAATATAAAAAATTAAAAAACTGTTTATTTCATTTTCCAAATGTCTTAAATATGGGGAAAAGAACTTTAAAAGTTTATAGTATAGTAAGTAAAATGCTGATGGCAATAATTATTGGTATACTAAGGGCTAGTAAAGTTTTTTGCCAGATTTTAATAACACAAACTTTTAGGTCTCAGACACCTCAAATTTAAAGTTTTGGGAAAAGCAACTATGCATGAAATTTTATGTATAAAATTGCAGATGGATAGGTGGATGAAACTTTGGGGTCCTATTATATGATGATGGAAAAGGCTCTAAACTGTAGGTTAGAGTGCTCTGTAGAGAACTTTCAGAGGGAGATGAGAGATTATATGCATGTGTAAATAACTGCAATGTAAACCACTAGCCCCCAAATAAAAACAATTAAAAAAAAACTTGCACAATGTACACAGACTCCTGGAAGATTAAAGATGGGGAAATTAAACTGAAAGAAAGAAACTGAAAGAATAACAACTGGGTTTGAATTTGAACCTAAGGCATTCTAATGCCATCACTTGAGTTTAGTCTATAAACTCAGCATTTTATATCAAAACTATCCTTTGATTATTTTGATGATATCAATTACTAACATGAAATAATAGTTACTATTCTTTAGAACATTTCTTTCCTAATCCTCTTTCTTGTCCATATTTGCAAAACCAAGGACCCCTCTCAGATCTCTAATCAAGACAGTGCAAAACCTTGATCCCAACATTAACCTCAGATAGGCAATCTCTTCCTGTCACTGAGTGTCACCATCTGTCATCAAGAAAGGCTGAAAAATACAGCACCTACACAATATGGATAGAAGACATGAGACTGCCAAGAATATTAACTGAAGTTCAGCTGGGTTATTTATGGGTGCATGGAATCATAATTCTTAAAATGGTTACCAACATACAACTGGCCTTTTACCTACTAGCACAGGAGCTTCTAATCAACATACCAGATAGAACAGCTTGTCATCTTTTGCTGCTTAATGAACCAGCAGGAAAGGCAAATAGACTCATCCACCATCGTTAGCAGTACCATTCAACAAAGTTAATAGCTGAATCCCTTGAAAAGTATTTACCATAAAGTGAAACTCAGACTGGGTGCTGTGTTTTGCACTGAAGCAAAGAACTCTGGGAGTGATGGGAAAGGCATAGGGTGTTGGGGTGTTCCACCACCCTGATAGTGGAAATGGACTTAAGTTGGGGGTCCTTTGCAGTCACCTATCATGGAGAGATGACAAACTGTACCCATGTATCAATAACTGTACAGTAAACCATTAAGCTCCTGATAAAAACAAAAAGGGGGGGTGGAGAGAAAGAAGTGGAAAAGTGTTTCCTACATTTCCTTTTGGGTTTTGAAGTTTGCTCAAAGGTAAAGCTGCAAGAAAGTGATGAGAGGGTTTCTGAGCATTTTTGCCAACACACTACTCTACCTAGATGTTTCACACTGAAGGGAATTCTTTATTCCAGCCCTTAGTGCCAATGTGGAAGGAGGAAGACCTCAAGCAATTTGAAACTTGAGAAAAAATTACAGTGCAATGAAAAAAAAAAAAAAAAACTAGAAAGGGAGTCTAAAACAATGCTTTTGTTAAGGGCTATTCACAAGTCAAAAAAACAAAAAGCAAAAGGCATCTATTTCCTTGTCCAAGGCAATGTTGGCAGTTTGTTTTCCTGTATGTTTGTTTATGGTCATTTCTGTATATATGCTTATCCGTGGCCTTGAAGAACTAGCACATTTTTCTTTGGGGTCATTGGGTAAGGAACACACGTTGGGGGCTGATGTTTGTGAGAATGCTCTGCAGATATTAACGGGATCATTCTCTGAACAGTCTGAACAGTTGTGACCTTCACCGAGAATCTCCACAGCGCCTCCCGCCCTCACCATCCTCCTCCGACTCAGGCTGGGCCTCGTTCTCAGCCTCGCCATCACTGCCTTCTGTGGCTTCAGTGCTGTCATTGTTCTCCATGGTCTCCGAGGCCTCCTGCTCAGCTTCGTTATCGCCCTGGGCTTCGCCCTCGCGGGCCAAGGAGGCTTCCTGGAGGGCAGTGACTTTTGTTCCGCACGCGGACTGGAGGCCCGCCAGGAGCAGCCAGCCCACACTGAACAGCAGCAGGGAGGAGCAGCCCGCGCCCCCGGGGCTCATCGCTTTCCACCCCGACCGCAGCCCAAGGAGCAGTCTTAGCCGCAGTTGAGGTGCTTCGAAGAGAGAGAAACTCCGAACCCTGGCGACGCGCCCAGGCAACCATTGAAGCGTCAACTCTCGTCACCCGCGCGCCTGGGGCTCCAGCTGCCCTGGAACGCGCACTGGCAGCAGGGATGCATCTCCAGGCCCTCATGAAGCTCCCAGGCCAGAGGGCTTCCCAGGGCTCCTGGCTGTCCCTAGCCCTCCTGCCCTCTGCACTTCTTGCATTGGGGCCATTTAAAGTATCATTATTGTTGTTGTTATTGTTATTGTTATTATCATTATTATTTTAATTTGGAGGTCCTGGAGGTGGCACACCAGGTTGAGTGCACCTGTTACCATGCTCCAAGGACCTGGTTTCAAGCCTCTGCTCCCCACCTGCGGGGGAAGGCACATTTTTTGAGCAGTGAAACAGGTCTGCAGATGTCCTATCTTACTGGAGAGCTAAAGGCAACTGCTTCCTTCTAAAAGATTCACCTTTCATTCTCCCACTGTTAACTACTCAAAGTCCTTCGAACCTGGAGCGCTTTCTAGTGACCTGATTTCCAGTTCCTTATGAGGAACAGCCAGCTTTCTGGCTTGAGTAGCCTTGAATTGGTGTTCCATACTGAACTACTGTATCCGCTGCTGAGGTCTGATTTCTAGAAGATAGCGGGGCTTGCTTTCTGTCTCTGATCTGAACACTGAAAGTAAGGCTTTCAGACGTGGACTCACGTTCTTAGGTGTTGTGCCATGTCCTCAGCTTGGTGTAAACTTTCCTTGAGCAAGACTAGGGTATTGGAAAAGAGAGGAGGATGTAACTATTGTCAAGCTATCTCTGTTCCATTCTGTCTCTAGGTAGCAGATATTTGGGGAACCATATAAGACATAAACTTTTTTATTTCTTTTTATTTAGTTTTAACTTTTTAAATTATCTTTAGTAACTAAATACAGATAACCAAAAATCGAGAGGGAAGAGGATGACAGGGAGAGAGACAGAGAGACACTTGCAACAATACTTCAGCACTTGCAAACCTTTACCCCAGCAAGTGGGGACTGGAGAATGGAACCAGGGTTCTTCTGTATTGTAGCATGAGCACTCAACCAGATGTGCCACCACCCAGTCCCCTTTCTGTTCACAAGCCACACGTGTTGGTACTCACCTGTGGCTTAGTGAGTCTTTTAAAGACACCCTGTTTATATTTTGTTGAGTTTTCAGGTTGTTTTTATTGCTTTTCCTAGTTGATTGGGGAGAGCAAAACCCTGCTGCTGCTACTCTGAGCTACCCCTCTGGAAGTTCCCCCTTACAATTATATGATTCTATATTTTACTACTTTATTTTCCTATGGAACTCAGGCCAAGTATAAATACTACCATTTCTTTTGGTCACTGAGAAACAAAATCCACCCCACAACCTCATTTCAATTCTGTTTTACCCTGGACACCCTGTGGTGGCACACCTGGTTGAGTGCATACATTACAATGCTCAAGGACCCAGTCCTTACCTGCCAGGAGAAAGCTTCACAGTGGTGAAGCAGTGCTGCAGGTGTGTCTCTATCTCTCTCCCTCTTTATTTCCTCCTTCCTCTCAATTTCTGGCCATCTCTACCCAATAAATAAATAAATATAGTTAAAAAAGAAAATTAAAAAATTATTTTACCCATACCCAGTGTAAGCCAAGTTCTATTCCTTCCTGTTTTTCCTATGCCTCAAAAATAGATGAATCCCCTCACATTGCACCCCAAAACAGACTCCCAGGAGACCAGCCTAACCTGCCCTATCTCTGTATTCAAAGGTTCCCCCCAACATCTCATAGAATGAATTGAGAAATAAATAAATTTTCTCCTCTGTTTCTCAGAAAAGTTAGGTAGACTCAGTGTTATCACTATTAGTACAGTTAAAACTGTGAGTCATTGTCCTAGACATTTCTTGCTGAGAAAATTTTAAACTATATATTCTATCCTTAAATAGACTATCTGCTTGGGTTTTTTTTTTTTTTTTTTTTTGCTTTTTTAAAAATTTTATTTATTTTCTCTTTTGTTGCCCTTGTTGTCTTTTTATTGTTGTTGTAGTTATTATTGTTGTTGTTACTGATGTCGTCATTTTTAGATAGGACAGAGAGAAATGGAGAGAGGAGGGGAAGACAGAGATGGGGAGAGAAAGACATCTGCAGACCTGCTTCACCGCCTGTGAAGGGACTCCCTTACAGGTGGGAAGCCAGGGGGCTTGAACAGGGATCCTTATGCCTGTCCTTGAGCTTTGCGCCACATGCGCTTAACCCACTGAGCTACTGCCCAACTACCTTATGTTTGGTTTTTTAGTAAGTTTTTGTTTTTTCCATGAAATTTGTCCATTTCATTTAAATTGTCAAATTCAATAGGTACCATTGTCATTATTCAATAGGATAATGGTGGTCATAATGCTTTCTTCTGAGCTTCTAGTTAATATCATTGTAAGCTTTAAGTCAGTGTAAATGCTAATTTATTTTTATGTAATTCAGTTGATGACTATCCAGTTGTGATATTTGCTTGAGGATTTTCTTTTAAATGCTCCAGTTCCAAAATTAAGAAAACCAAGACCTACTTCTTTGAAAAGGTAAACAACACTGACATCCCCTTAGTCAGGTTCAGCAGGGAAAAAAAGGGGGGGGGAGAAGATCCAGATAAGTAGGATAGTAGATGGAAGGAGATAAATCACAATAGATACTATAAAAATCCAGAGTATCATACAAAGCATCTATGAACAACTATATGCCACTAAGTTGGAAAACTTAGAAGAGATAGGTAAGTTATTAGGAGCATGTAATTTCTCAAAACTGAATGAGGGGAAAGTAGAAAACAGTAATACATTACAATAAAAGAAATAGAAACAGTACCCAGTATCTTGTATATAGCTGTGATATTGGATTCTTCTAATCTACTTGGTCTAGGCTTTTGAGAGAGTCCGCATATCAAATACACAGCCTATATATTAAAAAGATTCAGTTTGTGTTTTGAAAAACTTTGAGACATACAATTGATTTTCCCCCTCTCATATTAATTAACTAGTGATTTATATGTCTACATTTTGCTAGGAGTGTACATAAACACCTTTCCCACCACCCAAAGACTGTGACCCATCCCTCCCACCCACTCCCACCCCCCACTGGCCCAGGAAGCTGCATGTCTACCCCTCACCACAGGGTTTTTACTTTGGTGCCCTACTTACAATTTGGTCAGGTCCTGCTTTTAGTTTCCCTTTCAGATCTTCTTAGTCAACTTCTGTTGATGAGTGGGATCATCCCATATTCATCTTTATCTTGCTGACTTAGCTCACTTAACATAATTCCTTCTAGCTCTGTCCAAGATGGGTCAGAGAAGGTGGGTTCATTGTTCTTGATAGCTGCGTAGTATTCCATTGTGTATATATACCACAGCTTTCTCAGCCACTCATCTGTTGTTGGGCACCTGGGTTGCTTCCAGGTTTTAGCTAATTTCATCTCAGGTGGTTCACTTTCTAACAAAGTCCCAAAACCTAGATATACACCAGTTTCTGTGAGAGAGAGCTTATGTTCACACGTATCCATAAACTACTGCAAAATATATACCTGAAAGCAGAATATACTAGAGTTTGCAGTGAGTACCTCCCTAACACTTCCTCTCCACTATTCCAAGCTTTGGGTCCACGATTGCTCAACAATTTGTTTGGCTTTGTATGTTAACTCTCTTTTCAATCACCAGGTTCCAGATGCCATCAGGATGCTAGCCAGGCTTCCCTGGATTGAAGACCCCACCAATATGTCCTGGAGCTCAGCTTCCCCAGAGACACACCCTACTAGGGAAAGAGAGAGGCAGACTGGGAGCATGGAACGACCAGTCAACACCCATGTTCAGCAGGGAAGCAATTACAGAAGCCAGACCTTCTACCTTCTGCAACCCTCAATGACCCTGGGTCCATGCTCCCAGAGGGATAGAGAATGGGAAAGCTATCGGGGGAGGGAGTGGGATATGGAGATTGGGTGGTGGGAATTGTGTGGAGTTGTACCCCTCCTACCCTATGGTTTTGTTAATTAATCCTTTCTTAAATAAAAAAAAAATTAAAAAAAAGAAATAGAAACATACATCAAAAGTCTCCCAAACAACAGTGGTACAGATAGTTTTATGAATTAGCTCTTCACAGTCTTCAAGGAAGGACTACTAACTATACTCCACAAGCTCTTCCAAAATAAAAAAAAATCAAAAACATTGGAATACTTTCTAATTTCTTCTATGAATTCAACATTACCATGATACCAAAAGAGAAAAGGCATAGAGACACAGCAAAAAAAGAAAACTACTGGTCAATATTCCTGAAGAACATATCCTAAGATATTAAGCAAAATTCTAGTAAACTTGGTACAAGTACATTTAAAATATAGTATGTGGATTTTTAAAAATTATTCTAGAACTATTTTAAAGTTGAGTAAAAAAAATGAGTAAAAAATACAAAGCTGAAGTAGGGAAGACAGTGACATTTAGACTTCACTTTCCAAATTTTTTCCATCTATTTGTACTGGAGTGGAGAGGATAATGATTCTCCAGGAGGCTTTAGCAACTTCCACCTTTAGTCATATGATTGCAAAGCACATTATAGCAATGCACCTGCAGTTCATTTATGCTCAGGCCTCAAACACCTGTTGGGAAATTGGTCTCTAAGAAAACAGTGAATTTCAATTACATAGTTTTAATTATTTTCATTGAAAAATCATGAGCTCTATATGAAGTAATTAGGAAATTTGGAAATATTTTTTTCTATTGCCTACGAAAGACAAGATATGCTGAAACTGGAATGCTCTGAAAACAATGCAGATTTCAAAATAAATTATGACCATCCTCTAGCACAGCTATGCATAAAAATTTAAAGTCCTGTAATATTACATATATTCAAGTCCAATAATTCTGTTATTGATGTCTTATGCAATGGAAGTGAATTTAATGGATTAAAGATTTGCACAAAGATGTTTTATCACTGTTATTTACAATAGCAAAACATGAAAACTATCTGAATTTTCATGTAATAGGATAATGATTAAATAATCTTTGTGCTCAATGGGATATGATTGACCTATTTACAAATTATGACTAAGAAGTAGTTTGATTATAGTTAGAATTGTTAATAATTAAGATTACAATTAACTCAAAATGGCACTGTGTGACAAAAGAATGAATACAGAAGCCTTAAACACCATTCTTTCCACCCAACATCAACAACTTTGACCTTGTTTTTACCCCTTAACTGGGAATAAATGGAGTTATTACAAATGAAGCTGTGTACAATAGCAGCTATGTAAATAAACATCATCTATAACTAAACAGCTGTTGGCAAGGAAATGAAAGTTAAAATACATGTGGTGAAGTTTAGGATTTATTTTTTAATTTTCAGAGTTCTATTACTTAAACATTATTATTAATTTTTACCCAAGCACTTATCAGCTCTGGCTTATGGTGGTGCACAGGATTGAACCTGGGACTTCAGAGCCTCAGGCATAAGAGTCTCTGTGTAGAACATACTATACAAAACATTTTTAAACTTTATTTATTTTATCTGATAGAACAGAGAAAAATTGAAAGGGAGAGTGAAACAGAAGAGGAGGGAAAGACAGAGAGACACCTTCAGCACTGCTTCACCACTTATGAAGATTTCCCCCGGCACGTGGAGAACGGGGTTTGAACCTGCATCCTTGTGAATGCTAAAACATACACTTAACCAGGTGTGTTACCACCCAGCCCCTCTATTACTAATCTTATATAACATTATCTTTAATTGAGGAGAAGTACTAGAGCTCTCATTGTTTGCCAGGGATTTAGGAGCCTTGAATGGTCACCCCCCCCCCCAAACAGTTACGATGGTAGTACTTGCATGGGCAGAAAAATTTGAAAATTGATATACAGATGATTCAACATCCTGCGCATTCATTCCTATAACTTACACATAATCACTTTTTAAAATTAGGTAATTGAAACTTTTTTTTTCAGATACTTAGGTTAATTCTCAACTCACTTTCTTACTTAAATCTGCTACAACAATGCTTCTCAGAGTTTAATTGATAGGAATTACCTGGGGATCTTGTTAAAAGTCAAAGCAATTTGGTGGATTTCAGGTGGGGCCTGAGATTCTTCATGTCTAACTAGCTCCCAGGTGATGCTGATGCTTCTAGTCCAAAGCCCATACACGGGTAACCACTCAGCATCTGACTAATTTGCCTATCAAGTGAATCCAAATAATTCTATAAGTATGTACATATACACATACACATGTATGTACCTACTCACACAATACATATCCAGTGTTGTCTCAGGACTGACAATTAAGATAAGGCAATTTTTGGAAACTATTCAGTTTACAATATAAGCTGTGCTATACAAGGCAACCTATTGTCTTTACCTTCTATTTTTTAAGCAAAAAGTAGGTTGCCTACTGTTCCTAAATTCAGTGGAAAGGAAGAAATGAAATGTTGAATTATATTAGGCTTGACAGAGGTTTGTCTTGTTCCATGATCTAAAAGAAAATTCTTGTTGTAGATGTTCAAAAGCATCAGTTGGAACTTGTAACTCTTGCTGGTAGAATTGACATCTGGCACTCCTTTTTCATTGCAGGCTCTGCCTGATAAATATTTGCTCAGTGAATGCTGCATGAACAAATTCATGAAAACCTACAGCTCTATCTTTGTAATGTATCCTATGCAGCAATTTTCAGGTACTGCCTCAAAAATATTATCTTTTTTTTTTCCATGGAGTTTTCAGATGATAACCCAATCAACTTCAACTATGATGAAAGCATTCATTTGGTGAAAAATCTTAAATCAGTGAGAAGCTGTATTCTGTGATATAGTGCTTGAACTGATAATATCTCCCTGAGTCAGTAACTAACTCTCAGTAAAATTTATTTTCCAGACATTGTCCTCAGCAAAAATAATGCTGAGAGGTCAGGGCACATCTGCAGGGTGTAAAAAGGCAGTGTCTGAAATACTCTTCTTACTTCTTTTTTTGCATAGATAATACGTTGCTTGCCCCACTGAATAGGAATTGTTGCCATAGTAATGTTTTAAAAACACTCCCAGATCAATATTAGAACTGCAGAACGTATCTCAAATATGCTAAGCAATTTGTGAGTCTAAGCTAAACCCTCTTTGTTGTTTATTTGCTCAAATGAAGAATAAAGATTTGAACTACTCTTCATATCTGGCCATGTCTGTGTTGTAAAAAATTGATCAACCATGGGTCCTGTGAAGTCTTCCCAAGTAGAGAGATACGCAAGGTGCTAAGCAACAATAAATGCCAAGACAATGGTCCAGCCAATCTAGAGAAGACATGCATTGTAACATGTACTAGGGAGCCAGGGACCCAGCTGTCCCTTAACATACAATCCGATTTTTGTCGTAAACCTAAGAAGATCATCTCTTTTTTGTCCTCTTTAACTTCCCATCACAGTCCACGTACATGCCATACAGATACCAAAGAAACTTGCACAATATTTGAGAAGGGATTTGCAATTCCAGATGTTACAGAGAATATTTAGAAACACTCAGATGGTTTAGAATCATACATACCTGAAGCACTGCCTCACTGCTCATGAAGCTACCCACTTACTGGTGGAGACCAGGGGCTTGAACCCTGATCCCTGCACACAGTAATGCACATGCTCAATACCACCAACCAGTCCCTGCTCTACTTTTCTATGCCCTGCTGACAAGATACAGTGCTAAGTATCTGTTCTCATGGTGACTTATCAAGTGCTAAGGATCTGTTCTCATGGCGACTTGTCACTAAACACAACCTGTCTTTAAAAAAATTAATTCAATCTTTTCTAAATTGGTATATTTTAGGAATAAATTCAAGCACTCACACAGGAAGTTGTAACTTTAAAAAAGACACATTATTTTTAGCTTTAAATTTCCTTTTTTATTTAAGACCTATGTAATGCATGTAATATATATTTATCCATTATCAAGTATCTTGATCAAGTTTCCTTAATTTTATGTAACCCAAACTTAGACCATACTTAGTCCATACTCCCAGAGGGATAAAGAATAGGAAAGCTATCAGGGGAGGGGATGGGATACGAAGATCTGGTGGTGGGAATTGTGTGGAGTCGTACCCCTATTATCCTATGGTTTTGTTAATGTCTCCTTTCTTAAAATAAATAATAAAAAATAAAAAAAGAAATTAAACAACACCCTGTTCCATATAAGCTTCCATATAGTCTTTTGTTATTCTGCCATTGCAGACTTGATTGAAGTTGTGTGTAGTCAGTCCGTTGACCTGTAAAATAAGATTTGGCCTTTTAAATACAAAGTAATTACAATATAAATCATCCTTTGTTTAAATAGGTGAAAGAGTCACTTTAGTTCTATGAAAAGTGCTCAAGCTATGGACTCTGAATGTAAAATTTTAACTTAAACTTTATTTGTCATAAAGTTGACTATGCCACTAAATGAGTTTCTGCTCTCTGCGTTGTGCAAAGGGCATTTGCACAAGTAACTGAAATTTGATCAGATTGAAATTTCCTATCATCTGTTCTAGAGGGGGAACAAAAACTTGTCACCTCCCAAAAAATGTCTTGGCAAAAGGTCTGTTTCATAAATGGGGCCCAAAAATAGAATGGAGATTGCCTTTAACATAAAGACTTCTCTTAGGAAGGAGGGAAAATAGGGAACTGAAGTCTATCATCAATCACCCTTTTGATAATCTTTCTAACATTTCTTTCTTCTTGCTGTGTCAAATAAGGACATGCCTAGAGCACCATGGGAAAGTTACTCAGACTCTCTGGGTCTTTCTATGTGTCTAGGAAGTATACTATATGTTAGTACATTTTATTACTATTTTCTCTTATCAATTTGCCTCATGTTTGGTTATTTGTTTAATCTCCTAAGTACCTGTGAGCTACAGGATTGTTTCATTTCACTCCCATATCTCTTTTTCTCACAGTCATCTCTAGGCACTAATCTTTCTATCTTTCTTCACCATAGTCTACTTCTTCATCTCTTTTTTGCCTCCAGGGTTACTGCTAGGGCTTGGTGCCAGGACTACAAATGCACTGCTCCTGGTGGCTTTTTTTTTTTTTTCATTTTATTGAATAGGAGAGAGAGAAATTTAGAGAGGAGGGGTACATATAAAGGGAGAAAGACTGGTGTACTGCACTGGGGTGGGGGGGGATACAGGTCCTGGAACATGATGGCAGAGGAGGACTTCCTAGGGGTTGAATTGATGTGTGGAAAACTGAGATTATTTCATTTTACTGTTGACTATAAACCATTAATCCTCCATTAAGGAAATTTTTTTAAAAAAAGAGAAGATAGACCCTTGCAGACCTGCTCCACTGCTTGTGAAGAGACCCCTCTATAGGTGGGGAGCCAGAAGCTCCAACCGGGATCCTTGCACGGGTACCTGTGCTTCATAAAAAGTGCTTAACTGGGTGAGCCACCACCCAGGCCCCCATAGTCTATTTCTTTAGCTGGGAAAAACTCAGAAAATTTGTATCTGAAGCATATCTCAGTCTTAGAAAAGTTATGATATTATATTAGTATATTCAGGATCTTCACTCAAATTAAATGGAATGGAAAAAAATATGACACTATCCATAATAAAAATGAGCCTGATGTTACTGTGTTATCAACAGGCCATATGGCAGAATGAGCTGATATGAAGAAGCTTCCTCCTTGTCTCACCATGCTTACATACAGGACACACACAAAGATAGAAGCCAAATACAGATCAGTGTGTAATGGCAGTGTGATGAAGGGGCTAGATGGGCTAGAGACCCTAGGGACCACAAAACCAGAAGACTGGAAAGGTTAGCCTCAGCCCCATGAGTCTGAGAGCCTAACTGGATTCTGAAAATGAAGTTCAGAGCTGTGAAATAACTGTCAGCTTTGGGAAAGAGATCAGTAATATTCCCTCATAAGTCTGGACAAGACTGAAGGGAAGTGTCTATCTTTCAGAGACCTTAAGTTTAGTAAGAGTCAGTAGAAATTAAAGCCTAAATTCTAGGACACACCTTGGGCACAGTAAGGAATATCCAGGCTAAGAAACAAGTCCAGAGGAAGAAGTCCCAGCTGAGGGAATTCAAAACAATGTCATAGTGGAGATGATATTTGAGTCTGGATTTTCCAACAATTTCTTTTTTTTTATTTTACAGATATTTATTTGATGAGAGAGATAAGGAGAGAGAGAGAGAATATGAGAACTACCACTCTAACACTTATGCTAAGAATTAAATTTGGAACCTCACACATGCAAATCCTGTACTCCATCACTGAGTCATTTTCCTGGTCTTATCATACATTATTTTTACAAATTTTTATTTATAAAAAGGAGACACTGACAAAACAATAGGATAAAAGGGGTTCAATATCATACTGTAGATAAAATTAGGGGATGGGGTGGTAGTGCAGCAGTTTAAGCGCAAGTGGCTCAAAGTGCAAGGACCATCATAAGGATCCAAGTTCAAACCCCTGGCTCCCAACCTGCAGGGGAGTTGCTTCATAAGTGGTGAAGCAGGTCTGCAGGTGTCTATCTTCCTCTCCCTCTCTGTCTTCCCCTATTCTCTCCATTTCTCTCTGTGCTATCCAACAACAACTACATCAATAATAACTACAACAAGGGCAACAAAAGGGAATAAATAATAAATAAATACTAAAAAATAAATCTTAAAAAAATTTTTTAAGTAGGGGAGAAATATTCCAGGTGGGTAAAGGAACAGGAGCAGCTATTTAGCCTGAGGTAAGGACTTTGTAAGGGTACAAAGTGAGAGAACAGTGAATAGATGTGGATTGGTGAGTCAAAGTTGTTTCATTACAAAAATAACTGATATTGTATGCAATTTTATTGAAAATGTCATGTAGTAGAAGGCAAGTACCCACAGCATGTTCTTTCCTGCTGTATAACGAGCAATATGAATAATGAATGTAAAGAATGACTGAAAGGGTTACTTAATACTGGCTAACCTCCCCCTGAGTTTTCTTGGGCAAATTATTGCCCATCAAAAAAAAAAAAAAAAGATAAATCCTTGGTGCCACTACTCATCACACAGCTTGCTGTGTAGAAGATCAAATGAGAAACTGTTTAGTTCCCATAATTTGAAGCATTGGTCCTTGTTATTTTCAATTTGGAGCTAAGATTTATTTATAAGATTTATTTATTTATTTGTCTGCTATGTCTCACTCACTCATAAACAATCTCTCACTGAATCTCAGTTGCAGCTACCATGGGAACTCACTACCTATCTCTTGCTGTCTTCCCTCCCTAAAGTATATTTTTCCCTTCCTAAAGTATATGTATTCTGCACAGCTTTATACTCAGAGTCAAACCATTCAAATAAAAAAAAAAGTATTTGGAAGACATATGGCTTACTTTTTTGCCAAAGGGGGTGTATGCCATGTAGAAATTTAATTTTATCCATATAGGTTAGGCATAGGTAAACTTTTTCAACAAAAATTCAAATATTAAATATTTTGGGCACTGTAGCTACATAGTCTATCACTTTTTCTATTTGGTTTTGTTTATCTAATACTTCACAAAATAAAAGCCAGTTTTAGCTTGCAGGCCACATAAAAACAAGTTAAAACCAAATCTTGCCCAGTAGCAATAGTTTTCCAACGCTTGGTAGAGATTAATCCAAGGAATACAACATTTTTGGCATTTAATTACATAGAAGTCAGGAGCTAATATGAGTGAGTGCCTGAGACCCTGAGGGATGACCACTGGAGTGCTGAGACCAGCTATCAGAGAATTTTAAGAACACAAGACCATGCTTGCCTGAACAACCAGAGCATCCATCAAAAGAAAATTATTTTCAAAGTGAAATCATGCTTGCATGACAAGCAGCAGAATACCAATCCAAACAGATGTGTAGGAGGCAATGGGAAGTCAGAACCACAGAACACTAGATTATTAAAAGCAAATGAATTTAAGTGCCAGAGAAGATGTATAAAATAGCCCAGCGTGGAAACGTAAGGACAATCTTGTGTCAATATGAAAATGTTTGCTGTTGCACAACCCTCCATTTCAAGCCATTTAAGATTAGCTAATCATCTCTAGTATACCTCTTACTGTTATAAACGTATACATGGAACATGAAACTCTGGAAAAAAGGGCAAGAGATGAAAAAGAACAGACTTCACTAATAAATAGTGTATCTAGATTAGGAAAAGAACATACTGTGGAAGAGAGGGGGAAAGGAATGAAGGCAGGAAGGGAGAGGGGAGTAAAAAAAAGATAACAATGTAACATAACATTTAATTTTTAAATAACTACATAATGACTATTTACATTTGTCTTAATTCTAAAGATTCTGACTACCAAAAAAGTTTTTATTTTTATTTCTTCCAAGAAATGACAACTTATTTGTAGGATGAATCACATAGCCACGTCTAGTTTCATGGAAAGCTAACCATATTGATTCCTATGATAAATCAGGAAGAAAGGGACAATGATGTTGGTGGAGGCTGTAGCAGTCCTTGCCACACACAGAGCTAAAGTAACTTTCACCTTATTGTTCACCAATGCCAGGGATTTGAAAACACAGGAAAATGAAGAAGCACTTAGAGGTGCAGCTACGTGATTGACCCAAGTATGCTGATGGGTGCACATTAGTAAACACTAGTATATAAGATAGAAATGAATGTGCACAAAATGCACTGCTCTTGGGCTATTCAAGAGAATGTGGCCATAACCTTGAAAGAACAGCAGTGTTCTTGAGCTCAACAAAACATGGATTACTAGAGGTGAACCCTTTTGAGATGAAAACAATTTCAAAAATGCTGTAGAGCAAAGAGAAAATATTCTTAATACACTTGCTGAACAACAGACTTGTATCTAGGTTAGCTAAAGAACTCTTACAACTCAATAATAAAAAAGGAAAGCAACTCAATTAAAAAATGGGATATATATTCAAAGAAGTACTACTCTGCAATTTAAAAAATTGCTCTTTTGCCCTTCTGGACAAAATGGATGGAACTGTGTTTAATGAAGTAAGGAAGGAAGTGAAATACAACAACCAGATGGCCTCACTCATATGTGGACTATAGAGAACTGAAATATATGAACTTTAAAAAAGGTCAGGCAGTAGCACAGCAGGTTAAGCGCACATGGCACAAAGCACAAGGACCAGCATAAGTTCCGATTCCAGTCCCTGGCTCTCCACCTGCACAAGCAGTGAAGCAGGTCTGCAGGTGTCTTTCTCTCCCCGTCACTGTCTCCTCTCCTCTCTCCATTTCTCTCTATCCTATCCAACAACGACATCAATAACAACAACAATAGTAACTACAACAAAAATAAAAACAAGGGCAATAAAAGGGAAAATAAATAAACATATATATAAAATAATAATAAATATAAATAAGTAGCCTAGAACAAGATGACAGAGAACCCAATGGGGGTTGTATTGTTATGTGGAAAGCTGGGAAATGTTATGCATATACAAACTATTGTATTTACTGTCGAGTGTAAAACATTAATTCTCCAATTAAAAAAAAAGTAACCTATCTCTATCACTTTAGAAGAAGTATAGTGGGGCGAGGATAAATAGCATAATGGGTATGCAAACAGACTCTAATGCCTGAGGTTCCAAAGTCCCAGGTTCAATCCCCCACACCACTATAAGCCAGTACTGAGCAGTGCTCTGGTTAAAAAATAGTAAATTAGTAAATAAATAATTTTTAAAAGGGGGGTCGGGCGGTAGCACTGTGGGTTAAGCACACATGGTACAAAATGCAAAGACTGGCCTAAGGATCCTGGTTTGAGACCCTGACTCCCCACCTGCAGGGGAGTCGCTTCACAAGCAGTGAAGCAGGTCTGCAGGTGTCTGTCTTTCTCTCCCCGTCTCTGTCTCCCCTCGTCTCTCGATTTCTCTCTGTCCTATCCAACAACAACGACAGCAATAACAACAATAATAATAACCACAACAATGCTAAAATGACAAGGGCAACAAAAAAGGGGAAACAATAGCCTTCTGGAGCAGTGAATCCATAGTGAAGGCACCGAACCCCAGCAATAACCCTAGAGGCAAAAAAAAAAAATTAAAAATAAAAAAAAAGAACTATAGTGATTATTTTTAGGGCTAGAGGGAACAGAACTTTTGTGGTGAGACTGTACTCCTATTATCTTATAATTTTATTATTTTCCCTTTTGTTGCCCTTGTTGTCTTTTTATTGTTATTGTAGTTATTGTTGTTGTTATTGATGTCTTCGTTGTTAGATAGGACAGAAAGAAATGGAGAGAGGAGGGGGAGACAGAGAGGTGGAGAGAAAGATAGACAACTACAGAACTGCTTTACCACCTGCGAAATGACTCCCCTGCAGGTGGGGAGCGGGGGAATTGGTACCGGGATCCTTGCCGGTCCTTGCAATTTGTGTCACCTGTGCTTAAATTAACTCGCTGTTCTGCCGGCCAACTTCCATTATCCTATAATTTTATAAGGCACTATAAAATCTCTAATAAAATTTTAAGTAAATAAAAGAATATACAAGTGACATAAGTGGAAAGAAGATATAGACATCAGAAAAGATGTACAGATGGCCAATAAGTATTTAGAAAGATGTACTACATCAATAGTCAACAGTGAAGTGAAAGTTAAAATATATTTTATAACTGTATATACACTAAACTGGATAGTACTAAAAAGCTGCCAAAGCTAAGTGTTGGCAAATAGTAGAAAAACATAAAACTTTTCTTTCAGGACGGGAACTTAAAATAGAGCAACCACTTAGAAGAATGATTTAGCAAATTCTTATAACAATATGAAAACAAAAAATCCCATTCCTTTTTTGGTTTGTTTTGCTTTTCAATACTTAAAGAATATAAAAACCAGTTTTAATTTGTAGGCCACATAAAAATAAAATATTTACCCAACATAAATGAAAATGTATTCACAAAAAAAGATGAATATATCAAGTAACTTTAGTCATAATCTCAAAACATCTAGAAACAACCCAAATGACCATCAAAAGGGGAATGAATAGTTAAATTAGAGTATATCTCTACAATGGAACTTACTAAACAAGAAAAAAATACAAATGTAAATTTTCCCTAACATATACTTAAATTATTTTATTTCATGGAATTATATCCTGATTTTAAAAAAGAAAAAAAATGGCCCTCTAAGATTTTAACTGCAAAGTGAAATATCAGTATTTATATGATTAATTGAACTTGGGGAATATGATTTATTCACACACCAAACATTTCTACTATGTAAAATCTGTCTTAAGCACTGAGGATTAATGGATAAGTGATATAGTTTCTATTGTCAATGAGTTCTGATTCATGGAAGGGAAATGGGTTTATGAATCAAGAATGACCATGTTAGAGTAGAGTGAATACTCAGTACAGTGAGTGTTCAAAGGAAGGAGTCATCACAACAGTTTGAAGTGACTAGGGAAAACTTCACCAATTAGGTATTTGGTTTGGGCCTTGAGTTAAGTATGAGATTATCAGGTGGACCTTCCAGGGAAGGATGTATGCAAAAAGAAACGTATTGAAGGCATACTAATGAAGAATATCTGTATGCAAGGCTTCAAGTTGATCATAGGCTTCAAGTGATGGAAGCATAACATCATCATCAGTGAGTGACTTTAATGTCACTAAATTTTGTCCTCCCATTTGTTCAAGCATTTAAAGACTTAGAGAAAAATAATAGCAAAGGTATATCACCTTAAATATCATTTGCTGTTTTATGTAAATATTTAATAACATGTTGACCATGAAGTTTATAAAGCATTATTTCTTATAATTTGCATTATATATTTTGTGGCATCTCATGTATTATTAAAAGATTATATATTTCCAATTTTTTCTTGTTTTATAAGAACCAAAGTAAATGATTATTTATGAATACTTAAATATACTCAGTCCACTTAATACAAATTACTTGATGATTGTATAAGAATTATGAAGAAAAAATTTAGTAATAAAATTACATTTGTCCAAGTTAAAAAAATAATTGTGCTTCATGCATTAGGTAACTAACAAAGTGCTTTAAGTAGGAGTCCAATACACTCAATTGGCATTTCTAGCATAAGCAAGACTATTGGACTCAGGGGGAGTTAAATCTAGAACCACTTTATCAGACCCACAAATCTCCACATGGCCAGGCACTGGTCTTCTCTCCAATATTATTTCCTCCCACTTTCACTCTTACTCCTAATTTTCTAGTCACAATGATCTGCTTTTGTTTAAATGTTTCAGGCTCTTTCCTGTCTTGGGACTTTGCACTGGTCATTCATTACATCTGCCTTGCCCTTTTGTTCTTTCTCATTATCATTATCAGCATTCAAACTTAACATATCACTGAAAGCCTCTCTAACTTCTTATCAAATACTTCCATCTTCCTTATTTTCCATTATTTCCTCATTGAATCTTTTCTCTACCATCAAAAACAGTGACTAAGTTGAGCTTTTGCCCTACCAGCAAGCTAAGAATTTAGTTTGTCGCCGCGGTATCAAGGATGCTACCAGAAGACAAAATTTCTGGATCAGAAGTGGGTAATTTTATTACACACAGCACAACATGCAGAATGAACCTCAAATTTAAATTAGTACCTTTTTGCTTCCTACTCCTAGGGGGTAAATTGTGTGACCCACATAGATACTGTGTATGCAGTGGGTTATTGCATACCATGTATGCTTCTTTTCCTCTATGCTATAAGGAGGGTTGATATTAAATTTGCAACCTATCTGGATAATCTCAGGATGATTTAATCTCATGATACTTAATCACATTTATTTTTAAAAACCAGACTTCTACTCAGCTCTGGTTTATGGTGATGCAAGGGGTTGAACCTAGACTCTCAAGCATGAAAACTGTTTGCATAATTATTAATCTATCTTCTTCCCTTCTATTTAATTTGTCCTTATTGTTTTCCTTTTTTTCCCCTTTCTACTTTATTTTATAGGACAGAGAAATTAGGAGTGGATGGGGGAATAGAGAAAGATAAACACCTGGGAGTCGGGCTGTAGCGCAGCGGGTTAAGCGCAGGTGGCACAAAGCACAAGGACCGGCATAAGGATCCCGGTTCGAACCCCGACTCCCCACCTGCAGGGGAGTCGCTTCACAAGCGGTGAAGCCGGTCTGCAGGTGTCTGTCTTTCTCTCCTCCTTTCTGTCTTCCCCTCCTCTCTCCATTTTCTCTCTGTCCTATCTAACAATGACAACAACAATAATAACTACAACAATAAAACAACAAGGGCAACAAAAGGGAATAAATAAAATTTTTTAAAAATTAAAAAAAAGATGAACACCTGCAGAACTGCTTCACCTGTCATGAAGCATTCCCTCAGCAGGTGAGGAGCAGGAGGGCTTGAACTCAGGCCCTATGCATGTGGTAATGTGTACACACAAATAGGGTGCACCACCACCCTGCCCCCTAGAAGACTCTTTTTCAAATAAGATAACATTAAGACATGCACATATTTGGGGAGGGGTATCATTCAACCTGCTGCATTTTTAGGTGTGTGCTCTAGTGCTTAACAATACTAGCTGTAAGTAGTAGTGAGTGTGAAAGAAGTTATTAGTAATTTGACTATTAGTCCAGTGTTGAGTGGTTGTGTGTGTGTGTGTGATAAAAACTGTATCATTATTTGTAACAAATAGTCCAAGAAAGTCAAATTCACTATGTGGATTGGTGCCAAGATCAGCAGTGGTATGGCCAGAATCAGTTGATCAGACTTAAACAGTAACACCATAGCCTGAATGTCTACAGTAGTGAAGCATCACTGATAGCCCTAAGAGGAAGAGTTAAAGATCTCATGTGGTCCATCAATTTAGAAAGCATGGAAGCTAGGCCCATGAAACATGTTCTTCCTATTCCAAGAAAAATAAATCAACTTAGGCAAGAGTGACAAATCTGGCATAAAATCTCATTCTCAAAAAATTGCATCTTTTGTGCCTAGGTGGTGGCTTTGTTGCCTGTCTCACATGATGATCAATTCCTGTAGCAATGGTAGAAATCCTGGGAATTCTTGATCAATAGTGTGATCCCATTTGATCTCATTAGGAACCTATCCTTTCCCATTCATAAGCAGAACCTGAGAAATAAGAACATAAAGGGGAAACACAATGTAGAACTTAGACTGGGTTTGGCGTATTGCACCAAAGTAAAGGACTCTGGGGGTGGGGGTCTTTCAGCATCACTGTATGGGGGTTAGGGTTGGTAAACAGGCCTTTGGTGATGGAAGCTGTGTGAAACTATACTCCTATTAACTTATAATCATATAAATCACTCCTTTCAGTATGTAAATCATGCATAATTCAGTATGTGAGGAAAAAAAGCTCATCCTTACGAACGTCTACTTGAGGCACACTATTTTGTGTGAATGCAGTTCATAATGTTAAAGAGAGAAGATTTTAATCTGAAAACTCTTATTTTTCATGTGGCAGACCAAGACAGCTAGGCCTTTGACAGAAATCCATAGGTCAGAAAAAATACCACAAAGGTCATCAAGGAGAATACAGGTCTAATCTATGAGAAAACTTGGATATCTGTCCACTTCAAGGATAAATTACATCCCTTTTGCCTCTGTAGGGCTATAGAGCCACAGCACTGATAGTACATCAGGGTCAAGTAAACATTCCTTAAAGGAAAGTATATTGGTCTTATATACTCTCTATTATATACGCTTATATACTCTCTATTATACCTACTCAGTTCTTCTGTAGTAAGTGTAGTTATGTCCCAATGAAACTATGTCTACAAAAACAGATGGTCAGTATGAAGGCTGTAGTTTGGAAATGTTTGATCTTCGGGAACATGATCTTCAGTAATCAAATGCCCCACTGAGTCAATTACTTTGGTTCAGGCAGTAGAGAATGAAATTTTCTCCAGAGATACCATTTCATTCAAAGTCAAGATGCTGTGTAATCCAAAATAGCTGCATTTAAAAAAATACCATGTAAAAATAGTATATTGGGGCCAAGTGGTGGCATATCTGATGTCACATATACATTGCCATGTGCTAAGCTCTGGGTTCAAGCCCCCATTCCTCACTGGCAAGAGGGAAGGGGAACTCCACAAGTGCTGAAACAGTGCTAGGAGTCTCTCTCTCTCTCTCTCTCTCTCTCTCTCTCTCTCTCTCTCTCTCGTGGCTTTTTCAAGTGTTAGACTCTCTGGGTGAGGAAGATAGCATAATGGTTATGCAAAGAGACTCTCAGCCTGAAGCTCTGAAGCTCTGAAGCTCTGAAGCTCTGAAGGCTCAGGTTCAACATCCAGTAACACCAGAAGTTGGTGAAGAAATAAAAAAAGACTATGACATCTCAATTTGCACAATATTTATGCAATAGTTTCATATGTAGAAAAAAATTTTAAAGTCATTCAGTTGCTCCAAAGAGCTATATCCTCAGGGTTGTGTCAGTCTCCCTTCACCGCTACCTAGATTTCATCAACTGGGACTTTGTAAGATAGCAACTTGGTTAACAACAGAGCTCAAATTTTGAGGGATTTCCTTCCTCCATAGTTTCCCAGCATGCTCAGGTAGGTGTATGTGGCCTCCAGTCCCTTTTGGGAATGGAGAGGTCTTGGTCAGCCCCAATCACATTTCTCTTTAAAACTATTGAAATGAGGGTTTAGGGACAGCAGAGCTCAGGGGGTGCACATGAAGAGAATGATTCTGCACTAGTAATAAAGGCTTTGCATTTACTTTCAGTTTCAAGCAACCACATGTGTGGTCCAACCAAATTAACTTCTAATGGCTCTAGTCTGTCTAAAGCACTATATTCTCATTGCTGACACCATTTACTTCAGCTTTAGGGATTCATTAACTCCATAATGATAGCTATAGTGTCTCTCAGTTCTGGCCACATGACTTATTTTCTCATTGTCACACTATTTCTTCTTCCCACACAGAGGCAAGTAAGTAATCAAAGCACTGTTCACATGATTTCTTTTATCTCTACATCTCTGCACTCCCACTATAAACATATATTAATCAGTAGGCCATTGTCTGGGAGCACACATGGGGACTGGGGGGGGGGGTATTACTAATTACATTCACATACCTTGCTTACTTATTGAGAAAGAACATTTGCTGCTGGACCAGGGAGTCCTCCTATGCTCCTGATCCTGGTATTCATAGTTCTTATCCTTCCTTTTCCTAAAAGTTATGCCAATATCAGAATCATATACTCTACCACAGAAAACAGTAAAAAACCTATCAAAGCAGATATCAAATAAGATTTTATCTTATTTGCAACAATAAATGTAGCCTAGCATAGTTTTCTAAATGACAGCAGAAAACACAAGACTCATGGTTCTTTTAAGTAAATACATATGCCTCCACAAATTGACCCACTGAAACTTAATTCTAGGACTAGAGAGATACTTCTCTGGATAAGGGGCCTGCATTTCCATGTTTTAGCTTTGGCAACACATGAAGAATATTATGGCAATAGAGGAAGCTAATGTCATGGAAACTTTCACCTTTCTCTTTTACTCTCCCCCTAAATAAAAAAGTATTATGTTAAGTCAGCTGTATGGAACGATCCCACTCATCAACAAAAGTTGAGAAAGAAGATCAGAAAGGGAAACTAAAAGCAGGATCTTATTAAATTGAAAGTAGGGCACCAAAATAAAAACCCTCTGGTAAGGGGGAGGGTGGACATGCGGCTTCCTGAGCCAGCAGGGGTGGGTGGTGCGATGGGACACAAACTTTTGGTGATGGGAATGGTGTTTATGTACACACCTATTAAATTGTAGTCATATAAATCACTATTTAATTAATATGAGGGGGGAAAGTGATTGTATATCTAACAAAGGGACTTTTCAAAGTTAACCTAATTACCAAATAATGTGATGATAACAGTAACTATCCATTGTCTTCTTGAACCTTAAGACAGCAGGAACCTCATATTTCCACTATAGAGCCTAAACTTCCCCCAGTCCTGGAACCCTAGGGTAGGGCCCACTTTCCCGTATGCTTCTCCCAATTCTTATCAAATAATATTGCATACACTAATTGCAACCTAATCAACACAACAAGTGCCACTTCAGCATGCTTCACTTCAGACGGTGTCCAGAGACTTCAGGTGTGGAACGACAACCCTTCAGCTTCATCACTCAGGTGAGACCTTTCCTTTCATAGTATTCTCTAATTCCATCCCAGGTGGTTCACTTCCTAACAAAGTCCCAAAACCTAGATATAGACCAGGTTCCAGGAGATAGGGCATATGTTCATATGTATCCATAAACTACTGCAAAATGTATACCTGAAAGCAGAAGTACACTAGAGTTTGCAGTGAGTAACCCCCAACACTTCATCTCCACTATTCCAACCTTTGGGTCCATGATCCTTCAACAATTTGTTTGGCTTCGTATGTTAACTCTCTTTTCAGCCACCAGGTTCCAGATACCATCATGATGCCAGCCAGGCCTCTCTGGACTAAAGAACCCACCAATTCTTCCTGGAGCTCCGCTTCCCCAGAGACTCACCCTACTAGGGAAAGAGAGAGGCAGACTGGGAATATGGACTGACCAGTCAACGCCCATGTTCAGCGGGGAAGCAATTACAGAAGCCAGACCTCCCACCTCCTGCAACCCACAAGGACCCTGGATCCATGCTCCCAGAGGGATAGAGAATGGGAAAGCTATTGGGGAAGGGATGGGATATGGAGATTGGGTGGCAGGAATTGTGTGGAATTGTACCCCCCATCCTATGATTTTGTTAATGTCTCCTTTCATAAATAAATAAATAAATAAAATATAAATATAAAAGTAACCCTGAGGGGGGCCGAGTGGTAAAGCAGTGGGTTAAGCACATATGGTACAAAGTGCAGGAATCAACGTAAGGGTCCCAGTTTGAGCACCTGGCTCCCCACCTACAGCAGGGTAGCTTCACAAGCAGCAAAGCAGGTCTGCAGGTATCTTTCTCTCTCCCTCTGTCTTCCACTTCTCTCAATTTCTCTCTGTTCTATCCAAAAACAATGACAGTTATAACAACAATGGCAACAAAAATGGAAAAAAATTATCCTCAGGACCAGTGTATTTGTAGTGCAGGCACTGAGTCCCAGTGATAACCCTAGAGGCAAAAAAAAAAAATTTTTAAAGTAACACTGAGGAATTAAACTATCCATACACAAGACCATAGTCAGAGAGGGAGAGATCCCCAATATGGTTGTATTTGGAGTGGAGTCTTTTGGGAATAAAATTAGATTATGAGGGTCCAGCCCTCAGGAATGGGATTAATAGTTTTATAAGACCAACCCAAGGAAGTTCCCTACTGTCACATGAAGACACAACCATATAGGAACCATCCATTATCCAGAAACTAATTCTTACACTTTCCTGATATTGAACTATCAAAAACCTCTGTTGTTTACTGCTGGGAAATTGTGCAGATGCAGTCACATCTGCCACGTTGTCACCTCAGGCTACTGCTAGTTCCCGCAAGAGTTGGGACATTCTCGGAGTGCCTGTTCTGCCATGTTGTGCCTTCAGGGCATTATCTATTTCCCCATGATATTTGGAGTGCTTTGGTTACTCCTCCCCCCCTCCCATTCTCACAAGAGTTATTTTCCTATCCTGGAGTGCTATGGTTACTCCTCTCCCCCTTCTCATTCTTCAAAAGCTACTCCTATAAAAGCCCTTCTTCTTCCACATCTCTCTCTTTTGCTGGAGCTTCACGCTGGTGTTTAGACACAGGAGGCTATTTTCGCTACCTCCACGTGGCCCAACCTGCTTCTCTCGCACCCAACTCTGAGGTGCCAGCACAAATAAAGATTTGTGTTTCCTCTTCACCCCGGACCTCCTCTCTCTCTTCTCCGCTGCTCAGAACGACAGTTTACAAGTGTCCCATTTTGTGTAATTTTGTTATGGCGGCCCAAATCTAAAACACTTCACTCAGAGATAAAGCACCTTATTTACCGCAACACAGAAAATGGCGTTAGTTTTGTTTGTGTCACTTCTCCTTGTCCTTCTAATTCAAGCAGATGCAACATGTACACTGTATGATGTCAGGATCTGTGGGGGGGGGGGACGAGGCAGGAGTGAGCTCACTAAAGGGGTCTTCCAGCATATCATGACAGTGAACGATACACAAACCTCTTTAGGGTCCCGTTAAGGGGAATGGAACAACTTTATTGACACAGTTACAAATTAATAAAGGGGTAGCTGTGCAGGGGAAGTAGCCAGTTGGCCAATGAGGTCAATATCTCCTTATAAGGGAAAAGAGAGCCAGGCAATGAGAGGGTATGGATGGTGATTCAGGAACAGGGAAATAGAAATATAAGGAAGGGGTGGGGGTATAGCATAATGGTTATTATACAAAAAGACTTTCATGCCTGAGGCTCTCAAGCCCCAGGTTCAATCCCCCACACTGCTATAAGCCAGAGCTGAGCAGTGCTCTGGTAAAAAAAAATAAAAATAAAAGAAATATAAGGAAGAAAGGGGGAAGGGGTGGGTGATGCAGTGAGACTGATATGAAGGTTGGAATTCCCCCACATACTCTTGCTACCTCTCACTCGACCACGAGGTTGGCATGCCAAGGGGAGACTGACAGACTAACTTCTGGGGTGGGGTGGGGTGGTGGTCAGCCATCCATGCTCAAACACACATCAGACCCACAGCATTGTGTGATAAGTGAGGAACCCTAACTTCAGGGAACACAAGTCCTTTGTGTTGAATGGCAAGCAAATCTATCATCCCAACACCACCCACTAAACCCTTTTGCTCCAAATGAGGTCAGTCTATCTTCCAAAGATGTTTGTTGTATCAAGTTCTTAAAATGACATGATTGATAGCAAGTGCTTTTGTCGACAAGATAAACAGAAATGTAAGACACCTATGTAGAACTGTCTCTAAACATCTAACATGCCTCACCTTTATATCTTATTTGCTTATTATCTTTTGCCCCAGCCAAAGCACAAGTTCCATGAGAACATGAATCTCCTGTGTAGTCTGCTTTTCCCCTGCCATCTAAAATAATACTTGTCTAATAGCAAAAGCTCAACAGTGAGCAAATAAACCTCTCAAAATCTTACCTGTCCTGTAAACCCAGATTAGATGACCTGTCATTAGAGGATTCATGGCACATCCAAGGAACAAGAAATTAGTGTTCAGATACCTGACATAATACATCATCATATTTATTATAGTTTTAGCATAGCAATTGCCATTATACCACATATGTTCTTTTTTATTTATCAACTTCCTTTTTTATTTATTATTAGTGATTTAATAATGATTGACAAGATTGTGAAATGAGAGGGTACAATTCTATACAATTTAATTCCTACCATCAAGAGTCCTATCTCCCATCCCCTCCATTGGAAGTGTCCCTATTCTTTATCCCTCTGGTAGTATGGACCATAGATGTTTATGGGGTACAGGAGGTGGGATTTTTGGCTTCTGTAATTGCTTCTCTACTGCACATGGGTGTCGACAGGTGGACCCATTCTTCCAGCCTGTTTCTATCTTTCCCTAGTGGGGCAGGGATCTTGACAGGTGGAGTTCTAGGACACATTGATGAGGTTATCTACCTAGGAAAGTCAGGTTGGTGTGTGGTTGAAATTCAGTAAGATATAAAGCAGAAAAATATGGTTTAATAATCAGGAACCCAAAGGTAAGAATAGAGCAGATGAAATTTGGGGTCTTCATGTTGGAAGAAGCTAAGAAGTATATTTTAGGTATATTCCAAGGGACCCATGACTTTACTAGTTTTTGCCTGAGCCCAACAGCTACCATGCAGTTGTGCTGAAAGTATTATCTGATTGATGGTTTTAAGTGTTGAGAATAGGACAAGAAAGCTGGATTAGGGCAGATTGTAGCTCCCAGCTATCAGGAAAATTTGTAAGTATTTTTTTCCTTTACTGGGGGATTAATGTTTTATAGTCAACAGTAAATACAATTGTTTGTACATGCATAACAGTCCTCAGTTTTCCACATAACAATACAACCCCTACTATGTCCTCTGTCATCCTTTTCCTGGACTTACACTCCCCCCTGCCCCCGCCACACACCCCAGAGTCTTTTACTTTGATGCAATACACCAACTCCAGTCCAGGTTCTGCTTAGTGTTTTCTTCTCTGACATATGTTCTTTTTATTCAAGATTTTTTTTCTTTTGTATGATTAGGTTGGTAAAATCTTCAAGGTAAAGATGGAGCCTTTTGCACAGGACTTACACTAGGATAAATGGAGCTAAATGCCTTGGCACAAATTTTGGCAATGTGCTTCACTTTTCATGCCAAATGTGCCCCAGTACCTCCCTTGCTCACCTTTGTCCAGTCTTGCTGACTTGGATTTGTTTCTTCAGAGCCCCCTAAAGTGTGTTTCACTTCTTATGCAATTAAGATACATAGAATTTCAAGGATCATAAGGGGAAAGTGTCTAGGATCCATGTACTTAGTAGACACCTGCCCTTTACCCCTTCAGAGTCCAACTGCTCTACCATTCTGTCCAACTTTGTATCACAAAATGTTGACTTCTATGTACCATAACTAAATGGATGTTTGTCTCTTGTGATCAGTTGGTGGTTGGTCATGGGGACTCCCATAAGAGTTAGAATGGAAGAAGAAAAATGGACTTGTAGTATTTTCCCTCAGCTCCTTCCCTTCATTGTCACCTGGGACTGTCTTTGTTTCATCATTACTCTTTTTGTTTCTTGACTTAATTATGATTGATAAATCCACTGGATAAGAGGGGTACAATTCCACACAATGCCCACCACAAGATTTCCACATTCCATCCTCTATACTGGAAGCCTTTTCACTCTTTATTTCTCTGGGAGTATGGACCTGGGATCATTATGAGGTGCAGGAAGTGGAAGATCTGACTTCTGTCATTGTTTCTCTGCTAGATATGGGCATTGGCAGGTCTATCTATATACCAAGCCTGTTTCTTTCCCTCATGGAGGAGGGCTCTGGGGAAGAAGGACTCCAGGACACATTGATGAGGTCATCTGCCCAGGGAAGTCAGGTTGGCATCATGGTAGCATCTGCAATTTGGTGGCTGCAAAAATATTAAGATATAAAGCAGAATAAATTGTTTAATAATCAAGAACCTAAATGCTCCCTCCCTTGCCTTCTTCCTGCCTAAAATGTGTAATGGCTCCCCACTGTGGCTTGTTTTGGAATATGTTTCTTTACCTTTTATTTCACTCTGACAAGTTCTTTTTTCTGGGTTCATTCATCAAAACTCATTTCTCTTACTTGAGTGAATGTCTCACTCACTCCTATTTCTCTAAAAGAATACAAATATTTGACTCTATAAATAAATGGTTCATAATAAATATGGGGAATCATAAAATCAACCACTAAAACTTTAATATAAAATACCATATGAAAGCATTTAACAGGTAATTCCGGAAGATGGCGGAATGAGAAGCTGCTAGTGGCTTGAGCTCCGACCAAATCTACTAGAAACGGTAGGATTTTTTGCCTTTAGCAGGACAGTCAATAAGGGGTCCTAGCGGTGACACGAAGGAGGTGACTATAACTCAATTTGGGTTAGAAAATAGAGTAAAAAGAAAGGAAAAAAAAATTTTTAATTATTATTCCTGAAGTGCACCCCCCCATACCCAGTCCCTGGGGGCCAGAAATCTGCTCCTAGCAGGCTCCCCTGCTAAGCTTCTTTTGTTACCAAGATTCCTGTCCCACCAGGGGGTGTCATTCAATTTAATTCTATTCCTTTCTGAAGCCTTTGGCCTTTTTTCTTTCTAGGTGGCCAATTCCAGCTACAAATATTCCAAGATATTCCACCAATCAGAGTTTACTCAGACAGGGAAAGACGACCAGAGGTGTTTTTTTGTTTGTTTGTTTTTGCTTTATTTTCTCAACAATCAGCTGCCTCTGATAAGTGGCTTGAGGCAATCGGGGGCAGGTTTTTTACCCTGCTCTATTTTATTATTAATATTATATAAAGGTGTATTTCTTTCCCTCCCTCCTTTAAGTTGACTCTTAGAGTATCTTTCATTGCTAGGGGACTGGGCCTCTTCTCCATTGTGAGAGGAACTTGTTTCACTACTCCTACCTCCTCTACCTACTCTCTCCTTCTCCCTCCCAGCTAATAAAAAAATAAAATAAAATAAAAAATAAATTAATTGATTAAAAAAATTTCCTTTCACTGCACTTTTATTACAGCTTTTTTCTTATCATTTTTCTTTTATTTCTCTAGTTTTTCTTTTTTATCTTGTCTTCCTTTCTTCCTTCCTACTTCGTTGGCTTTCTGAATTCACTGATATTCATTTGTGAATTATCTTGGGGAAGAAAACTGACTCAGAGTGGACTCTCTATCTGTGTATCTCTGCTCTACTTCCTTCTCTCCTCCTGATACCCATAGAATATACAGTGGATAGTAGATTTGCATAATTGTCTATTCTTGCTATCCCTTCTTTCCATTCTCTTTCTTCTTCACTTGGACTTGCTTGCTATTTTTTCATGGACTGGAGACATTGATTGGCTAACTGGTAGTGATTAAACTGCTTCAGTCCTTGCTTCAGTTGCTACTGTAATTTCTGAAGTTGGTGACTGCATTTGTCATAAAGGTATTCAGTACAGTGTTAATTGTACTCAAAACACGACAACTGAAAAACAACAGAACATAAAAATAAGAAGCACATAAATAAAAAAATGGGTAGATCAAGAACAAATAAAATTGCTACTACAATTAATGAAGACAAGAACCCAGAAGAAACTCTAAATCAACCATAAGTAACTATAGATAAGAAAAGTATGCAAGCAATAACAAACTTATTAATCACAGAAATGAAAACAACATTGGAGGAAAGGAATGGCAGTATTAGGGAAACAACAGTTGAGACCCCAAGGAAAATACTGATAATCTTGAGGCAATTAGAGAACTGAAAGCTGAAATGGCTGAACTGAGGAAAGAAGCTGAGGGAAGGGAAAGAAGACTAACAGAAGCAGAAAACAGAATTAGTCAGACAGAGGATGAGTTAGAGAAAACGAAGAAAGAGGTGAAAGAGCTTAAAAAGAGATTGAGAGACACTGAAAATAACAACAGAGACATATGGGATGATCTCAAAAGAAGTAACATTCGTATAGTTGGCCTGCAAGAGGAAGAAAGAGAGGAAAGGAAAGAAAACATTCTAGAGAAAATAATAGAAGAAAACTTCCCAGACCTGAATAACAGAAAGGACATCAAGATTCAAGAGGCCGAGAGAGTTCCAAACAGAATTAACTGAGACCTGAAGACACCAAGACGCATCATAGTCACAATAAAAGAAGTAAGGATAAAGAAAGGATACAAAAGGCTGCAAGAGAGAAACAAGTATTCACATACAGGGGAAACCCCATAAAACTATCAGCAGACTTCTCCACTCAAACTCTAAAAGCCAGAAGAGAATGACAAGATATCTATCAAGCCCTGAATGAAAAAGGGTTTCAACCAAGGATAATATATCCTGCTAGACTTTCATTCAAACTAGATGGAGGGATCAAAGCCTTCTTTGACAAACAACAGTTAAAGGAGGCAACCATCACCAAATGGGCCCTGAAAGAGGTTATAATAGACCTCTTATAAACAAGAACATCACTATAATACGTGCAATACATCAGAGCAACAAAAATTTGTTGAACAATGGCACTACAATACATTAAACCATAATATCACAAAATGTCAATGGCTTAAACTCACCCATCAAAAGGCAAAGAGTGGTAGGTTGGATCAGAAAACTTAACCCAACCATATGCTGCTTGCAAGAATCCCATCAGACAGTACAAGATAAACACAGACTTAAATTGAAAGGATGGAAAAGTATCATAGAGGCTAATGGACCACAATAAAAGGGAAGGAACAGCCATTCTCATCTCAGACACAATAGATTTTAAATTAAATAAAGTAATAAAAGGCAGGCAATGACATTACAAAATTACTAGAGGATCAATCAGCCAAGAAGACTTAACAATCATTAACATCTATGCACCCAATGAGGGACCATCTAAATACATCAAGCACATACTGAAAACACTTCAAAAATACATCAATAGTAATATAATAATAGTGGGAAACTTTAACACCCCACTCTCACACTTAGACAGATCAACAAAACACAGAATCAACAATGATACAAGAGGATTAAATGAAGAGATTGACAGACTAGACATCTTGGACATTTTCAGAGACCTTCACCCCAAAAAACTGGAATTCACATTCTTTTCAAATCCACATACAACATACTCAAGGATAGACCACATGTTAGACCACAAAGACAGCATCAATAAATTCAAAAACATTGAAATCATCCCAAGTATCTTCTCAGACCACAGTAGGGTAAAACTAACATTTAACAACAAACAGAAAATTATTAAAAGTCACAGAATCTGGAAACTAAACAACATACTCATTAAGAACCACTGGGTCAGAGAGTCACTCAAGCAGCAAATTCAAATATTCCTGGAAACAAATGAAAATGAAGACACAACCTATCAAAATATTTGGGACACTGCTAAAGCAGTACTGAGAGAGAGCCTTATAGCCATACAATCACATATTAAACAACAAGAAAAAGCTCAAATGAATGACCTTACTGTACACCTCAAGGACTTAGAGGAAGAGGAACAAAGGAACCCTAAAGCAACCAGAAGGACAGAAATCACTAAAATTAGAGCAGAGGTAAACAATATCAAAAATAAGAGAACCATACAGACGATCAATGAAGCCAAATGTTGGTTATTTGAAAGATTAAACAAAATTGACTAACCCCTAGCCAGACTCACCAAACAAAAAAGAGAGAAGACTCAAATTAATAGAATTGTAAATGAAGGAGGAGATATCACAACTGACACCACAGAAATCCAGAGAATTATGGGAAACTTCTATGAAGAACTATACGCCACCAAGCTAGAGAATCTGGAAGAAATGGAACAATTCCTAGAAACATATGCCCTTCCAAAACTGAACCAAGAAGAACTACAAAATCTAAATGTACCAATCACAGACAAAGAAATTAAAATTGTTATTAAGAATCTCCCCAACAACAAAAGCCTTGGACCAGATGGCTTCACAAACGAATTCTATAAAACTTTCGGGAAACAGTTATTACCCATACTTCTTAAGCTTTTCCATAAGATTGAAGAAACAGGAATAGTCCCTCCCACCTTCTATGAAGCCAACATCACCCTGATACCAAAAGCAGATAGGGACACAACAAAGAAGGAAAACTACAGACCAATTTATCTGATGAACATAGATGCCAAAATATTAAAAAGATCTTGGCCAACCTGTTACAGCAGCATATCAAAAAGATTGTTCATCATGACCAAGTGGGATTCATCCCAGGAATGCAAGGTTGGTTCAACATCCATAATTCAATCAATGTCATACACCACATCAATAAAAGCAAAGCCAAAACCACATGATTATCTCAATAGATGCATAGAAAGCTGTTGACAAAATCCAACACCCATTCATGCTCAAAACTCTACAAAAAAAGGGAATGGATGGGAAATTCCTCAATATAGTGGAATCCATAAAAAGCAAACCGACAGCCAACATCATACTCAATGGACAGAAGCTGAAAGCATTCCCCCTCAGATCGGGGAATAGACAGGTCTTTCCACTATCATCATTACTCTTCAACATAGTATTGGAAGTTATTGCCATAGCAATCAGGCAAGAGAAAGAAATCAAAGGAATACAGATTGGAAGGGAAGAAGTCAAGCTGTCACTATTTGTAGATGATATGAGAGTACACATAGAAAAACCTAAAGCATCCAGCAAAAAAACTACTGGAAGTTATTAGGCAATATAGCAAGGTGTCAGGCTACAAATCAATGTACAAAAATCAGTGGCTTTTCTTTATGCAAACACTAAATCTGAAGAAGAAGACATCCAGAAATCACTCCCATTTACTGTTTCAGCAAAATCAATCAAATACCTAGGAATAAAGTTGACCAAAGAAGTGAAAGACTTGTATGCTGAAAACTATGAGTCGCTACTCAAGGAAATAGAAACTGATACCAAGAAATGGAAAGACATTCCATGCTTATGGATCGGAAGAATAAATATCATCAAAATAAATATTCTCCCCAGAGCCATATACAAATTTAATGCGATACCCATCAAAGTTCCACCAAGCTTCTTTAAGAAAATAGAATAAACACTACAATCATTTATCAGGAACCAGAAAACACCTAGAATTGCCAAAAACATGTTGAGGAAAAGAAACAGAAATGGAGGCATCACACTCCCAGATCTCAAAGTATATTATAAAACCATCATCATGAACACAGCATGGTACTGGAACAAAAACAGGCACACAGACAAGTGAAACAGAATTGAAAGCCCTAAAATAAACCCCCAGGCTAGAAGAAAACTTGTTTGAAGGTCAGAAATTCTGGTGATGTATTTAAAATGATCCATGGGGGCATATTTATAACTTCTCTTTATGACATTTGTAAGTGAATATCAAATATATATGCATCAAGATAAATATGCTCAACTATAAGATAGCTAGTACTTAAATTAATACCAGAATTATTAGGGCACAGAGACTTAAAAATGTCAAGAAATTGAAAAATACTTATTCAAAACAAATTTAGCTATTTTAATGATTTATACCTATGAGCAGGAAATCTTCATATAGAATGTCATAAATGATACTGACCAGTAAAAGCAAAGTTTTAATTGAATGGAAAAGGGTTAAACTTCATACTTTTTCATTAGGGAAATTCAACTACTGAAAAGTAAAATAGAAAATTAATTAATAGGGGTTTTAACAATGGTTTTCTACTTTGAGCACTACATAAAAAATGCAAGGGTGATGGAAATTCTTTTTTTTTTTTTACTTAAGAAAGGATTAATTAACAAAACCATAGGGTAGGAGGGGTACAACTCCACACAATTCCCAACACCCAATCTCCATATCCCACCCCCTCCCCTGATAGCTTTCCCATTCTCCATCCCTCTGGGAGCATGGACCCAGGGTCATTGTGGGATGGAGAAGGTAGAAGGTCTGGATTCTGTAATTGTTTCCCCACTGAACATGGGCATTGACTGGTCGGTCCATACTCCTAGTCTGCCTCTCTCTTTCCCTAGTAGGGTGTGTCTCTGGGGAAGCTGAGCTCCAGGACACATTGGTGGGGTCTTCAATCCAGGAAAGCCTGGGCAGCATCCTGATGACATCTGGAACCTGGTGACTGAAAAGAGAGTTAACATACGAAGCCAAACAAATTGTTGAGCAATCATGGACCCAAAGCTTGAAATAGTGGAGAGTAACTATTAGGGAGGTACTCACTGCAAGCTCTAGTGTACTTCTGCTTTCAGGTATATATTTTGCAGTAGTTTATAGATACGTGTGAAGATATGCTTTCTCTCACAGAAACTGGTGTATATCTAGGTTTGGGGACTTTGTAAGAAAGTGAACCACAAGAGATGAAATTAGAGTATACTATGAAAGGAAAGGTCTCACCGGAGTAATGAAGCTGAAGGGTTGTCATTCCACACGTGAAGTCTCTGGACACAGTCTGAAGTGAAGTATGCTGAGGTGGCAATCGTTGCATTGGTTAGGTTGTGATCGGCGGATGCAATATTATTTGATATGGATTGGGAGAGGCATACGGGAAAGTGGGCCCTATCCAAGGGTTCCAGGACTGGGGGAAGTAGGGGCTCTATAGTGGAGATGTGAGGTTCCTGCTGTCTTAGGGTTCAAAAAGACAATTGATAGTTAATGTTATCATCACATTATTTGGTAATTGTGTTAACTTTGAAAAGTCCTTTTGTTATGGTTTGCTGTACAGTACCCAGTATCTTGTAAATAGCTGTGCTATTGGATGCTTCTGATATACTTGGTCTAGGCTTTTGAGCGAGTCCGCATATCAAATACACAGCCTATATATTAAAAAGATTCAGTTTGTGTTTTGAAAAACTTTGAGACATACAATTGATTGTCCCCCTCTCATATTAATTAACTAGTGATTTATATGTCTACATTTTACAAGGAGTGTACATAAACACCATTCCCACCACCAAAAGACTGTGACCCATCCCTCCCAACCAGTACTATCCCCCACTGGCCCAGGAAGCTGCATGTCTACCCCTCACCACAGGGTTTTTATTTAAGTGCCCTACTTACAATTTGGTCAGGTCCTGCTTTTAGTTTCCCTTTCAGATCTTCTTAGTTAACTTCTGTTGATGTGTGGGTTCATCCCATACTCATCTTTATGTTTCTGACTTAGCTGACTTAACAGAATTCCTTCAAGCTCTGTCCAAGATGGGTCAGAGAAGGTGGGTTCATTGTTCTTGATATCTGCATAGTATAACATTGTGTATATATATCACAGCTTTCTTAGCCACTCATCTGTTGTTGGGCACCTGGGTTGCTTCCAGGTTTTAGCTATTATGAATTGGGCTGCTATGAACATAGGAGTACACACCTCTTTTTGGTTGGGTGTTATGGAGTCCTTGGGGTATAAGCCCAGGAGAGGAATTACTGGATCATATGGAATGCTGTTAAAATTTTTCGGAGGCTCTTGCTGGCCAGGCTAGCTTCACGGGCGGGTAACAGAGATGCGGAGACAACAGCTGGGCAGGGAAGCAGTATTTCTTTATTCAGGAACAACGATTCGTAAACTAAGACAAACTAATAACCAAACAGAACTCTGCTGTCTCTTTGCGGCGACACAAGCACTCTCTCTAACTCTGGAACTCAGGAACTCAGGAACTCTGGCGGGGTTCCTTCGGGGCGGGGCCATGAAGGCCCTCGAAACTAACTGGACTGATCTAATTCTCTTGGTGGGGGAGAACTAGAACCCAATGTAAAGCATACAACAATGGAAGGTCCATGTCTAGCCTTCTGAGAGTTTTCCAGACTGCTCTCCACAGAGGCTGTACCAATTTACATACCACCAGCAATGTAAAAGTGTTCCTCTGTCCCCGCAACCTCTCCAGCATTTGTTGCTGCTGTCCTTTTTGATGTATTCCATTCTTACAGGAGTGAGGTGGTATCTTAGTGTTGTCTTAATTTGCATTTCTCAGACAATCAGTGACCTAGAGCAGTTTTTCATATGTTTGTTAGCCTTTTGGATCTCCTCTGAGGTGAATGTTTTGTTCATATCCTCTGCCCATTTTTGGTTGGGGTCATTTGCTTGTTTGGTGCTAAATTTGCTGAGCTCTTTATATATTTTGGTGATAAGTTTCTTGTCTGATGTATGGCTTGTGAAGATCTTCTCCCATTCTGTGAGGGGTCTCTTTGTTTGTGTGATAGTTTCTTTGGATGTGCAGAAGCTTTTCAATTTGATGTAGTCCCATTGGTTTGTTTCTGCTTTAGTCTTCCTTGCAATTGGGTTTGTTTCATCAAAGATGTCCTTGAGGTGTAGGTGGGAAACTGTTTTACCAATGTTTTCCTCTAAGTATTTGATTGTTTCTGGTCTGACATCTTGGTGTTTGATCCATTTGGAGTTCATTTTTGTTTCTGGTGAGATAAAGTGGTTCAATTTCATTCTTCTGCATGTTACAACCCAGTTTTCCCAGCACCATTTATTGAAGAGAGCCTCCTTCTTCCATTTAAGACTTTGGGCTCCCTTATCAAAGATTAGATGTCTATAGGTGTGGGGATTTTTTCTGGGCTTTCAATTCTGTTTCACTGGTCTGTGTGCCTAATTTTGTTCTAGTACCATGCTGTTTTGATGATGATGGCTTTATAACATAGTTTAAGGTCTGTGAGTGTGATGCCCCCATTTCTGTTTCTTTCCCTCAAGATGGTTTTGGCAATTCTAGGTGTTTTCAGGTTCCAGATAAATGATTGTAGTGTTTGTTCTATTTTCTTAAAGAAGCTTGGTGGAACTTTGATGGGTATTGCACTAAATTTGTATATGGAACTGGGGAGAATATTCATTTTGATGATATTTAATCTTACCATCCATGAGCATGGAATGTCTTTCCATTTCTTGGTATCAGTTTCTATTTCCTTGAGTAGCGACTTATAGTTTTCAGCATACAAGTCTTTCACTTCATTGGTTAACTTTATTCCTAGTTATTTGATTGATTTTGCTGAAACAGTAAATGGCAGTGATTTCTGGATGTCTTCTTCTTCAGATTTAGTGTTTGCATAAAGAAAAGCCACTGATTTTTGTACATTGAGTTTGTAGCCTGATACCTTGCTATATTGCCTAATAACTTCTAGTAATTTTCTGCTGGATTCTTTAGGTTTTGCTATGTATACTATCATATCATCTGCATATAGTGAGAGCTTGACTTCTTCCCTTCCAATCTGTATTCCTTTGATTTCTTTCTCTTGCCTGATTGCTATGGCAAGAAGTTCCAATACTATGTTGAAGAGTAATGATGACAGTGGACAGCCCTGTCTAGTCCCCGATCAGAGGGGGAATGCTTTCAGCTTCTGTCCATTGAGTATGATATTGGCTGTAGGTTTGCTATATATAGACTCCACTATCTTGAGGAATTTCCCATCTATTCCCATTATTTGTTGAGTTTTGAGCATGAATGGGTCTTGGAATTTGTCTAAGGCTTTCTCTGCATCTATTGAGATAATCATGTGGTTTTTGGCTTTGCTTTTATTGATGTAGTGAATGACATTGATTGATTTATGGATGTTGAACCAGCCTTGCATTCCTGTGATGAATCCCACTTGGTCATGATAAACAATCTTTTTGATATGTTGCTGTATCTGGTTGGCCAAGATCTTGTTTAATATTTTGGCATCTATGTTCATCAGCGATATTGGTCTGTAGTTTTCCTTTTTTGTTCTGACCCTGTCAGCTTTTGGTATCAGGGTGATGTTAGCTTCATAGAAGGTAGAAGGGAGTATTCCTGTTTCTTCAATCTTATGGAAAAGCTTAAGAAGTATGGGTACTAACTGTTTCCTGAAAGTTTTGTAAAATTCATTTGTGAAGCCATCTGGTCCAGGACTTTTGTTGTTGGGGAGATTCTTAATAACGGTTTTAATTTCTTTATCTGTTATTGGTGCATTTAGATTTTGTAGTTCTTCGTGGTTCAGTTTTGGAAAGGCATATGCTTCTAGGAATTGTTCCATTTCTTCCAGATTCTCTAGCTTGGTGGCGTACAGTTCTTTATAGATGTTTCGCAGGATTCTCTGGATTTCTGTGGTGTCAGTTGTGATATCTCCTGCATCGTTTACAATTCTATAATTTGAGTCTTCTCTCTTTTTTATTTGGTGAGTCTGGCTAGGGGTTAGTCAATTTTGTTTAATCTTTCAAATAACCAACATTTGGCTTCATTGATCGTCTGTATGGTTCTTTTATTTTTGATGTTGTTTATTTCTGCTCTAACTTTAGTGATTTCTGTCCTTCTGGATGCTTTAGGGTTCCTTTGTTCCTCCCCCTCTACGTCCTTGAGGTGTGCAGTAAGGTCGTTCATTTGAGCTTCTTCTTGGTGTTTAATATGTGATTGTATGGCTACAAGTTTCCTTCTCAGTACTGCTTTAGCTGTGTCCCAAATATTTTTATAGGTTGTGTTTTCATTTTTCATTTGTTTCCAGGAACATTAAAATTTCCTGCTTGAGTGACTCTCTGACCCAGTGGTTCTTAAGGACTATGTTGTTTAGTTTCCAGATTCTGTGACTTTTAATAATTTTCTGTTTGTTGTTAAATGTTAGTTTTACCCTACTGTGGTCTGAGAAGATACTTGGGATGATTTCAATGTTTTTGAATTTATTGATACTGTCTTTGTGGTGTAACATGTGGTCTATCCTTGAGTATGTGTTATGTGTATTTGAAAAGAATGTGAATTCCAGTTTTTTGGGGTGAAGGACTCTGAAAATGTCCCAGAGGTCTAGTCTGTCAATCTCTTCATTCAATTCTCTTGTATCTTTGTTGATTCTCTGCTTTGTTGATCTGTCTAAGTGTGAGAGTGGGGTATTGAAGTCTCCCACTATTATTGTATTACAGTGGATGTATTTTTGAAATTCTTTCAGTAGGTGCTTGACGTATTTAGATAGTCCCTCATTGGGTGCATAGATGGTAATGATTGTTAACTCTTCTTGGCTGATTGATCCTCTAATCATTATGTAATGTCCTTGCCTATCTTTTATTTCTTTATTAAATTTAAAATCTATCGTGTCTGAGATGAGAATGGCTGTTCCTGCCCTTTTTTGAGGTCCGTTAGCCTGTATGATAGTTTTCCATCCTTTCACTTTAAGTCTGTGTTTATCTTGTTTTGACAGATGGGATTCTTGCAAGCAGCATATGGTTGGGTTGTTTTCTGATCCATCCCCACACCCTGTGTCTTTTGATGGGTGAGTTTAAGCCATTGACGTTTATTGATATTATGGATTTAATGTATTGTAGTGCTATTGTTCAAAAAAATTGTTTTTTGTTTGCTCTGATATATTGCAAGTATTATAGTGATATTCTTGTTTATAAGAGGTATTTTAGAACCTGTTTCAGGGCTGGCTGGTGATGGTTGCCTCCTTTAACTGTTGTTTGTCTAAGAAGATTTTGATCCCTCCATCTAGTTTGAATGAAAGTTTAGCAGGATATATTATCCTTAATTGAAACCCTTTTTCATTCAGGGCTTGATAGATATCTTGCCATTCCCTTTTGGCTTTTAGAGTTTGAGTGGAGAAGTCTGCAGATAATCTTATGGGTTTTCCCTTGTATGTGACTTTTTGTTTCTCTCTTGCAGCCTTATGATTCTTTCTTTATCCTTATTTCTTCTCATTGTGACTATGATGTGTCTTGGTGTCTTCTGGTCTGGGTTGATTCTGTTTGGTTTCTCTAGGCCTCTTGAATCTTGATGTCCTTTCTGTTATTCAGGTCTGGGAAGTTTTCTTCTATTATTTCCTCTAGAATGTTTGCTTTCCCTTCCTCTCTTTCTTCCTCTGGCAGGCCAATTATACAAATGTTACTTCTTTTGAGATCATCCTATATGTTTCTGTTGTTGTTTTCAGTGTCTCTCAATCTCTTTTTAAGCTCTTTCACCTCTTTCTTAGTTTTCTCTAACTCATCCTCTGTCTGACTAATTCTGTTTTCTGCTTCTGTTATTCTGCTTTCCCTTGCCTCGGCTTCTTTCTTCATTACAGCTATTTCAGCTTTCAGATCTCTAATTGCCTCAAGATCATCAGTGTTTTCCTTGGTGGTCTCAACTGTTGTTTCCCTTATACTGCCATTCCTTTCTCCAATGTTGTTTTCATTTCTGTGATTAATAAGTTTAGTATTGCTTGCATACTTTTCTTATCTATGGTTACTTCTGGCTGATTTGTAGTTTCTTCTGGGTTCTTGTCTTCATTCATTGGAGTAGCAGTTTTATTTGTTTTTGATCTACCCATTTTTTTGATTTATGTGTTTTTTTATGCTCTGTTGTTCCTCATTTGTTGTGTCTTGAGCACAAGCAACACTATACTAAATACCTTTATGACTATTGCACTCACCTACCTCAGGAATTACAGTAGCAACTGAAGCAAGTATTGAAGCAGTTTAATCACTACCAGTTAGCCAATTTCTCCAGTCCGTGAAAAAATAGTAACCAAATTCCAGTGAAGAAGAAAGAAGGGATAGCAAGAATAGACAGTTATGCAAATCTACTATCCACTGTATATTCTAGGGGTAACAAGTGGGGAAAGGGAACTAGAGCAGAGATACACACATAGAGAGTCCACTCTGAGTCAGATTTCTTCCCTAAAATAATTCACAAATTCAGAAAGGCAAAGAAGAAGGAAGGAAGAAGTGTATGACAAGAAAAAAAAAAAAGAACGAAGGGACAAGAGAGAGAAAAGGGAAAAGATAAGAAAAAGAGCTGTAATTAAAGAGCAGTGAAAGGAAAGGTTTTTTTATTACTTTATTTTTAATTTAATTTAATTTAATTTTTTTGATTAACTAGGAGGGGGAGGGAGGGCAGAGTCTGTAGAGGAGGTAGTATTAAGGAAATAAGTTCCTCCCACAATAGATAAGATGTCCACTTCCCTAGCATTGAAATATATGCTAAGAGTTAATTCTGATCAACCTAAAGGCGGGGAAGATATATGCCTTTATATAATATTAATAGTAAAATAGAGCAGGGTAAAAAAATAAAATAAAATAAAATAAAAACCCTGTTCCAGATTTCCTAAAACATTGTGATCAGAGGCAGCTGATTGTTAAGAATGAGAAAAAAAAACCTCAGGACTAGACAAGGATAGCTGAAATAGACATTTATGCAAATCTACTATCCACTGTATATTCTAGGGGTGGCTAAAGGAGGAAGGGAAGTTGAGCAGAGACACTCTCAGTGAGAGTCCACACTGAGTCAGAATTCTTCTCCAAAATAATTCCCAAATGTGTATCAGTGAATTCATAAAAGCACACTGTTTGGTGGTGTGAGGGCTAGGGGCTGTGGCTTTGGAAGCTGTTGGATTAAGGAAGAAAGGATGACAAGAATGAGAAAAAGAAAGAATAAAAGAGAGAGAGAAAAAAAAGAAAAAGAAGAAAAAGAACAGTCATAAAAGAGCAGTGAAAGGAAAGGTTTTTTTTTAAAAAAATTTATTTATTTTTAATTATTTAATTAGCTATGTGGGGTGAGGTGGGGGGGGGGTTGGCTACTTAGAAAGAAAAAAGGCCAGAGGTTTCAGAAGGGTATAGACTTAGAATGAATGATACTACCTGGTGGGACAGGAATTTGGTAAAGAAAGAGGCTCCTAGCAGGGAAGCCTGCTAGGAGCTGGTCCCTAGGGACTGGTTATGGGGGGAGAGGGGGAAGGGGTATGCTTAAAAATTAAAAGGAAAAAAATTTTTCCCCTTTTTTCCTACGCTAATTCTTAACCCAAATTAAGTTATAGTCACCTCCTTGGTGTCACCGCTAGGACCCCTTATTGACTGGCCTACTAAAGGCAGAAAATCCTACTGTTTCCAGGAGATGTGGTCAGAGCTCAAGCCACTAGCAGCTTCTCAGTCCGCCATCTTCCAGGAATCCTGGGTGATGGAAATTCTTTCTCAATGTGTACAACCCAAATTCAAACTCCAGACTTAGGATAATTCTAAGTCATAAGCCAAGTATTCTGAATCATAACAGCAATTAGTTCTTACCTCCACTTATCCCTGCAAATAATTATCTATGGAAAGAATATTATTACCAGCTAAATTTTAAGCTTGGTTAGAAGATGCAGACCAGAACTAAAAAATTATACAGATATTTGAATACCTTAACTGGTGCAAGGATATCCAGATTGTGATCTCATTTCTGGATTTCACTTTAATAATTACAGATTAAAATTCAGACAACATTTATTGAACATCAGCCAATTTTAAAGTTTCTCTCTGCAATCTCAGTTACTCTTCTGAACACCTTTATAGAAGGAAATGGGAAAACTAAGGTTCAGGGCAATTTATAACTTGCCAAGCAGTTGGAATTGAACTCATACTTTTCTTATCCTTTTACTTTAAGCCTGACACAATTTCCTCTGAATCATGTAGACAAGCAAATAGGAAATGAAATTTGAACATGGACTTCAAGCTGCAAACTTCAAAGTAATCACTAACTGAGGAATGACTTTGCAAAGCACAGCCTACATTTTTATCAAAATTGCTTATTTTTTTCACCAGTTACCTGTCACATCCTTGGGGGGGGGACTACATTTTTGTCACTTCCTCTGGGGGAAAAAATACATTTTGGTCACTTCCACTGGGGGAAAAAAAACCTACATTTTTACCAGATCTTTTGAGAAACAAATAAAATGTGACCTTAAAAAGTCAAGAAATTTAAAGTGACTCAAGATTATTTAAAATTAAAGAGAAGCTTTCTGAAAAGCTATATCTTCCTTTGCCAAGGCTACAGATAAACATTTTATTTTACATACAGAGGATCATAAACTCTGAAAGGGAACAAACAACAATTTAAAATTTCAATGCCTGAGAAAAATTATATCCAAAGAAGTAATTCCTTGGGTGCTTACTGTATTCACAAAGAAAAGAATGCATGCTATTGAAAATATATGAGAAAACTGAAAGAAGCAGGCGGTGGAGAGAGACAAAACAGAATAGCTGTTGTGTATAAAAGAGCAGATGGTTCTCAGTTGGTAAGAATACCAATCGCATTCCAATGGTGTGTGACTTAGTAGAACCAAAATAAATGATATATTGGTCTAGAGAGAAACTGTCACAAGTATAAGCTGGTTAGAGAAATGAAGAGCTATAGAATATGCTTGAGGTAAAGTTATTTTCATTTGCATTTTCCCCTTGGCTTGACTTCGCACCTCTTGTGTCTATTCTGCAGCTTAAACACAGACATGAACTTCTTTTTAGACCTTCATTTATTGGCACACCCAAAGTTTGGTTTAATAAGTTCCCAGAAAGAAACCAACCTGAAGAAAAAAATAATAAAATCTCAAATCCTAAAAGGCTATGATCCTCATTGGAAATAATCTTGGGTAAAAACCATACTTTCTTTTATTTTATTATTAGTTTATTAACAGTGTTTTCCAAAATTACAAAATTTAGGGAGTATAATTTGACAGCCACCCTGGACCTGTGTGAGTCATCATACCCTCCACCAAAGTTATATGCCCCTCCCTGCTCTGACAAGCACCACTGGTTTCACAAAGATCAAGAGAGACTTTGGTTACTATTTTTTCTTTGCAAGTTCATTTGTTTTATTCTTTTATATTTCACTTATGAGTGAAAACATCCATTAGTTGTCCTTCACCTCTTATGTATCAAGCATAATCACCTACAACTCTGTTCATTTTGTTCCAAATGATACAACCTTAACTTTTTTTTTGTTTCAGACTAGTGTGCCATTGAATATATATCCCATAACTTCTTTACCCAATCATCTGTGGTTGGACACTTAAGTTGCAAATAGTGTGACTATGAACATAGGGATGCATATGTCCTTTTGAATTAAAATTTCTGGGTCCTTTGGATATATTCCTAAGAATGACACCTACTCCTTTTTTATTTCTCCAAGAAGATATGGGAGCAGCAAGGGAAGTACAGGAGAGTACAAGATTTGTGTGTTTCTTGCCCTGGGTTCAATCTCTGGCACTGCATATGCCAGAGCAGTTCTTTATTTTCTCTTTCTCCCTCTTGATATAGATTAGATAGATAAAAAGGTAGAGACAGAGGTACAATATATTTTTTTATTTTATTTTTTTAGTTAATTTATTTTTGGGTAGAGAAAGAGAAATTGAAAGGAGGGTGAGAAAAAGGAAGATACAGGAGCACTGCTTCACCTCTTGTGAAACTTCGCACCCTACAAGTGGGGATTGAGAACTTGAACATGGGTCCTTGAGAACTACAATGTGTGCACTCCTAGGTGTGCCACTACCTCCCCCACTACACCCCCCATCCCCACAAATTGTATATATGCATTTAAAGAAACTACTAAAGCAAGATTCTTACAAAGAAGTATGAACTAGTTTTTCTGGACAGTCTTATAAGAAAAAAGGCAGTTTCTATATTTGTTAGTTCATTTCTCAACTGCTTAACCAGAACTTTGGCATTTCCAGACACTATTCCAAGTACTGGGTGTTACCAGGAATGGTGATTCACCTTTCAAATTACATGGGGAAACAGGATACACAACATATCAGAGTGAGGGTAGCTCATACTTGGGAAGACCAATGTAGTATGGCACAAAACCACATAATTTGAAATATTATTTAGAAGGTGCTGTTTTCACTTAGTGATGATGTTTCATGGGAAAAAATGTATCCTAAAACCATACTGGTTTCATTTCACAGAGTGATGGCTGTAATGGTCCCGTCTTTAATTCTGAGGTCACTTTTGCACAAACTGAAAGTAATCTTAATCCCAACCATGGCCTAGATAAACAATGCTCTTTTATAGTGAAGAGTTATTTTCTTTACCTGAACATGGTAGTGAGTAAACCCTGCACTCAGTGGTCACTAAATCCTTCTAAATATCATGAGCTTTTTGGGATAGCTATTCTGTGTGAGACAATGCAAATCAAATAAGACAAGTGTACACAAGCATTTTACATCAAATGCACTCTTATCTACATGCATGATGTCTATGGCAGAGGAGGTACCACAGGAGATATGCAAGAATTCAGACCATTTTCACTTTTGTTAAATTTGTAACACTCTTAAAAATGGCAAATCCTACAAACAGAGGAGCCAAGAGAATAATGTTCTTTCTTTTCCTGAATAGTTTCTCTTAGGAAGTTTTCAAAATAGAAAAAAGGGCTCTCCACTCCTAGCACTATTATCATTTTCAGAGGGCCTAGGAATACAGGTGGAGGAAGAGGAAGAGAAGAAAATGAGAAACTCATCTCATTCAACTGTGTCTTCCTAAACCTTCTTCCTGCTGGCAAGATGGCAAAGTGCAGCTAGTAGCAGTATGCCTCATTCTACTACTTCTCCTTTTCATTCTGCTTTCTCTGCCTCACAAAAAGTCACAGAAGGTCATCAAGCACATCATCTATCATGAAATTCTGACAGAGTACCTTCAACCTTGCTAAGGGACAATACCAGGTCATTAAGTGCTTTCAACATAGAGGAGGAGAAACCAGCTTATATATGAAGCAAATTACTTCACTCGACTATGAGAGATATTCACATCGAAAGGATTGTTGTAGTGTCATCCTGCCTGGATTTCTTGAAGAAGAAAAGCAGTACACTCGCATTACTACTAAAAGTGGCAATAAAAAAATAATTTGGGGTGAAAATATAGTCCCCCAATGTTGCCCCAGTTTTAGATTCCCATTAGTTTTCTAGTAGCTATCAGTCACAAGGGCTTTTTTATAAAGCATAATTTATGAATTGAGACAAATCACTGATCATTTACCTTCACTTAGATCACCTTTGGGTATATGTTAGTTGTTGATGAGAAATAATAGAACAAATGGACAATGTCTACTGAAGATAAATTGCTACCTTCCTTCCTGCTCACTGTAAGCTCCCCATAACCGGGGGCATCAGTTACCAGAAAGTCTGCTGGGAATAATAAAGGTGTGGAGACAAAAACAGGAAGAAATGATCTTATAGTAAGTGACCCCATTTTCTTCCCTTCTAAACAAGCACAACTGCGCTTAACATTTCTATCGACTTAAATGAAAATGTGAATTGGGCCCCTAGTTCCCATTGATTAATCACACTGAGAGACAAATCAACCAAGAAACCAATTGAATTAAAAGGTTTCTTTATTTGCTGAACAAGATAAATAAAACCTGGGAACAATCCTTTAACACAAGCAGTTATGACTCAGTTGTGAACACTCAGCACAAAATGATCCTGAGACTATGAAAAGAAATGACAGCTATCATTATTATTGTAAACATTATTAGCTACATTATTACCACATTTTATAAAAAGCTCTTTAAAAAAAGAAGCATGTCAGAGTAAAATTTATCTTGAGAACTTAAAATATAGTTAGAGGTATCTAAGATGGTGCTTTAAATTAAAGTTTATTGTTTATTAAATCCTGCTAAGCTAAATTGATATATGGATTTAACTAAAAGGCTAAATAAACTTTTACATGTTCAGAAAATGAAAAGATGAAGAAGCCAGGACTTAGGCAAAATAAATACCATTCTAGATAATAATTATTTATCACTCAATATAGTAGCTTTCAATTAACTTGGTCACCATTTAATTAAAGCTTAAGTTTTATTTGATCAGACTTCCAGAAAGCTAGTACTTTACATCTGCATTGTGCTTAAACTGTGGATTTTTTTCACCTCTATTTGTTATTACCAGATAATTCAATAATGATTGCTTGTGATGAGATCCTGATAACAACAGAATTTATTTCCTCAACATACAGTGACCTTTGTTGGAGTCACCTTAGGTTTCTCTAACTTGTTTTATTCATGAGACACTTTAATTCCAGGGATTTAAGTATAGTTACCAGAGACAAAGGTCATCACCTATCTTTGTATAGCTCATAAATTAGTGGACCTACACATAGTTCTTGCATTGCATTATACACTGTGAATTAAATTTATAGAAGAAACAAGTAAACAAAAAACAAGACACTTTCTTAACATCTATATTCTGGTTTAGGAACCTATGCTAGTATCTTATTCCCTCAAAAATTTCTCTCAACCTTCTTGGTCTTCTAATCTCTACTCCTTTCCACCACTCTGTCACTCTGATCAGCCTCCCTAAAACCACACTGTTTTTGTCTTCTCTTATAGGTAGCTAAGTCCAAATTCCTCAGTCCTCAGAATCTGCAATGTAGTCCAGTTCCAGAAGCTTCTTCTGCTTCATTGTCACTGCCTTTCAACTATGCTGACTCTAGCCTTTGACCCCACCTGAGTCACTACCTTTCCCTTCTTTTTTTAGCTCTATTCTACCTGTACTGCAAGTTCATGTTCTCCTCCCCTACAATGTTTGTCTGAACATCCTCGCTCTTGGTTCTCTTTTCCTTTCTCATGTTTGAATGGGACTTTCTGCCTTGACCAGGATTTTACTTTCAACCAATTTCCTGATTAAATCACTGATTTGGTATGTGAAGCCAGAATTTATATTTTCTTGCTTTCCTAAAGTCCTGTCTCAACACTATTTCCATCTATTTAGTAGTGTTTAATAATTGATAGCTAGTGAAAGACGATGCAAAAATTTCAAGCAATTAATGATACTAATATGTTGACACATACACAAAAAGTTTCAATTTACACAAGTCTCACCTCAACTACACCACTTTTCTGTGAAAATATAAGTATCTCCTATTACTTTATTCCAAAATTTTTTAGCACAGCACTGTACTTGCTATAGACACTTACTGAAAATTTAAAGGTTTAATTAGTTAGCTTGATAGAATTGATGCAAATAATTGATAAATTAAATACAAATATCTATGTCACTGCTAAAGATTAAATTAATTATTGTTCTTCAATTTTAATATTCTGTTCTTGTACTGACACTTCACTTTCCAGTCTAGTGGGTTATTTATTTAAAATAACTACTTGCCCATTAGAATCCACTAACAGATCAAAATTGTTTCTTTCTAAGACTTGCCAAAGAGAATAAATTGTACATATGTTTACTCTGACTCTTAATTGTATTGCTTCAAGATATATTGCTTCCATTTGACAATCTAGGAATTCCTAATTAAGATAACAAATTAAGTATACGAGGCATAAGATTTATAAATCTTTTGTTAAAAAAGCTGACATACCACATTAATTTATTATTATTTATCATTTATTTATTAATAATAATAGGTAGGGACAGAGAGAAATTGAGAAGGCAGAGGGAGGGAGAGAGGAAGATAGAGAGACAAAGAGATACCTGCAGCCCTATTTCACCACTAGTGAAGCTTTCCCCCTGAAGGTGGGGACCAGGAGCTTGAACCAAGGTCTTTGTGCACTATAATGTGCACTTATCCAGGTGTGCCACCACCTGGCCCGAATTTACTGATTTTAAAAAAGATTTAGTGAGGCAATGTAGATCAATTTTATTCTAATTTGTGTTGTATGAAAAATAACTAGATAAATACGTAAGTATTTTCTTACAGGGGCCTTAGTGGTACACTCAGGTACGCACACATGTTCCAGTGAGCAAGGACCCAGGATTAAGATATGGTCTCTACCTGTAAGGGGGGTTGCTTCACAAATGCTGAAGCAGTGCTGCAAGTGTTTCTCTCCCTCCCTACCCCTACTTCCATCTTGGTTTCTTTCTATCTCTAGCCAATGAATGAATAAACATATAAGACTACATAAATGAATCTTACAAAAATATTTCTTAAGATATTCATAGGTTGATACTAGTCATTTTTCCAGGAGTTTACCATGATTTAGTTTCAGGTTATGTTTCTTTGAGTTCTGCTAGTTGTTCTTTCTAGAATAGCATAAGAAGACTTTTGCTTAATAAATTGTTCTCACAGAGTTCTTTTGGAATGACCTTGAATTATCTCTAAAAAATCAGTTCATTTTCTATTAAAATGAGAGAATAATGATAATAATTGCTGACCAACTGGAAGCAGAATAAATCAATGGTGAAGTCTGCTTGGCAAGCAAATGAACAATCGCTTTGCCTTGAATTTGTGCAAACTGGTTTGAAAATGGTTGCTATGAGACACATTGAAGAATCTGATTGTTAGAAAAGATTCATACCAGAAGTACTTAAACCAGTACCTGAAAGACTCTGTTTCTAGTAAGCTATATGAATATTCCACAAATATAGCTGGGTTATCAGGGAATAACCTGAAGGTAGCCAAAGATCCTAAACATTAAATGTCTTGATTTTTTTTAAGTTTTTAAGTACAGTATGTACTGTGGAAAAGATTAAGATGTATTTTGCAAGACTTGACCTTTGGGGTGTTCCTTTTACACAGTTCAGCCCTCATGCAGGCCCTCTACTTCAGCTGCAGGTGGACTAGCAAAGAAAACCATCAAGCCACAAAACAAACAAGCACTTTAGAATATAGTCTCTGCAAAGATGAATAGCCATAACCTTTAACAAATTAAATACTTTTAAAATTTTTATTTATAAAAAGGAAACACTGACAAAATCATAAGATAAGAGGGGTACAACTCCACACAATTACCACCACTAGAAGTCCATATCCCATCCCCTACCTTGATAGTTTTCCTATTCTTTATCCCTCTGGGAGTATGGACCCAGGGTCACTATGGGGTGCAGAAGGTGGAAGGTCTGACTTCTGTAATTGCTTCCCCATTAAACATGAGCAATGTCAGGTCAATCCATACTCCCAGCCTGTATCTCTCTTTCCCTAGTGGGGTGGGGCCCTGGGGAATTGGAGCTCCAGGACACATTGGTGGGGTCATCTGCCCAGGTTAAGTCCAGTTGGCATCTTGTTAGCATCTGGAACGTGGTGGCTCAAAAAAAGAGTGAACATATAGAGCCACAAAAAGGCTGAAAAAGTCCATATGAAGAGTTGGGGATGGGCCTCTGTTTTGTAGATAGTTGGTAGTCGTATTTTAGTTATATTCCAAAGAGCCCATGACTATACTAGTTTTGTTTTTTTTTTCTGAGCCTGACATCTGATATGCAGGTTGATCTAAGTTATTGTGTGGAGAGATGATGTCATGGCTAAAAAAAAGACCAGAAAGCTTGATCAGGGAAGACAGTAGCTCTATAAATCACAATTTAATTAATATGAGAGAGGTAAAAATTGATTGAATGTCTCAAACTTTTTAATGCACATACCATAGGCCGAGTCTTTGAAATGTTGACTCTCTTAAAAGCTTAGAGAGAACGAGGGAGAACAGAAGCAAGTGGTGTTATTACTCTATAAGACACAGCTATATACAAATAATGTCAAGGAAATAAAATATGGTGATATTGTGTATGAGACAGCAAATCCTAACAAAATGATTTTCAAAGTTAACTCAATTGCCAAATAATGTGATTACAGCAATAACTATCTATTGCCTTCTTAGACCCTAAGACAGCAGGAACCTCCCACTTCCTCTATAGAGCCTATATTTCCCTCAGTCCTGAAACCTCTAGGGTGGGGCTCAATTTCCTGCATGCTCCTCTCAATTCATACCAAATGATATTGCATCTGTTGATCTCAACCTAATAAACTTAAGGAGTCCCTCCTCAGCATGCTTCATTTCAGACTGTGTCCCGAGAATTCAGGTGTGAAATGTCAACCCTTCAGCTTCATTAGTCGGGTGAGACCTTTCCTTTGATAGGATTCTCTAATTCCATTTCAGGTGGTTCACTTCATAAAAAAGTCCCAAAACCTAGATACAAACCAGGTCTCATGAGATAGGGCATATGTTCACATGTATCCATAAATTAGGCCAAAATATATACCTGAAAGCAAAAGTGCTCAATAGTCTGCAGTGAGTCAGTATATGCAGCAAGCAAGTAGAAATACCTAAAAAGACATCATAAAGTTACTAATGAAATTGTTTCTACTTGGACTTAGTTAGTGTCACCTACTTCCTACTATACTTCCCTCAGTAACTCCAAAGCTAACCACATCAAATTAAGGACTACAAAAGCTGAATAAGGGCAAGAGACTGGCATACTTTAATGATGACTCTTTAGTCACTATCAGGCCACCCCATCAGCAGGGGCCCTAATCAGGGAGTCTTGAGATTTCCAAACAGACATGATGGGCCTAGACCATGGATAAATCCTTCTCTCCATTGTTACCAGTCATCTCTATCAGGAACAACAAAATAGACCTCTTTGTGGGCTCCCATAGGACCTTGCCCTCAACTTGGATCAACAACGTTAGAGAGTATTCCATCCTCTGAAGGGAGGCTGGACAACATACTCTATGTTACACCTGAGGAAGATGGGTCCTGATATTGGGGCAGCTTGGAATATTCCTACTGATGACCACAGAATGTGAGCTCAGATCTACAGGGATAGAGAGATCACATAGACTCCTAAGCTGAATATGGGCCCCAGATCAGATTAAATCGATGGGGTTTACAGTCAACAACAATGTCTTAATTTTTGATGTGGAAAAGAGTTTTCAGTAGTTAGTAATAGGCAGAGTAATACATATGCTGTGTTTAAACTTACTATCTGTATATTTACTTACCATACCCTATGGCTTAAGTATATTTAAGCATTCACCCAATATCTTTTTCTGATTCCCACCCAAACTTACCTCTTTGTAACTGAAAGCCCTGATGTTTGGTAAACTTTATTTATAAAAGAACCCTAGACTTACAGGGAGTGCCTTTTTGTTGGCCTGTTCTCACTTGTATGATAGTGCTGGATGGTGAAAGGACACCTCTAGGCTCTCAGACACAAAACTCTAATCCCTCTGAGTAGTCTTTTGGTAAATACAGTCCAGTCAAGTCTTTCACCATTCCTATTTCATGTTGGACCTGATAATTTAATGAAATTACTGAATTATTAAAGAAGCACTTCTTACCAGCTCATCATTCACTGTTTAGAGATTTATTTTTCACAAGCAAAATCGATAGTCTCTTGAGGACGTAGCTGCTTATGTTGCAGAGCTGCACCATCTGTCAACACTGAAACTTGGTTAATTCTTCATATGATTCTATGGAAGAATCTCATATACAGAGACCCTAACAAAAAAGAGCTTTCTATGAGTGTCTCTTAACAACACCAAACTTGACACATTTAATGGTCCAAGAGAAGGGCATAGTTAATGAAACTCACTAACAGTCTCAGCAGTCAAAGCCTGCATGGAGTGCTCTTACCATCTGGCTCACCAAACACAGGATATGCCCAGGACAGAAAATCAATGGACTCCCATTCTGCAAAGGGCCAGCTCCCATATCTACCCACCTGCATAAAGCATGCATACACACATGTGTGTATGTGCATGTTCTGGAAGCAAAGGTATGGTTATAATTCAAAGATCTAAGAATTTGTAATCATATTATGTGAAGCCAGATGTTTTACTTATTCCAATACCAGAAATCATGGGTAACATGTCCTCCTCACAGGGTGAAAAGAAGAGGTCTCTGAAAATTTGATTTTTGCTACGGAAGTCACATGCAGTGGGGACTGGTTGCAGAACCTAAGTAATAAAGATAATCTCCACAAAAGTTTTTCATCACCTTGTTCAAACCTATACAAGATGAGTGTCACAGGAGATGTTTTTGGATGTTAGGCTATTAAACATTGGTACAGTGGCCAAACTGTGGCACACCCAATAGAATACATACATTATCATATGCAAGGACCCAGGTTCAATTCCCAGGTCCCCACCTGCAGATGGGAAGCTTCACAAGCAGTGAAACAGTGCTGCAAGTCTCTCTCTTTCTCTCTCCCTCTCTATCTCCTCTTGCCTCTCAATTTCTCTTTTTTCTCAAACCAAAAATGAGAAGAGAAGAGAATACAAGAAAAGAAGAGACCACCAGGCGTAAGCAAGCACTAATCCCCAGCAATAACTCTGGTGACAATTAAAATAATAAAAACAAATAAATAGATAAATAAAACATCAGTACAATTTACTCACATGAAAATGTTTTTTTTTCTTTTTTTTTTTACCTTACTGAGGCTGTGCAAAGAATACTACAGAATGAACATTAATACAATACTAAAATTCATATGTTGATATTTAACTCCCCATGCCATGGTATTTAAAAGTAGGACTTTTAAAAGGTGGTTAGGTGATGAAAATGGTGTCCTCAACAATGGGATAAATGGTCTTAAAAGAGAGAGATCTTTCCTCCACCATTTACACAGGAAAAAGGAAAAGTAGCTATGAACCAAAGAATTGATTCTCACCAGGTGCTGAATATATGTATTCCTTCATCTTGAACTTCCTAGACTCCAGTATATGGTAGTCTGTTATAGCAATCTGAATATACTAAGACAGAAGAATTTTAGGAAAAGTATTTTACTCCTTGAGGAGTTGTAGAATCACTCCAACCATTACAACACGATAGCATCATCAAATGGATATTAACAGATGTCATAAAAATTTGCTAAGAAAATAAAAATATACAAGGTGAGTTAGTGCCCATTTTTCCAAACTGACTCAGGAAAACAGTGCCCTAAATAAATAAATAAATAAAACAACATTCCCAAGCCACTCAGACTTATTAAATGCACTGTGTCTATCTTTGCCAGCAGTAAATGGTTCCTGTCATATGGTAGTCTACCATGATGTCAGTCTTATCTATGTCTGATGACAGTGCTGAGAAATGAAACCATGACCCATGCTTCACATAGCTTTATTCTGAGTGGGAAAGTGAACAAAAAGCCTATACTAAGTAAATAAATACTACTTGATACTAAAAGTAAATGGAGGTTAATGAGACAAGGCAATGGGTTCTCTGAATTAAAATAACTTTTTTTTTCTGAAGTCAAATGATATGCTTGATGCTCAACAAGGAAGCATTTGTCTTCAGTGGTTATTAATTAGTCCTAAGTGCATTGGAAAAATAAGCTTCCAACACCTATGTCAAGCAAAGAAGCAATTACAAAGGCTAGAACTTCTTCCTTCTGCACCCCCAAAAGAATTTGGTCCATACTTCCAGATCTGGGAAATGTTAAGTAAGAGAAGATGACCAGAGAGCTCTGAACCACAATTACCCTGGGACCAGTACTACTACTACTACTACTAGCATTTGCCCTTCTTCCGTAGCCAGTCAACAGTGTCAGGTTGAGCCTGATGTAAAGTTTCGAGACCTCCTTTGAATCTGGAGAGGTGGCAGTCGTTGACTATGTGGGTCATAGTCTGTCTGTAGCCGCTGGGACCAGTGAAGTTTGTTATTAAGAATCTTTGTTTTTTTTATACCATCACTGAAAAGGAAGAGAATGTTTCAGATTTTTGCTTACCTGAGATAATTTTCCTTATCTGAGACAGAAGAGGAAAAAGAAAGGAGACTCAGAATCAATAGTAGGTGTAGATGTGACTTAGGAAGTGAAGGTGGGCCATATAAGTTAATAAAACTGCCAAAACAAATATATATGTCTACATACAGAGAGAGATGGATAGATAGATGAAAAATATACATATATAGTGAACCCATGTCTGTGACCTGGGGAGAACTATCGCAATTTCCTCTGGAGGGGGGTGGGGACAAGAACTGTGGTGTTAGGAGTGGTGTAGAAATATACTCCTATTCCCCATATCTAAACATTGACATCTAAAATTTGACAAAGGTGCCCAGACTATTAAATGGTAAAAGGAAAGTCTCTTCAACAAATTGTGTAGGAAAAAAATGCATTGAAACATGCAGAAGAGTGAAGCTGAAACACTATATTTTATCAAACACAAAAGTAAATTCCAAGTGGATCAAGGACTTGGATGTTAGACCAGAAACTATCAGATACATAGAGGAAAATATTGGCAGAACTCTTCTCCTTATAAATTTTAGAGGCATCTTCAATGATATGAATACAACAACAAAGGTGACTAAAACAAAAAATAAACTAATGGGACTACATCATATTAAAAAGCTTCTGAACAGCAAAAGAAACCATCACCCAAACAAAGAGAACTGCCACAGACTGAGGGAAGATTTTTACATGCCATACATTAGACAAGAGGCTAGTAACCAAAATATATCAAGAGCTAACCAAAATATATCAAGAGCTCAACAACAAGGAAACAAATGACCCCATCCAAAAATGAAGAGAGGATATGAACACAATATTCACCAAAGAAGAAATCCAAAAGGCCAACAAATGGGAGTCGGGCAGTAGCACAGTGGATTAAGTGCACAGGGTGCCAAGCGCAAGGTCCTATATAAGGATCCCACTTTGAGCCCCTAGCTCCCCACCTGCAGGGAAGTTGCTTCACAAGTGGTGAAGCAGGTCTGCAGGTATCTATCTTTCTCTCCCCCTCTCTGTCTTCTTTCTCTCCCCCTCTCTGTCTTCACCTCCTATCTCCATTTTTCTCTGTCCTATCCAACAATGACAACAATAATAACTACAACAATAAAATGAGGGCAACAAAAGGGAATAAATAAATTATTTTTAAAAAATCTTAAAAGACCAGCAAACATAGGAAACAATGCTCCAAGTCACTGATTGTCAGAGAAATACAAATAAAGACAACAATGAGATACCACTCCACTCCTGTGAGAATGTCATACATCAGAAAAGATAGCAGCAACAAATCCTGGAGAAGTTGTGGGGTCAAAGGAACCCTCCTGCACTGCTGGTGGGAATGTAGATTGGTCGAACAGCTGTGGAGAGCAGTCTGGAGAACTCTCAGAAAGCTAGAAGTGGACCTGGGTATACAGACTCTAGGTGCCCAACAACAGATGAGTGGTTGAGCAAGTTGTGTTCTGTATACAAATGGAATACTACTAAGTATTAAAAGTGGGGATTTCACCTTTTCCACCCTATCTTGTATGGAGCTTGAAGGAATCACGTTAACTAAGATAAGTCAGAAAGAGAAGGATGAATACAGGATGATTTCACTCATAGGTAGAAGTTGAAAAACAAGATCAGAAGGTAAAACATTAAGCTGAACCTGGACTGGAGTTGGTGTATTGCACCAAAGTAAAAGACTCTGGGGTGGAGGGTAAAGGGTTCAAGTCCTGGAACATGATGACAGAGGAAGACCGAGTGGGGGTTGTATTGTTACATGGAAAACTGGGAAATGGTCTGCATGTACAAACTATTCTATTTTACTGCTGACTATAAACCATTAATCTTCCAATAAAAAAATTTTTAAAATGTAAAGATATTTTAGAATATATTCTCTTTTGGTCCTAGCTTCTTTCATTGTTCTATTGCATGAAATTGTGGTTTGATCACTACTGCAATACTGTACTGTCTTTAATAAATACATCATAATTTTTTATCAGAATAACAGAAGTTAGATATCTATTTATGCATTTAAACAATTTTGGAAAAGAAATATACCCTATTATCTTAAAATTTTGTAAATAACATTTAAATTACAAATAAAAAACAAAAGAAACCCAGATAGAAAAGGAAAAAAAAAAAGGTTGTCGAGTGAAATAAAAACTTTGAAAAGGAAGGATTATATGATCCCTTCCCCTGCCCACAACAATACTTAAAATCCTGACAATGAAAATTAAAATGTGAATGTTTAAACAACACAGAGGAGGCACAGGGAGTAGTTAGTTCTCTGCCAAAGAATGGAGCTTCCAGTTCTCTTCCAATCAGGGTGCTCAATGATTCCCCACAAAACTAAACTCCAGTTTATTCTGTGCTTGCTGGGAGGGGGAAAGCAACAGCTTTACTTTGAATTATGTTTGTTTATTTATTTATTTATTTATTTTGTGCCGCTAGCGTTATTGCTGGAGCTCAATGCCTACACTATGAATCCACTGCTCCTGGAGGCCATTTTTCCCATTTTGTTGCCCTTGTTGTTACCTTTGTTGTTGTCTTATTATTGTTGTTGTCATTTCTGTTGTTATATAGGACAGAGATAGGTTTCTTAGCATAGTATATGAAAGCACTTCCTTTCTGCTGGGCTTGAGGGACTGTCAAAGATGAAACCTAGATGTCAATCATTTGATGTTGAACTTTCAGTCACACCTTGGGAAGAGTCAACTGAGACACCAAATGGAGAAAGAACTTATCCTCTTATAAACAGCAGTCTGACTTTTTGTTGCTGTTGCTTTTTATTGTTGTTGTTGAGTTTTATGCTGATATTATTAAAATAAAATTTGTCAGTGCAGTTAAATCAAGACCCTTGAATACTAGCATTTTTAACATGTTATAGGAAAAAAAGGGGAGGAATGGAAGATATACCACATAAAACGTCATTTTTATACAAAGTAGAACAATCATCTCAAGGAGAAGCACATATACAGTTTGAAATAGTCACATCATTTCATGAAGTACCAGCTTTCTGGTGAAACTAACACACTAACAAACTTAGAGTTGGCAAAAGTTGATTTAAAGACAGACGAAGATTATTGGACATTGGTAATTGATGACATTTCCTTGAAAATGTACAAAGTGGCCTTCTCAATTCAAAGAAAAAATGATGTTTTCTATTATTTGTCAACAATGAAATGCAAGAAATTTCTAAAAAAAAAAATCACAAAATTTTGGGAAACATATCTACCACCACAATCTTAATAGCTTTCCTATGCATAAATATTTTCTGATATAACTGGTAGAGATCTTTATAAATGTAATTTTTTAAAACATAAGGTAAGAAAATATGCCCAAATCTGAAGGATATGAATAATTCATGAAACAATATTTTCCATATGACTAATGTGTGCTTTTGCAAAATCACACATGGGTAAAAGATTTATTCAAAATAGAAAGTAATGCAATTATATATATATATATATATATATATATATATTTATTTTTTTATTTAAGAAAGGAGGCATTAACAAAACCATAGAATAAGAGGGGTAAAATTCCACACAATTCCCATAATCCGATCTCCACATCCCACCCCCTCCCCTGATAGCCTTCCCACTCTCTATCTCTCTGGGAGTATGGATCCAGGGTCGTTGTGGGTTGCAGAGGGTGGAAGGTCTGGCTTCTGTAATTGCTTCCCCGCTGAACATGGGCATTGACTGGTGGATCCATACTTCCAGTCTGCCTCTCTCTTTCCCTAGTAGGGTGGGGCTCTGAGGAAGTGGCTCTCCAGTACACATTGATGGGGTCATCTGTCCAGGGAAGTCTGGTCAGCATCTCGAACCTGGTGGCTGAAAAGAAGGTTAACATACAAAGCCAAACAAATTGTTGAACAATCATGGACCTAAAGACTGGAATAGTGCAGATGAAGTGTTGGGGGTATTCCCTGCATGCTCTTGTGTACTTCTGCTTTCAGGTATATATTTTACCCCTAGTTTATGGGCACGGGTGAACCTATGCTCTTATCTCAGGGGACCTGGACTATATCTAGGTTTGGAGACTTCATTGGGGAGTGGAACACCTGAAATGGAATTAGAGAATACTATGAAAGGAAAGGTCTCACCCAAGTAATGAAGCTGAAGGGTTGTCATTCCACACCTGAAGTCTCTGGTGACAGTCTGAAGTGAAGCATGCTGGGGTGGCACTCGTTGTGTTGATTAGGTTGCAATCCATGGATGAAATATTATTTGATTTGAATTGAGAGCAACATGCAGAAAAGTGGGCCCCACCCTAAGGTTCCAGGACTGGGGGAAATATAGGCTCTATAGTGGAAATGTGAGGTTCCTGTTGTCTTAGGGTTCAAGAAGACAATGGATAGTTATTGTTATCATCACATTATTGGTGATAGGGTTAACTTTGGAAAGTCCCTTTGATAGGGTTTGGGGTATAGTACCCAGCATCTTGTGTATAGCTGTGTTGTGGTTGCTGCTGTTCATCCTGGTCTAGGCTTTTGGGAGAGAACATATCAAAGACAGCCTATGTATTCAAAAGACTCAGTCTGTGATTTAAGAAGTTCTAGACATATCATCAATTTTCGCCTCATATTAATTAAATACTGGTTTATATAATGTTTACACTTTAATAGGATTGTACATAGACACCACTCCCACCACCGAAAGACTGTGTCCCATCCCCACCACCCACCCTTGCCCCCCAACCTACACCATGCTGGGAACCCCAATGGTCACCCTCCCATTCACCACAGTGTTTTTACATTGGTGCCCTGCTCTCGATTTAACCAGATCCGGCTTTTAGTTTCCCTTTCTGTTCTTCTTTCTCAACTTCTGTTAATGAGTGGGGACATCCCATACTCATCTTTATCTTTCTGACTTAGTTCACTTAGCATAATTCCTTCTAGCTCTGTCCAAGATGGGTCAAAGAAGGTGGGTTCATTGTTCTTGATAGCTGCATAGTATTCCATTGTGTATATATACCACAGCTTTCTCAGCCACTCATCTATTCTTGGGCACCTGGGTTGCTTCCAGGTTTTAGCTATTATGAATTGTGCTGCTATGAACATAGCCACCTGGAACAGTTTTTCATATGTTTGTTATCCTTTTGGATCTCCTCTGAAGTGCATGTCTTGTTCATATCCTCTGCCCATTTTTGGATGGGGTCATTTGCTTTTTTGGTGCTAAGTTTGCTGAGTTCTCTGTATATTTTGGTGATTAGTCTCTTGTCTCATGTTTGGCATGTGAAGATCTTCTCCCGTTCTGTGAAGAGTCTCTTTGTTTGTGTGATAGTTACTTTGGCTGTGCAGAAACTTTTCAAATTGATGTAGTCCCATTGGTTTGTTTCTACTTTAGTCTTCCTTGCAATTGGGTTTGTTTCATCAAATATGTCTTTGAGGTGTAGGTGGGAAACTGTTTTACCAATATTTTCCTCTAAGTATTTGATTGTTTCTGGTCTGACATCCAGGTCTTTGATCCATTTGGAGTTGATTTTTATTTCTGGTGAGATAAAGTGGTTCAATTTCATTTTTCTGCATGTTACAACCCAGTTTTCCCAGCACCATTTATTGAAGAGAGTCTCCTTCTTCCATTTAATACTTTGGACCCCCTTATCAAAGATTAGATGTCCATAGGTGTGGGGATTTAGATCTGGGCTTTCAATTCTGTTCCTCTGGTCTGTGTGCATATTTTTGTTCCAGTACCAGGATGTTTTGATGATGATGGCCTTATAATATAGTTTGAGATCTGGGAGTGTGATGCCTCCGTTTCTCTTTCTTTTCCTCAAGATGGTTTTGGCAATTCTAGGTGTTTTCTGGTTCCAGATAAATGAATGTAGTTTTTGTTCTATTTTATTAAAGAAGCTTGGTGGAACTTTGATGGGAATTGCATTAAATTTGTATATGGCTCTGGGGAGAATATTCATTTTGATTATATTTATTCTTCTGATCCATGAGCATGGTATATCTTTCCATTTCTTGGTATCAGTTTCTATTTCCTTGAAGAGTGACTCATAGTTTTCAGTATACAGGTCTTTCACTTCTTTGGTCAGCTTTACTCTTAGGTATTTTATTGATTTTTGTTGCAACAGTAAATGGGAGTGATTTCTGGATGTCTTCTTCTTCAGATTTAGTGTTTGCATAGAGAAATGCCACTGATTTTTGTACATTGATTTTGTAGCCTGGCACCTTGCTACATTGCCTAATAACTTCCAGTAGTTTTCTACTGGATTCTTTAGGTTTTTCTATGTATATTATCATGTCATCTGCAAATAGTGACTTCTTCCCTTCCAATCTGTATTCCTTTGATTTTTTTCTCTTGCCTGATTGCTATAGCAAGAACTTCCAATACTATGTTGAAGAGCAATGGTGATAGTGTGCAGCCCTGTCTAGTCCCTGATCTGAGGGGAAATGCATTCAGCTTCAGTCCATTGAGTATGATGTTGGCTGTTGGTTTGCTATACATGGATTTCACTATCTTGAGGAATTTCCCATCTATTCCCATTTTTTGTAGAGTTTTGAGCATGAATGGGTTTTGGATTTTGTTAGAGGCTTTCTCTGCTTCTATTGAGATAATCATGTAGTTTTTGGCTTTGCTTTTATTGATGTGGTGAATGACATTGATTGACTTATGGATGTTGAACCAGACTTGCATTCCTGGGATGAATCCTACTTGGTCGTGATGAACAATCTTTTTGATGTGCTCCTGTATGCGGTTGGCCAAGATCTTGTTTAATATTTTGGCATCTATGTTCATCAGAGATATTGGTCTGTAGTTTTCCTTTTTTGTTGTGTCTCTATCTGCTTTTGGTATCAGGGTGATGTTGGCTTCATAGAAAGTGGAAGGGAGTGTCCCTGTTACTTTGATCTTATGGAAAAGCTTCAGGAGTATGGGTATTAACTGTTTCCTGAAGGATTTGTAGAATTCGTTTGTGAAGCCATCTGGTCCAGGACTTTTGTTGTTGGGGAGATTCTTAATAACAGTTTCGATTTCTTTGTCTGTGATTGGTGCATTTAGGTTTTGTAGTTCTTCTTGGTTCAGTTTTGGAAGGGCATATGCTTCTAAGAATTCTTCCATTTCTTCCAGATTTTCTAGCTTGGTGGCATATAGTTCTTCAGAGAAGTCTCACATGATTTTCTGGATTTCTGTGGTGTCAGTTGTGATATCTCCTCTATCATTTACAATTCTATGAATTTGAGTCTTCTCCCTTTTTTGTTTGTGAGTCTGGCTAGGGGTTTGTCAATCTTGTCTAATTTTTCAAAGAACCAACATTTGGCTTCATTGATCTTCTGTATGGTTCTCTTATTTTCAATGTTGTTTATTTCTACTCTAATTTTAATGATTTCTGTCCTTCTGGTTGCTTTAGGGTTCCTTTTTCCTCTTCCTCTAAGTCCTTAAGGTGTGCAGTAAGGTTTTTTATTTGGTTTTTTTCTTGTTGTGATTGTATGGCTATGAGTTTCCCTCTCAGTACTGCTTTAGCTGTGTCCCAAATATTTTGATAGGTTGTGTCTTCATTTTCTTTTGTTTCCAGGAACATTTGAATGTCCTGCTTGAGTGAGTCTCTGACCCAGTGGTTCTTGAGGAGTATGTTGTTTAGTTTCCAGATTCTGTGACTTTTAATAATTTTCTGTTTGTTGTTAAATGTTAGTTTTACTCCACTGTGGTCTGAGAAGACACTTGGGATGATTTCAGTGCTGTTGAATTTGTTGATGCTGTCTTTGTGGCCTAACATGTGGTCTATCCTTCAGTATGTGTGGATTTGAAAAGAATGTGTATTCCAATTTTGGGGGGTGAAGAGCTCTGAAAATGTCCAAGAGGTCTAGTCTGTCCATCTCTTCATTTAATTCTCTTGTTTCTTTGTTGATTCTGTGTTTTGTCGATTTGTCTTTAGGATGCCTCCTTGCTTGTCCCGCTGAAGGCCAGGATTTCAAGGCTTTATAGCAGTTGATGTCTGAGCCAACGGGTGCTGCTACATTCCAGTCGCCATCTTGGCTCCACCTCCATATTTTTAAATTTATTTTTCCCAGAGTGTTACTCAGCTATGGCTTATGGTGATGTGGGGGACTTAACTTGGGATCTTAGAGCCTCTGGCATGAGGGTCTGTTTGTATAACCAGTATACTGTCTTCCCTACTCAATGAAATTGATTTAAAAGTAAAAGTCAATAAATTACTAATTTAGAGCCTAATCATTACTGAAATTGACTACAATAATACTGTATTTCTTCAACCATATAGAAAAATCATTAAAATAAACTCTTTTTCAAATCAATATTATTTATATACTAAGACCAAAGAAAATATTATAACATATTAAATACAGACACAGCTGTGTAAACCAACTGTTTTCTATTAAACAAGGCATTATTTACAAAAATGTATAACAATGCCAATGATATTCACAATATACTTTTTTGCTTTAAAAATACAGTTTTTCAGAAGAAACTGTGATAATTATGCTACATTTTACTGATTTATATAATTTATTTTTTATTTAAGAAAGGATAAATTAACAAAACCATAGAGTAGGAGAGGTACAACTCCACACAATTCCCACCACCCAATCTCCATATCCCATCCCCTCCCCTGATAGCTTTCCCATTCTCTATCCCTCTGGGAGTATGGACACAGGGTCATTGTGGGTTGCAGAAGGTGGAAGGTCTGGCTTCTGTAATTGCTTCCCTGCTGAACATGGGAATTGACTGGTAGGTCCATACTCCCAGTCTGCCTCTCTCTTTCCCTAGTAGGGTGTGTCTCTGGGGAAGCTGAGCTCCAGGACACATTGGTGGGGTCTTCAATCCAGGGAAGCCTGGCCGGCATCCTGATGGCATCTGGCACCTGGTGGCTGAAAAGAGAGTTAACATACAAAGCCAAACAAATTGTAGAGCAATCATGGACCCAAAGCTTGGAATAGTGGAGAGGAAGTGTTAGGGGGTACTCACTGCAAACTCTAGTGTACTTCTGATTTCAGAAATATATTTTACACTAGTTTATGGATAGGTGTGAACATATGCTCTCTCTCACAGAACCTGGTCTATATCTAGGTTTTGGGACTTTGTTAGAAAGTGAACCACCTGGGATGGAATTAGAGAATACTATGAAAGGAAAGGTCTCACCCGAGTAATGAAGCTGAAGGGTTGACATTCCACACCTGAAGTCTTTAGACACAGTCTGAGCTGAAGCATGTCGAGGTGGCAATTGTTGCGTTGATTAGGTTGCGATCAGCTGATGCAATATTATTTGATATGGATTGGGAGAGGCATGCAGGAAAGTGGGCCCTATCCTAAGGTTCCAGGACTGGGGGAAATATAGGCTAATAGTGGAGATGTGAGGTTCCTGCTTTCTTAGGGTTCAAAAAGACAATGGATAGTTAATGTTATCACATTACTTTGTAATTGGGTTAACTTTGAAAACTCCTTTTGCTAGGGTTTCCTGTATAGTACCCAGTATCTTGTATATAGCTGTGCCATTGATTGCTTCTGATCTACTTGGTCTAGGCTTTTGAGAGAGTCCACATATCAAATACACAACCTATATATTAAAAAGACTCAGTCTGATTTTTAAAAACTTCAAGACACACCATTAATTTTCCCCCTCTCATATGAATTAACTGGTGATTTAGATGACTACATTTTACTAGGAGTGTACATAAACACCATTCCCAACAAAAGACTGTGACCCATCCCACCCACCCACCCCCAACACCACCCCCCACTGGCCCAGGAAGCTGCATGTCCACCCTCCCCCTCGCCACAAGGTTTTTACTTTGGTGCCCTAGTTGCAATTTAGTCAGATCTTGCTTTTAGTTTCCCTTTCAGACCTTCCTCAACTTCTGTTGATGAGTGGGATCATCCCATACTCATCTTTTTTTTTATTTAAGAAAGTATTAATTAACAAAACCATAGGGTAGGAGGGGTACAATTCCACACAATTCCCACCACCCATTCTCCATATCCCACCCCCTCCCCTGATAGCTTTCCCATTCTCTATCCCTCTGGGAGCATTGACCCAGGGTAATTGTGGGTTGCAGAAGGTAGAAGGTCTGGCTTCTGTATTTGCATCCCTGATGAACATGGGCATTGACTGGTCGGTCCATACTCCCAGTCTGTCTCTCTCTTTCCCTAGTAGGGTGGGTCTCTGGGGAAGCTGAGCTCCAGGACACATTGGTGGGGACTTCAGTCCAGGGAAGCCTGGCCGGCATCCTGATGACATCTGGAACCTGGTGACTGAAAAGAGAGTTAACATACGAAGCCAAACAAGTTTGTGAGCAATCATGGACCCAAAGCTTGGAATAGTGGAGAGGAAGTGTTAGGGGGATACTCACTGCAAGCTCTAGTGTACTTCTGCTTTCAGGTATATATTTTTCAGTAGTTTACGGATACGTGTGAAGATATACTCTCTCACACAGAAACTGGTGTATATCTAGGTTTGGGGACTTTGTTAGAAAGTGAACCACCTGAGATGGAATTAGAGTATACTATGAAAGGAAAGGTCTCACCCGAGTAATGAAGCTGTAGTGTTGTCATTCCACACGTGTAGTCTCTGGACACAGTCTGAAGTGAAGCATGTTGAGGTGGCAATCGTTGTTTTGATTAGATTGTGATCGGTGGATGCAATATTATTTGATATGGATTGGGAGAGGAATACGGGAAAGTGGGCCCTATCCAATGGTTCCAGGACTGGGGGAAGTAGAGGCTCTATAGTGGAGATGTGAGGTTCCTGCTGTCTTAGGGTTCAAAAAGACACTCAATAGTTAATGTTATCATCACATTATTTTGTAATTGTGTTAACTTTGAAAAGTCCTTTTGTTAGGGTTTGCTGTACAGTACCCAGTATCTTGTATATATCTGTACTATTGGTTGCTTCTGATCTACTTGGTCTAGGCTTTTGAGAGAGTCTGCATATAAATTACACAGCGTATATATTGAAAAGATTCAGTTTGTGTCTTGAAAAACATCGAGACACACAAACAATTTTCCCCCTCTCTTATTAATTAACTAGTGATTTATATGACTACATTTTACTAGGAGTGCACATAAACACCATTCCCACCACCAAAAGACTGTGACCCATCCCTCCCACCCACTCCCACCCCCCACTGGCCCAGGAAGCTGCATGTCCACCCCTCGCCACAGGGTTTTTACTTTGGTGCCCTACTTACAATTTGGTCAGGTCCTGCTTTTAGTTTCCCTTTCAGATCTTCTTAGTCAACTTCTGTTGATGAGTGGGATCATCCCATACTCATCTTTATCTTTCTGACTTAGCTCACTTAACATATTCCTTCTAGCTCTGTCCTCGATGGGTCAGAGAAGGGGGGTTCATTGTTCTTGATAGCTGTATAGTATTTCATTGTGTATATATGCTACAGCTTTCTCAGCCACTCATCTGTTGTTGGGCACCTGGGTTCCTTCCAGGTTATAGCTATTATTAATTGTGCTGCTATGAACATAGAAGTACACACCTCTTTTTTTGTTATGGAGTCCTTAGGGTATAACCCCAGGAGAGGAATTACTGGATCATATGGAAGGTCAATGTCTACCCTTGTGAGAGTATTCCAGACTGTTCTCCACAGAGGCTGGACCAATTTAAATTCCCACCAGCAATGCAAAAGGGTTCCTCTGTCCCCACAGCCTCTCCAGCATTTGTTGCTGCTGTCCTTTTTGATGTATGCCATAAGATAACCACACAAAAGATCAATGAAACCAAATATTGGTTCTTTGAAAGATTAAACAAAATTGACAAAACCCTAGCCCGACTCACCAAACAAAAAAGAGAGAAGACTCTAATTAATAGAATTGTTAACGATGGAGGAGATATCACAACTGACACCACAGAAATCCAGAGAATCATGCAAAACTTCTGTGAAGAATTATACTCCACCAAGATAGAGAATCTGGAAGAAATGGAACAATTCCTAGAAACATATGCCCTTCCAAAACTGAACCAAGAAGAACTACAAAATCTAAATGCACCTATCACAGACAAAGAAATTGAAACCATTATTAATAATCTCCCCAACAACAAAAGTCCTGGACCAGATGGCTTCACAAACGAATTCTACAAATCCTTCAGAAAACAGTACCCATACTTCTTAAGCTTTTCCATAAGATTGAAGAAACAGGAATACTCCCTTCCACCTTCTATGAAGCCAACATCACCCTGATACCAAAAGCAGATAGGGACACAACAAAGAAGGAAAATGTCATTCACCACATCAATAAAAGCAAAGCCAAAAACCACATGATTATCTATTTTTTTATTTTTTATAAAAAAAGGTAACACTGGGGAGTTGGGCAGTAGCGCAGCGGGTTAAGTACAGGTGACGCAAAGCGCAAGGACCGATGGAAGGATCTTGGTTCGAGCCCCCAGCTCCCCACCTGCAGGGGAGTCACTTCACAGGCGTTGAAGCAGGTCTGCAGGTGTCTGTCTTTCTCTCCCCCTCTCTGTCTTCCCCTCCTATCTCCATTTCTCTCTGTCCTATCCAACAATGACATCATCAACAACAATAATAACTACAACAACAATAAAAAATACAACAAAAGGGAATAAATTAATATTGAAAAATAATAAAATAAAATTTATTTAAAAAAAAAGGAAACACTGACAAAACCATAGGATACAAGGAGTACAACTCCACACAATTCCCACCACCAGAGCTCCATACCCCATCCCTTCCCCTGATAGCTTTCCTTATCTTTATCCCTCTGGGAGTATGGACACAAGGTCATTGTGGGATGCAGAAGGTGGGAGGTCTGACTTCCCAGCTGAACATGGGCACTGACAGGCTGATCCATACTCCCAGCCTGTCTCTCTCTTTCCCGAGTGGGCCAGGATTCTGAGGAATCAGAGCTCCAGGACACAGTGGTGGGGTTGCCTGCCCAGGGATGTCAGGTTGACAACATGCTAGCATCTGGAACAGATCCTGGTGGCTGAAAAGAGAGTTAACATATAAAGCCAAACAAATTCATGAACCTTAAGGCTGGAATAGTGCAGATGAAGAGTTGGGGAGGTCTCCATTTTGTAGATAGCTAGTAGGTCTATTTTTGTTTTATTCCAAAGGGCCCGTGGCTATAGTAGTTTTTTTTTTTTTCCTGAGCCTGAAATCTGATATGCAAGTGGATCCAAGTTATTGTCTGGGGAGATGATGTCATGGCTGGAAAAAGGACCAGAAAGCTGGATCAGGGAAGAGAGTAGCTCCCATATATGGGAAAGGTGTGTAAATACTGTTGACTGTAAACCCCATCTATTTGATGTGATCTGGGGCCCATATTCAGTTTAGGAGCCTATGTGACCTCTGCATCCCTGTAGATCTGAGCTTATATTCTGTGGTCATGAGTGGGAATGTTCCAAGCTTCCCCAGTTTCAGGACACGTCTTCCTCAGGTGGAACATAGAGTATGTTGTCCAGACTCCCTTTGGAGAATGGAACATTCTTTGTTGATCCACATTGAGGGCAAGGTCCTATTGGGGGCCCACAAAGGGGTCTATTGTGCTGTTCCAGATAGAAATGACCAGTAATGATGGAGACAGGGATTTATTCAAGGTCTAGGCCCATCATGTCTGTTTGGGAATCTCAGGACTCCCTGACTAGGGCTCCTGCTGATGGGGTGGCCTGATAGTGACTAAAGAGTCATCATTAAAGTATGCCAGTCTCTTGCCCTTATTCAGCTTTTGTAGTCCTTAATTTGATATGGTTAGCTTTGGAGTGACTGAGGGAAGCATAATAGGAAGTAGGTGAGAGTAACTAAGTCTAAGTAGAAACACTTTCATTAGTAACTTTATGGTGTCTTTTTAGGTCTTTCTACTTTCTTGCTGCATATACTGACTCACTGTAGACCATTGTGTATTTTTGCTTTCAGGTATATATTTTGCCCTAATTTATGAATACATGTTAACATATGCTCTATCTCATGGGACCTGGTCTATATCTAGGATTTGGGACTTTGTTAGGAAGTGAACCACCTAGAATGGCATTAGAGAATCCCACAAAAGGAAAGGTCTCTAGATACAGTTTGAAGTGAAGCATGCTGAGGTGGTACTTGTTGTGTTGATTAGGGGGTCAGTAGATGCAATATCATTTGGTCTGAATTGAGAGGAGCATGCAGGAATTTGAGGCCCATCCTATAGGTTCCAGGCCTGGGGAAAATATAGGCTCTATACAGGAAGCGGGAGGTTCCTACTGTCTTAGGGTTAAAGAAGGAAATAGATAGTTATTGCTGTAATCACATTATTTGGCAATTGGGTTAACTTTGAAAAATCCCTTTGTTGGTATTTGCTGTATCATACACAACATCACCATAGTTTATGTTCTTTGACATTATTTGTATATAACTGTGCCACCAGTTGCTTCTGTTCTACTTGGTCTAAGCTTTTAAGAGAGTCAACATACTAAAGACTCAGCCTATGGTCCGTGCATTAAAAAGTTGGAGACAATCAATCAATTTTCCCCCTCTCATATTAATTAGTGATTTATATGACTACAAATTAATAGGAGTGTACATGAACACCATTCCCACTACCAAAAGACTGTGTCCCATCCCATCCCATCCTCCCCTCTCCTCTCCATGCCCCCCGCCCCACGAAGCAGAACATCCACCCTCGGTTTTTACTTTGGTGCCCTACTTCAAATTCAGTCAAATCCTGCTTTGAGTTTTCCTCTGTTCTTCTTTCTCAACGTATGTTTATGACTGGGATCATCCCATACTCATCTTTTAACTGACTTATTTTAATTCTTAACTTTACCCTCCAATATAGCAAATATTTAGATATACAACATACAAATAAAATCATTTTGAGGGACTGAGAGATAGCTAACCTGGTAGAGTTTATGTCTTACCATGTGTACGGACCTGGGTTTGAACCCTGATGCCATAGAAGAACAAAATGTAATTCACTGAAAATAGAGCAGTGTTATGGTGTTATCTCAATCTGAAATAAAAAGAAAGGAAAAGTCAGTCAAGGTTCTTATTAATTTCTAGTGTTACTAAATGATTCCTGATCACTTTATAATCCAGGAATATCCCTTTTAGGAACTTATCCAAGGGACATCAAACATCACTAATTCAAAGAGATATCTGCACCCTTATGTTCATAGCTTCATTATTCACAAAAAAAAAAAAGTAGAAGAAGCTTAAATTTTCCCATGTGCAGATGACTGGCTAAAAAGCTTGGATATGTACTCCATTGAATACTACTTTGCTATAAAAAGGTGATTTTTTTTGCTTGAGACAGAGTAAATGGAACTAGAAGTGATTATGCTTAGCCAAGTAAATGGATGAAAGACAATTACTGAGTGGTTCCACTATATGTAGAATGTAGAGAATTAATGCACATGGACTTGAAAAACAAAACAAAGCGAAGTAAAAACAAACAAAAAAGCAGAGGCAAACAAACCATTCCTAAAATTTTGTGAGCACTTTGGTGGTTATCTTTAGGAGATGGTAAGTTGAGGACACATAACTTTATTGGTTTATTAAAGTCAATGTAATAAAAGCATAAAGATAGGGAGAAATCAGTGGTGGTTGTATGCAAATGAACAAAATGTAGGAAACCTCAGGCTCTAAAACATATTTTCAAAATATTTTACACAGGTTTACTTTTTTTGGAGTTGGATCTTTCTGTTCAATATTTTTACACATTAACAGTGAAAAAATAAGTAATTTGGTTTTGCTAGCTACAGAAATTGTTTAGAAGCTTCCTTTTCATTTTGAGTTTTGTAGGATAGCTCTAGATACACAACAAGTAACATTACTTGGTGAAATAGAAAACATTACTCACCAAGAAAACATTGCTTGGCTTCTAGTTTATCTTCCACCTACAAGCTAGGTCCTAACCTAGATTTCATTTAAACCAGGAAATATACCAAACTCATACTGTGTGAACAATGACTAGTGATCTATCTGTATTCTCACTATACAGAAAGTGATCTAGAAGCCAGTTTGGACAAACAAGACGGTGTGGGGACAGAGTACTGGAGCCAGGCCAGAAGAACTGGGTTCTTACATTGGTACTGAGCTAGTCTTGTCCTAAGACAAGATTTTAAATCTATCCAAGCATGGCTTTCCTTTTCTGCAAAACAAGATTACTAAGTGATCTTTCAGCTCAAGGAATCCAGCTAAGAACCTCTGGGGAACCTATTGTCCAGGGAACTCTGAAAATAGGAGTGCATGGATTCCACTCAGACCTTTGGATGCCTGATTCTGCTTTTATGGACACACATTTAATTTCCTTGGAAGCCGAGTTATTTTATCCTAATCTGTGGCTCTGCAATAGTACCAAGAATTAATATAATTGGAGGAAGGGGGCAGACACATCAGATAGATGACAAGGCATGGCTGCCTGAGCTCAGGGATCTGTGAATGCTTATCTTGGCTTAGCTGCTGTTACAGGACACACCATGAGGGAGTCAAGCAGTAGTGCAGTGGGTTAAGCACAGGACACAACATGTATCCTTTCCCAAACCTCAACTGCTTCTGGACAGCAACACCAGCCTAGCTCCCAGGACTGTTTTGAGAAGTAAGTTATAAAAATGGCAACATAAGAGAGTTTTAAAAATGAAGAACTAAACTGAAATTTAGGCAGCATACTGAGTATTCTTACCCCATCCAGCTAGCTAATAAAGATGAATTTGCTATTTGTTGGTATAAAGCCCTATATAATACAACTACTTAATCAATACAATGCCAGCAGCCTGGAATATTAGCATGAAACCACAGGTCTGGGGCCTGAAAGAATTAAAAAAAAGAAAAGAGAAGAAAAGAAAAAAGCTAGTATAGTCACAGGCCCTTTGGAATATAACTAAAATAGGCCTACTAGCTATCTACAAAACAGAGACCCCCAAATCTTCATCTGCACTATTCCAGCCTTTAGGTTCATGATTAGTCAACAATTTGTTTGTCTTTATATGTTAGCACTTTTCAGTCACCAGGTTACAGATACTATCATTATGCCAACCAGACTTCACCAGACAGATAACCCCACCCCACCAATGGGTTCTGGAGCTCTGCTTCCCCAGAGCCCTGTCCCACTAGAGACAGAGAGAGACAAGCTGGGAGTATTGATCGACCTGTCAATGCCCATGTTCAGTGGAGAAGCAATTACAGAAGCCAGACCTTCCACCTTCTGCATCCCATAATGACCCTGGGTCCATACTCCCAGAGGGATAAAAAATAGGAAAGCTATTAGGGGAAGGGATGAGATGTGGAGTTCTGATGGTGGAAATTGTGTGGAGTTGTACCTTATTTAATGGTTTTGTCAATGTTTCCTTTTTATAGATAAATAAAAATTAAAAATGAAATTGGTGCCTAGTAGAAATTAGAATGGAGCAAGAAAATTTCTGGAAACTTAAAAATTTAACCTAAAAATCTCAGGATTGGTTACAACAATGTAGGATCAGGTCCACATTACTATGTATATTACTGGAATTCTGATATATGGTGAAAAGTCTTAATCAATGTTTAGGGAATGCACAGAATTTTACCATCCATCTGCAAGGTTGGCATATAGAGTGTGATTTTATAATAAGCTAGAAAAAGAAGTTTTCAAAGGAATAAAAAGCTTCTGTTATTACTTGAAATTCACCTTTTAAGGTGATTTCAGTTAAATTAGGCAATTTAATAATTGACTGGAGGGAGCGGAGGGTGAGAGAGAGAGGGAGAGAGAGAAGTACATTTCATTTTGATGCTCACATTTCCTAATTCTGGGTCCTCTTAGGGCAAATTATTAGAGCACTGTCATACCTACACTGGAAAAGGTGTATTTGGTCTTATAACACCCAAATAAAAATCAAGAAGGGAAATCAGTTGAAATAGTTAATGGAAAAGTCTCTTAAGAGTTTTAGTCAGGTCCAACCATTAGAGCACAGAAACTAGCATATGTGAGGACCTGGGTTCAGGTCCTTTGTTCTCACCTACAGGAAGGAAGATTCATGAATGAATGGTGAAGCAGTACTACAGGTGTCTCTCTTCCTCTCCATTTATCAAAAAGTAAGAAAAGGAAAAACAGACACCTAAATTCTAGTGATGACACTAGTGGCAAAATAAAAAGTTATGTTTTTTCCTCTGGTAGCTGGTGGGTTAGTTTTTCTGCTTGCCTTTCCTAGGTGATGAAAGTTAGACACAGCTATCTTCAGGTGAATCTCCTTAAAGGCAGTGCTTCAATTCTAGCACAGCAAAAGGTCTGGATAAAAGAATTCTTGTATCTTCTGTCACCTTCGTGTTCCTGGGGACTCCCTCTCTGCCTGCCTACACTTTTTACAAACCCAACAACAGTCTGTTCTCCCAGGACAACAGCAGGCTTCCTTGATTGCCCTGTGTTCCTTTCTGGATACAAAGGTTTAGTCATGGTCAGATTCCCTTGCCTCATTTCCATGTAGCAAAACTAAATGACAATCTGGCATCTGTCTTGTCTCTCAGAGTCAGCAGGAAATGGCAGCTCCACTGAGACTCATCTAAAGGGGGAAAGGCACTTTCTTTGCTAGATTCATGTTGTTGTTGTGGTCCAGTGTCGGGCTGCACTGAGGAGAAGAGAGAGGAAGTCCAGAACAAGTGGGATACACAAATATTTATTATAGGATGGGGGGAGGGGTGGCTCAGGTCACGTGGAGTCAGCCAACAATGGCCATCCCCACTACCTGACCACGGGGCGAGAGAAGGGAGCGAGATCTGAGAGAGAAAGGGGGGGAGCTGAGGGTCCAGAGAGAGAGAACGAGGGGGGAGGTGAGGGGGCTTTTATTGGGCGAAAACCAGGGGTGACGTGTGGGGCCAGGATTGGTTGAAGGGGGCACTGCTAGGATTTCGCAGGGCGTGGTAAAACCTGGGGCGGAGACTGCATCAGAATAATTCCTCAGGGTCATCTCCTCCTTTCCCTTTATATCTAAATGGACACAGTAAAGAAAAATGGAATGGAGCAGGCTTAAATGTTATTAAAGAGTGCCATGCTCAGGTGGGAAGATGTAGGACTTTCTGTGGAGGAGGGAAAGCTTAAATGGCTGCCAACCTTGTGAGATTTATGTGTCCTCCTGTGCTCAACCCCTCTTTAGAGAGAGAGACTTACCTGGAGGGACTCATCTCATAGGTTTAAGCCCAGGCTGCTCAACCATCTCTTCACAATATCTCTACATCTTTTCTATCTTTCTATCTAGTAATAGCATAAGATGGTTCAAAGTCTGTAAAAGACTGTCATGGAGCAGAAACCTTTTGGGCATAAACCTAAAGGATATAACAAAACAGGAAGGGACAAGTAGGGGAGTAGTAAAAGCCAGTGTGAAGTGAAGGGAAGGATTGGTGTGTAAAGGAACGTTCCCTGATTGGGGGGGAAAGGGGCAAGGGTACATAATGAGGGGGAGGTGGGAGGGCATGACCCACCAAACAGAAGTGATGACGCTGAGGAATTATTCTGATGCAGTCTCCGCCCCCAGGTTTTACCACACCCTGCGAAATCCTAGCAGTGCCCCCTTCAACCAATCTTGGCCCCACACGTCACCCCTGGTTGTCGCCCAATAAAAGGCCCCTCACCCCCCCCTCGCTCTCTCTGGGACCTCGGCTCCCCCCCCTCTTCCTTCAGCTCTCTCTCAGATCTCTCTCCCTTCTCTCGCCCCGTGGTCAGGTAGTGGGGACAGCCATTGTCGGCTGACTCCACATGGCCTGAGCCACCCCCCATCCTATAATAAATATTTGTGTACCCCACTTGTTCTGGACTTCCTCTCTCTTCTCCGCGGTGCAGCCCGACACTGGACCACAACAACAACAGATTCAGTTACCCCAGGCCTTTCACATTCTACAGGTAGTCAATAAGGTATTAATGACTTAAGAGATTTAAAAGGTTCTAAACAAAGATTGTTCCAGACTCCTTCTTAAGGTTTGCCTTTCAGAGCACTCTGCATTGACAGGCTAATGTAACCTGAGACCCATATTCCAGGGTAAATTATTCCAAAGGCTGGGCCACATGAACACTAACTTGATGACAAAAAGAAAATGCAACCCCTCATTTCCATTAGTCCACAGGAAGAAGCTGGGAAAACAGTTCTTTGTAACTTATAAGGCCATGACAAAAGAAAACTCAAAGAGAAAGGGAGAAGTTAAAAAAGAAAGGAGAATCCAATTTCTCTGATTATCAACCAGATATGCAAACAAAGCTCTCTGAGGAAAAGATCATTTCTTCCTGGGTATCAAATATGGATCATATTAACATCTGTTACTCTAACATTGCTAGTTGACATCTAAAAACATGTCAGAAGCCTATCATAGACTAGCAATAAGAGCCATTTTGTCTAAGGGTTCTTTCTTCTGTTTTGTAACCTGATAGTCAATGAACAATAACCTCAAGCAATGGAAATAAAATTAAACAAACTAGGAATAGGGAACAGGCAGTGGCATACCCTGTGGAATGCAGCACATATTATCAAGTACAAGGACCCAGGTTTAAGTTCCCAGTTGCCACTTGTCTCTATAATAAAAATGAAAACCCACCAAAAAACAGCAGTAAAAATAGAAATGATGTCTGGTTCATACAAATGCATCAAATGAATGTGTCAGAGTTCAAGAAAATACCATACACATACTTGATTCTTGAAATGAGGCAAATCATTTGCACAAAGTACCTCAATATTTAGTAAGTGTTCCTGAGAGAGAGTGCAATGAATGGGCCTTGGGGGGGTGTCTTTGGTTAGTCAAATGGTCTATAAAACGGTCCCCTATCAAAGCATTCCTCTTCCACTAAAAAGAAACATCAAAGCCAAAGAAAGAATTCCTAAAGGTTAGGAAATTGAATGTTTATTTTTGCTATTGTTTTCATACCAAATAGGAACATGAAAAGAAATCTTTTACTCTGCAGCTGTGTCTAATTTAATATGAAGTTCCCCAAAGAAGAGTGAACAGGATGTGATGAGGAGCCGTTAAACATGGATGCTAATATTTTGTGAGGCATCTGGTACTGTTCTACCACCTAGAAATCTAAGAATCAAATTAGCAGATTTAATTCTGCCAAAATTATCAAATTATTGTCAAAAGGTTTTTTTTGTTGTTGTTGGTGGTGGTTTTTTTTTTTTTTTTGCAGAGCAAGCCCCTCCTTTCCAACATCGCTCTACTGATCTGATGAAAGGCCAAAGTTCACCTTGTCTGTTATTTGTTGGGATGGTACATTCTGATCAGTTGCTGGTTTAGTTAAATACTGCACTTTTTTGTTTCTTTGTTTTGCTTTTAATCACAAAAGTCTTCAGGTAGTGAATCCATCACCCGAGAGCTGTGGGAGTCTGTATAGAAGATTCAAATATTTGGACTGGAAAATACGTTGGAACTATGTCAGAATTTTAAATGCATATCGAAGAATTTTAAATGCATATGCAGCAAATAAAAATTTGTAAATTCCCTGACTCTGAAATGGAAAACAATAAAGATCACCCTGATAATATATTAAGGATTATTATTATTATTACTATTATTAGATAGAGACAGAGATGGCAGGAAGAGAGAGAGTGTAAAAGACCACAGCACCAAAGCTTCATTCAGTGTGGTAGGGGCTGGGCTCAAACCTGGTTTGGGCCCATGGCAAAGCAGCACACTATCCCAGTGAACTATTTTTCCAACTCCTATTCAGAACTTTTTAACCGGCTTGGGAAATTTAACTAAATCCTAAAAAAAAAAAAAAAAAAAAAAAATAGCAGTGGTTAGCACCAAGAACTGCTGCTTGTCCTTGTACAATAGCAGAATTAAATGACTGGACAAAATCAGGTAGGCTAGAAGAGCTGAAAATGAAAAGTTGCCAGGGACTTGATTTGCCAATGTCTTGAAAGAGTTAAGGAATAAAAAAGTACCTACTTTTCAGGAATAGGTACATGTTGATTTTTTTTTCTTTTTTTCATACAGAAACTTCTTTATCATCCAACCAAAATAACAGCTGGACTTCCAGTGTGCATTAAACACACTGGATTCTGAGACTACTGATTGGAACCTGACCAGTGAGGATATGGCTAATAGAGTTGCAATTTATGACAGTGCATCTGCTATGAGTGCTGTCTTGAATGGACGCCAGGAACTCTTCCGTCAGTCACATCCATATGCTATGCATGTGTTCACTGCTACGCACATTTTTTAAATTTAGCTCTTATGGGTACATGTTATACACTTTTTCCTTGTACGTGATTTTTTTTTAAATATGCTTTAGAAAGTATACACATCTTTTCAAAGACTTTGCTGACTCACTAGGGGTTCTTTTGAATGTTTTCCTTTTCAAAGTGTCAAGTCAAAAGTGTACAATTAAAGCTGCTCTGGTCTACCAAGATTAAAAGCTATGACTTAGACTAAAATAGATATCATGATGACCTGCTCAAAAATTCTATTTTTTTTACCTTTATCCTTGACTATATATTGGCAAGAAGAGAGAGCAAGATGAATTTCCTGGTCACTTGGGGGTCATCTTATCTATGTTACCTTCTAAGCATGTGTTATTTTCAAGTTTAAATAAAGGATATCACATTGATCAGTACGACTACCTAGGAAGGAATAGTAAGTATTTCCTATAAGTATGTGATAGAAAAGACAGAGACTCTGATATTGCTGGTTTTAAAATTCAAGCACCACTTCCTCAGAGCCCCACCCTACTAGGGAAGGAGAGAGACAGACTGGGAGTATGGATCGACCAGTCAACGCCCATGTTCAGAGGGGAAGCAATTACAGAAGCCAGACCTTCCACCCTCTGCAACCCACAACTACCCTGGATCCATACTCCCAGAGAGATAGAGAATGGGAAGGCTATCGGGAGGGGATGGGATATGGAGATTATGTTATGGGAATTGTGTGGAATTGTACCTCTCTTATTTTATGGTTTTGTTAATGTCTCCTTTCTTAAATGAAAAAATAAATAAATAAAAAATTTAAAAAATATATTTAAAAAAATTCAAGCACCTATGTTATCCAGCAGATTAACTTCCATTGCTCTTCTTTTTTTCCCCAAATGACTGAGTAGTAAATCAAAGTCATCACCTGGGTTTCCAGCCATGACATCATCTCCCCCAGACAATAACTTGGATCCACCTGCATATCAGATTTCAGGCTCAGAAAAAAAAAAAAAAAACTACTATAGCCACAGGCCCTTTGGAATAAAACAAAAATAGACCTACTAGCTATCTACAAAATGGAGACCCCCCCAACTCTTCATCTGCACTATTCCAGCCTTTAGGTTCATGAATTTGTTTGGCTTTATATGTTAACTCTCTTTTCAGCCACCAGGTTCCAGATGCTAGCATGATGCCAAACAGACTTCCCTAGGGAAAAAGAGAGGCAGGCTTCCCTCTCTTTTGGACTGACCTGTCAACACCCATGTTCAGTGGGGAAGCAATTACAGAAGCCAGACCTTCTACCTTCTGCACCCCATAATGACCGTGGGTCCATACTTTCAGAGGGTTAAAGAATAGGAAATCTATTGGGGAGGAGATGGGATATGGAATCTGGTAGTGGGAATTGTGTGGAGTTGTACCCCTCTTATTCTATGATTTTGTCAGTGTTTCCTTTTTATAAATTAAAAAAAAAAAGCCTGTATACAGAAACTAAAGTATCCTGTGGAGAACAAGATAACTTTGGAATTTCCCCTTTGCCTACCCTCCAAGGGTCGGAGGGTTTTGTTTCAAAACATGTTGAAAACATGTTCATAGTTATCATTGACCAACATGTTCCACTTCTATAAACTAGTTTGCTTTCCAGTGTCATAGATAGTAGTTTCCTGGCATCAGGCTTGGTCAGTGGCTTCCTAACAAAGAACATAAGTAATTCAGCAAATTCAGCCTTAAAATGAGACAGTTTGTAGTATTACTTGGAATAAATATCTAAATATTTCACATTTAGTCAATCATATTAGCATATGGTCAGCCACAAACTAAAGAAGAAAACCCCAGAGTATTGGTTTTGCAAGGAATATTTCTAAATGTCTTCACTGAGAAAGACTAATTCTCTACTAGATATAACTAATACCTTCAAGATTGTTGCATTTGATCAAAATGATAAAGGAAAAACTATTATGGGATTTTCCCAAGAGCAGAAACTGCTTAATACTGGCACTCTTGAGTTGAATAACTTGATACACTTAATGATTCTTCCTTAAAGCAATGGTTTTTCCAACATTGTCAAAGTTTCACCACTGGGGCCACTTTTTCAGATAGAAAGAGACAGAGATCCAAGCTTCACCCAGTACAGTGGCAGCTGGGTTTGAACCTGGGTAGTAAGCATAGTAAAACAAGAACTTTCCCAGATGAGCTCTCTCAAGACTCTAATCACAACCATTTTTTAAAATAGGTTACTTTTATTTTATTTTATTATTTTTTTTAACCAGAGCACTGCTCAGCTCTGGCTTTATGGTGGTGCGTGGTACAGGGGATTGAACCTGGGACATTGGAGCCTCAGGCATGAAAGTTTCTTTGCATAACCATTATGCTATCTACCCCCACTCACAACCATTTTCAAAGAAGCATTCAGAACAGTATGAAACATCTCATGTTCAGAAGCATTAAAATCATGCAGTCTTTTTTTTAGAAATGTCACATCTAGAAATTTGGCCTAAGGGGTAACCAGAGATGTGCACAAAGATTTATGGACCACCGAGCTCACTAGAGAATTATTGGGCATTATTTAGAATATGAAAAAAAATCATACCAACTAAATAGCTAGTAGAAGAAAAAGTGGTTAAATAAATTATGTTATATCCACAGCGCACAAAATTAATGGAGCTATTACAAATCATAATAGAACACATATTAAAACAGGGAAATGCTCACAATATTGTGTTAACTGGGAAAAGCAAGTTTTAAATTGTAAGTATAGTACAGTTCCATTTTGATTTTTATAATGTGTGTAATGCACAAAGAGAAACAAGCAAAAAGACTAAAGCCTGAAGGCTGACAGATGTAATCTCTCTTACGCCAGATATTTATTTCCTTTTTTGGTAGTTTTGCCATTTCCTACAAAAAGCATATATTACTTTGACTATTGTAATTTTTTGTAAAGAAAAAATGTGCAGTTCTCTAGGTTTTTATGATTTGGAAGAATTTTCACTTTTTATACTATACAATTCCAAATAAAGAAGATAAAAATTAAGAATTCTCAACATATCTGAGTTTGGGAGCTAATAAATGCCTTCTCTACTTCTTCCCTACATCCTCACCCTCAGGAATCAACACAACATAGTTGGAAAACTGGGCAAGAAAAAGAGGAAAATGTTCCCTTGGGGTGTGTCAATGTTGTGTCAACTACAGTGCTTAAACAAAGAGCAGTGCAACAGAGACTAAAATATGAACTTTTGTGGAGGTACTTGAAAGTGGGAAGAGCTGTTTACCTAATTTCAAATAATTGGCTTTTTAAATGTTCTCTTTTCTTTGCTTTCTTTTTGATTTATTGGATAAAGAAAGGAGGGAAGATGGAGTGGGAAAGAGACAGAGAGATGCCTGCAGGCCTATTCCACTACTGGTGAACATTTCTCACTGCAGGTGGGGACCAGTGGCTTGAACCTGGATCTTTGTTCACTGTAATATCTCTGCTTAACCAGGTGTGACACCACCTGGCCTCAAATAAATAGTTTTTAGTTGTTTTACCCTCCCCTGTCCAGATCTTCTTCTTCTAGCATTTGCCCCCTGTCCAGATGAATACTAGGTACTTTGTAGATAAATACTAAAGAACAACCTCACACGTTGCTGGCCCTTAAGAGACAAGGAAAATCAAAAATCAGTGGACTAGAAAACTTCACTGAGCGTCTTCAGTGTGTGTGCATGTGAGTGTGTTGGATATAACGTTTGGTGGAGTCAGAAGTCATTGGGTACAATTGTTGGTGGATGAATTTTTAGCCCTTAGTGTAGTAATAATCTAGCAGAAAACTATCACTGTTTTCCAGGCCCCTCAAGCAGTTCTTTATTTGCTCTAAATCACCTCAGCATCCTCCAATCAGCTCAGTCCACCTCTCTATATTGTCTTCTGATCCATTCCATGTTATTCTTCCTGCTTTTCTGATATTCTCCAATCCTCCAGTCCTAAGTCCCAGAAGGATTGTTTTTTTTTTTTTTACTTTGAAATCTTTCTCCCTTATTTATACTTCTAAACTCGCTCTTTTGATATCAATCCTCCCTTCCAGTAATTCTGTTTGAAATAATACCTTGACTAGAATGACTGATTGGAGTTTTATATTTAAAAGGTAATTTGAATGAGTGCTTTTTTCTAGCTAGGAGAGAGCATCGTATTAAGTTCAGGGAAGCAGTATCCTTATTTCTCCAGTCTGATATGGAGAGGTGGGTGGAAAGGGATTTTTTTTTTTGGGGGGGAAGGGGAATATCTTTCATTTTCCTTTCATTTGCATGCATATCCACATCAATTTTAAGTGCAGTAATTACAACTCTGAAACTATATCCTCAGTCTACGTTTCTGATGGAAAAATCTAACCTCCTACAATGAATGCCACACTATTTTAAACTGCCAGTAGATTCCATTAAGTATTCCACTGCTACACAATAACCTTTATCTAGTCACCATCTTATTCTCCATGGTTTCAAAGGTGATTTATTGCTCTTCATGAATATGATGGTTGACAAATTTTAGACTGCAGAGTTTGATCTTAATAGGAGCTGAAAGATATTCATCAGGCACTAGTCTCTCTAAGGCTCTGCAACAGATAACAACATTGTGAACTGTTACATTTGAAAAACCAAAAATTGACAAGCTCACAGCAATTCTCATTTTCTTCCTTTAAAACATTTTTTCATTGTGCTTTGACAGAAACATTGTAACAAATGAAGGTATCATAAAGGTTTTCCTTAATAAACTATAATGTTTGAAGACCACTAGGCCAGGCTGAAGAGCTGTAGTTTCTGTTGTAGTATAAATGTGATGAGCTGTGATGGCAGTGTTAGCTGCTCATTCTGGAATTATACATTTATCTTGCTGAAAACATTGCATTAATAGGAAGGTTTATTTGTATGTATTGAATGTATTTTCTGTATGTGTGATTATTAAAATGGAATGGGGGCACTAAGTCAAATGTTATAACAAATAGGAATTTTAAAGCATCACTGACCAGGGCCAGATGCTGAGCACTTGGTTGAACACATGTTACAATGACAAGCCCTTGATCCCTACCTGCAGGGGGAAAGCTATGTGAGTGGTGAAGCAGTGCTGCAGGTGTTTCTCTTTCTCTCTCCTTCTCTATCTCCCTTACCCTCTCTATTTCTGGCTATCTCTATCTAATAAAAATAATTAAAAAATAAAGAGATAGAAATAAAACATTGGGAGTCGGGCTGTAGCACAGCGGGTTAAGCGCAGGTGGCGCAAAGCACAAGGACTGGCATAAGGATCCTGGTTCGAGCCCCGGCTCCCCACCTACAGGGGAGTCGCTTCACAGGCGGTGAAGCAGGTCTGCAGGTGTCTATCTTTCTCTCCTCCTCTCTGTCTTCCCCTCCTCTCTCCATTTCTCTCTGTCCTATCCAACAATGACAACAACAATAATAACTACAACAATAAAACAACAAGGGCAACAAAGGGAATAAATAAATAAAATAAATATTAAAAAATTAAAAAATAAAAAAGAAATAAAACATTATAAATCCATCAGGTAATGAAAGATGTATATGTGTGAACTGTTTAAAAGTCCAGACATCTGATACTAACATATGCTTTTCTGGTCTTCCATTAAGAAAATGAGAGTCGGGGAAAGGCGGTAGCTCAGCAGGTTAAGCGCACGTGACTCAAAGCGCAAAGACCAGTATAAGGATCCCAGTTTGAGGCCCGGGCTCCCCAGTAGCTTCACAGCAGGTCTGCAGGTGTCTGTCTTTCTCTCCCCCTCTCTGTCTTCCCCTCCTCTCTCCATTTCTCTCTGTCCTGTCCAACAAATAACGACATCAATGGCAGCAATAATAACCACAGCAGGGCTACAACAACAAGGGCAACAAAAGGGGAGAAAAAAAATGTCTCCAGGAGCAGTGGATTTGTGGTGCAGGCACTATGCCCCAGCGATAACCCTGGAGGCAAAGACAAAAAAAGAGAAAAGAAAAAGAAAATGACAGTCAATTTGCTGATTGCTTTGATCCTAACTATGAATGTATGCTATGGTTTTTTTTTTTTTTTGAGGGGAACCAAGTCCAAATTCTTTATGTAGAGCATGAAATCATAAAAAGGCTTTGATATATAGAGTCAGTGTTCTAATGTATTTAAAATGTGATTAAACTGGGATATTTCTATTACCTCAAAACTGAAGAAACTCAAGAGAAGAGAAAAAGGGGTGGGAGACTGAGACTTCAGAATCTTCAAATGCTCTAAACATTATGATTAAATGTGTGTCTGCCAGTAGAAGCCCCAAAGCTTTAAGGCCTCACTTAACCAGTGAATCACCAAATTCAGACCCAAAGTAAACTTGACAGAAAGGATACTGGGCCAAAACAAACATGAATAAATTTAACAGATATAAGACTCCATATTTCTGAAGAGAAAACACAAGTAGAACCTGAACTGGAGCTGGTGTATTGCACCAAAGTAAAAGATTCTGGGGTGGGTGGCGGGGAGAGTACAGGTCCAGGAAAAGGATGACAGAGGACCTAGTGGGGGTTGTATTGCTATGTGGAAAACTGAGAAATGTTATGCATGTACAAACTACTGCATTTACTGTCGATTATAAACCACTAATCCCCCAATAAACAAGTTAAAAATAAATAAATAGTCCCATTGGTTTGTTTCTGCTTTAGTCTTCCTTGCAATTGAGTTTGTTTCATCAAAGATGTCCTTGAGGTTTAGGTGGGAAAGTGTTTCACCAATGTTTTCCTCTAAGTATTTGATTGTTTCTGGTCTGACATCCAGGTCTTTGATCCATTTGGACTTGATTTTTGTTTCTGGTGAGATAAGGTGGTTCAGTTTCATTCTTCTGCATGTTACAACCCAGTTTTCCCAGCACCATTTATTGAAGAGAGCCTCTTTCTTCCATTTAATACTTGGGCCCCCTTATCAAAGATTAGATGTCCATAGGTGTGGGGGTTTATTTTAGGGCTTTCAATTCTGTTCCACTGGTCTGTGTGCCTATTTTTGTTCCAGTACCATGCTGTTTTGATGATGATGGCCTTATAATATAGTTTGAGATCTGGGAGTGTGATGCATCCATTTCTGTTTCTTTTCCTCAAATTGATGAACATGGAATAAAGGGTACATAGCTCACCAAGTATGTACTCCTGAGTAGGAAGTGTCCACTTTACCATATGTGAAGACCTAGGTTTTTGTTCCCAGTATCATATGAGAGCAAGCACCATGCACGGGGAAAGCTCCATGGGCAGTGGAATTGGTGCTGTGGTGTATCTCCTCTCTCCCACCCTGTCTCTGATATTGAAAGGAAGAAAAAGACTATTGAGAAAATGTCATCACACAAGCACAAAAAGATACCCCCAGTATAATAAAAACAGTAACAATAATAAAGATAATAATAAATAAGGATATACCAGACAAGAAACTAATATCCAAAATATAGAAAGAGCTCACCGAACTTAGCAACAAAAAAGCAAATAATCCCATCCAAAAATGGGCAGAGGATATGAACAGAATATTAACTACAGAAGAGATCCAAAAGGCTAACATACACATGAAAAATTGCTCCAGGTCACTGATTGTCAGAGAAATGCAAATAAAGACAATATTGAAATGCCAACTCACCCCTGTAAGAATGGCTTACATTTAAATGATAGCAGCAACAAATGCTGGAGAGGTTGTGGAAACAAAGGAACTCTCCTACACTGCTGGTGGGAATGTCAGTTGGTCCAGCATCTATGGAGAGCAGTCTGAAAGACCCTCACAAGGCTAGAAATAGACCTCCTATATGACCCACCTTCTCCAATTCATCCTGGATGGAACTAGAAGGAATTATGTTAAGTGAGCTAGGTCAGAAAGACAAAGACGATTATGGGATGATCCCACCCATAAACAGAAGTTGAGTAAGAAGAACAGAAAGGGAAACTCTAAAGCAGTATCTGACTGAGTTTGGAGTAGGGTAGCAAAGTAAAAATCTCTGGGTGGAGGGTGATGGTAGATGTTCAGCTTCACTGGGGGATGCGGGGGGGGAATCGGGGTGACACACACAGAGACCTTTGGTAGTGGGAATGGTGTTAATATACACTCCTATTAACTTATAGTCTCATAAATCACTACTCAATTAATGTGAAAGGGGGAAATGGATGAAATGTCTCAAACATTTTGATGCATAGACCATATCTCTGAGTATATGTTCCTTCAATCTAAGCACTTATAACTTCAAATTGGTAATTATACTGAATTTTAACAGTGGGCTCAAATTGTTAATACATCTCTAATAATGGATTGTTCTTTGAAATATTAAATCTCCTGAAAGCTTAGACGAGGGAGAATAGAAGCAACTGGTGGCATTACTTTATAAGATACAGCTATATGTAAAGAGCATTGAAGACATAAATTATGGTGAGGTCTTGTATTATACAGCAAATGCTAACAAAGGGATTTTCAGTGTTAACCCAATTCCAAATAATTTGGTTATAGCAATAACCATCTATTGCCTTCTTAAACAGTAAGGTAGTAGGAACCTTCCCCTTTCTCTATAAAGCCCATATTTCTCCCAGGTCTGTAACCTCTAGGGTAGGGCTCACTTTCCTACATGCTTCTCTCAATTCATACCAACTGGTACTGTATTTGCTGATCCCAGCCTAAGCAATGCAACCAGTACCAACTTGTTATGTTACACTTTGGGCTGTGTCCAGATATATCAGACATGGAATATCAACCCTTCTGCTTCATTACTCCGATGAGACTTTTCATAGCTCATTCCATTTCAAGTGTCACATTTCTTAACAAAACCTCAAAACCTAGATATAGGCCAGGACTCATGAGATAGGGCATATGTACATGTATCCATAAGTTAGGGGAAAATATATACCTTAAAGCAAAAGTACACAATAATTTTCAGTAGGTCAATAAATTAAGCAAACAAGTGGAAAGACCTAAAAAGACACCTTAAAGTGCCTAATGAAACAGTTTCTACTTAGACCTAGATACCTTCCTTACCTACCTCCAATTACAAGTCCCTCAGTCACTCCAAAGCTAATCTTCTCAGACAAAGTAAGGACTACAAAAGCTGAGTAAGGACAAGAGACTGGCATACTTTAATGATGACTCTCTAGTCACTATGAGGCCATCTCATTACCTGGGGCCCTAGTCAAGAAGTCCTGGGATTCCCACACAGATATGATGGGCCCTTGAACAGGCCTTGAATAGATCCCTCTCACCACTGTCACTGGTCATCTCCATCAGGAACAACATGATGGACATCTTTGTAGGCCCATATAGGACTTTTCCCTCAATGCGGATCAGTAATGGTAGGGACAGCACCATTCTCAGAAGGGAGGTTAGGCCAATATACTCTACCACTGGAAGAAGTTGAGTCCCAAAATTAATGCTGGTAGAATGTTCCTAGCCATGACCACAGAATGTGAGCTCAGACCTACACAGATGCAGAAGTTACACTGGCTCCTGTGAGGGATATAGGCCCTAGATCAAATAGATGGGGTTTACAGTTAACAATATTTATATACTTTTCCTATATTTGGGAGTTATTCTCTCCCCTGATCCAACTTTCCAGTCCTTTTCCCAACTCTGACACCATCTCCTCAGATAATACCTTGGGTCCACCTGCATGTTAGCTATCAAGCTCAGGCAAAAATTAGTAAAGTCATGGGCCCCTTGGAATATACCTAAAATAGCTTTTTCAAAAATGAAGGCCCCAAATCTCATCTACTATATTCTTACTTTTAGGTTCCTGATTAATTAACAATTTGTTCTGCTATATATCTTAATGCTTTTTCAGCCACCAAGTTCCAGATGCTACCATAACGCCAACCTAACTTCCCTGGGCAGATGACCTTCCACTTTCTGAACCCCATAATGATTCTTGGTCCATCCTCTCAGAGGGATAAAGAATAGGAAAGCTATCAAGGGAAAGGATGCAACAGGGTGTTCTGGTGGTGGGAACTGTGTGGAATTATATCCCTCTTATCTTATGTTCTTGTCAATATTTCCATTTTATGAATAAATTTTAACAAGTGGTATATATATATATATATATATATATATATATATATATATATGTAAAAAAGAAATTTTCAACTAAAGTTGGGCCAGTTAAAAGACATCATTTTAGAAAGGAGAAGAATAAATGAGCAAGAAATGAAAGAAGTCAATAAACCAGTAAAGGCTCATAGGCAAGGGTAAATTAACATCTTCATAGTTTAAGGAGAAATAACCATTGTAAAATAATGAAAATGCTAGTATATTAAAAGATGTCATGAAATGTTGGGACTATTCATTCCACTATGGAGTGAAACTACTATGTAGAAAGAGAGTCACTGAAGCAGAATAAAGGAATCAGCACAGTCACTCCTACTCAGAACAAAATTACACAAACATATGCTAACATGAAAAAATATGATGGACTTATAATTATTTTAATGTAGAAAGGGGCCCAAGCCAAGATACACTATTAGACTGCATCTGTTTATTTCTAGAGGTCTCAGAGTAATGAAAGAGAAATGACATTAAAGTCATTTGGGGGTGGAGGGGTCAATAATAGGAAGCAGTTTTAAACAATCAGAATTTTCCAACAATGAAATGAACTCCATTATGTGACAATGGCCTCCTCACTATAAGAAACACAATAGCAGAGGCTAGGTTACCATCTGTCAGAGAGACTATCAATGAGATTACAGCATCTCTATTAAGTGCTCTGGAATAAGGATTTGGAAAAAAAAACACATCTTATAAAAATTATTCATAAAATGTTTCAACAATTGATTTCACAATATTTACCATAAGAGTAAAGATATAATTTAAGTTTAAATGCTACTTTATCTTTGCAAACAGAAGTGACTGATCAAAGTTTTTAAATGCATATATAGGTGGCACTTTTTTCCGAAAATCTTTGTATTGGGGGAAATAATGGTTTATAGGGCAGTTGTTGATATATAAATGCAGTTTCTTATCTTCCCACGACAGATGTCTTCACACCACTCCTACCACCAATCCACATCTCTTGTCACTATCATGTTGTAGAGAGCCAATGACCTCTCCACCTCCTTTCCAACCTACTCCCAGACCAGAATTTCCACTTTGCTACAATACACCTTTCACTCAGCCAGACATAAGTTTTGCCCTGTGCCCCAACCTTTTTTTTTTATGTAGCTCAGTGGAACTTAACATGCCAGTAGAAATAATTGGCTTTTCAGTTATTCAACCATACTATCTACATTCTATAGTAGCATTAGAAATAATATTAAGGGGGCCAGGCGGTAGCACAGCGGGTTAAGCTCACGTGGCGCAAAGCTCAAGGACTGGCAGAAGGATCCCAGCTCGAGCCCCCAGCTCCTCACCTGCAGGGGAGTCACTTCACAGGCAGTGAAGCAGGTCTGCTGGTGTCTGTCTTTCTCTTCCCCTCTTTATCTTCCCCTCCTCTCTCCATTTCTCTCTGTCCTAGCCAACAACAAAGACAACAATAATAGTAACACCACAACCGATGGGCAACAAAGGGGAAAAAATGGCCTCCAGCAGCAGTAAATTCATAGCGTAGGGACTGAGCCCCAGCAATAACCATGGAGGCAAAAAAAAAAAATGATAATGTTAAATATTTCATTAGCTAGAAACACCTAAGGATAAAATAAAAAGAGAGAACAGGTTGGGATTTGGAGATAGAATTCTGAATTTGAGGCCAGAGGCACACCTCCCTAATTCTTGATAAGGCATTAAATCCCACTGAGATTCAATGTACTTGCCAATAAAAGAGGATAATAATAGTCAATGTAACTCGCTAGTGGTAAGAATGGATGATGGAAAAAATGTATAAACATGCTATGAACATAAGATTGGTTATTATCAGGACTTTAAGAAGTCACTATCCTTTATTATTCATATCATAGCTTTTATAGTTATAAAACCTAGGTTAAACTTAGGAAGTAAACCCTAGGACAGAAGTTTAGATAGTAATCCTAGGAAGCTCTAATAGACGAGTAAAAAAAAGTCAATACTAGGTTGTGCTTCTTTATCATCACACACTCTTGAAGAGGATGTTGGGAAGAAAGCACAGGAAACCTCAGAGAAGTGAGGAAGCTAAGATCTTGCTCCTCCAATTTCCATCAGTTTTCCAATGAAGTCTACCCCTAGGGTGCTATATTTCCATATTTCTTACCACACCCCCCCTGCCCTGGCTGAGCTCCAATAGTCAAAGAAAGTCACAGGCAAAGAGCCACAGATGCTTGTAACAGAAGTCACTGCATCTGAATGCTTTCATGTGCTTAAGGCACCAACTGCATGCTCTCTATCCATGCTTTTTATCTTCATTTAGAGAAAAATAAGGCACAAAGAAGTTTTAGGAATGCTCTATAAATATATAATTGCAAATCACAGTACAAATCAAATTCAGAAGAAGTTGTTTTCCACTTCTACCACTCAGAAGAAGTGGTTTTCCAAAATGTCATGTGCCTATTGACAGGGTGACAGTATTTTGGCAAGTTTTAGACCAAAGAGACATTTGATTGAGAAGTAAGGAGATATGTAAAAGTGTGAAAGGAGTTCATATCAAAACTGAATGGTGAAGAATGCCAATGGTTATAAGAAAGTTAAGGGGAGTTGGGTGGCATCACAGTGAGTAAGCACAGATGGTGCAAAGCACAAGGACCTGCATAAAGATCCTGGTTCCAGCCCCAGGCTCCCCACCTGCAGGGGAGTCACTCACAAGCAGTGAAGCAGGTCTGCATGTGTCTATCTTTCTCGCCCCCCCCATCTTCCCCTCCTCTCTCCATTTTTCTCTGTCCTATCCAACAATGATGACATCAATAACAACAATAATAACTACAACAGTAAAACAACAAGGTCAACAAAAGGGAATAAATAAAATATTTTTTAAAAAAGTTAAAAGAAAATCTTTGTTCAGGTTAAAAATGCTCATTAACCAAGATCTCGTAGGGTCATCTTTTTCCACCCTCCATTAGTCTAAGCTCTATCTTGGTTAAGGTCTTTAAAAATCCATAGGAAAGATTTCACCCACTTCTGTTTCTACATTTTCTTTTCTAGGCATGGTCATGTAGAACCTCTTTCCAGCAGCCTGACCTATATGAGAGAGGATACTAATCCTGACTTATCTCAGCTATAAAGTATGATCTATTACAGTGTTGTCCTGTCAGTCAGACTTCTTAATGGTGTAAGGTGAGGGATTCGGTTCATCAATCTACCATGAGGTGAGGGACCTGAAAGTTCCTTCATCCTAAACGTTTGATGTTATTGACTTCCAGTATGGCCTTTGAGCAAGTCATTTAGCCTCTTTAGCTCAGTTAACCATATGGAAAATGAACATGATAATATCTCACAAGGGTATTGTGAGATTACTCAATGTTTATAAAGTGCTTGGAAATGAAAGGCCCTTGATGTGCCTAGCAGAATCATTAATCATGTGGCCAGTTGAATTCAGACAGCTGGTATGTTATAGAACTCTCTGTCCCTTCAATAATTTAACTGCGACACCTCACAAGTCATGAAGTTTAAATCTGTGAGACATTGGATAATGAATTTCATGCTTGTGTTGGAGAATGTGTTAGGCAGAGATTGGCAGGTTGAGCCCATCCCCCTCATATCAAGGTCAACCTCAAACACTACCACTTCTACAAAGCACATCTTCCTAACCCCAAATTGCATCTGGCTAGTTTTAAAGCCTTCAGACTTTATTATTATTATTATTTATATATTTGTAGATAAATCTGCTTTTATTAATGTCAAAGTATAGTTAACTAATTTATCAGCTTTCACAGGTAATTTTTTTTCCTTTTTTATTTCCTATTCCTGATGGAATTGGAGTTCAGAAAACTCTGATTATCTTCCCCTAAGATTTACCCTTCTGGTAATATGGACCAAAATTCTTTTTTTTTTCTTTTTTTTATTGTCTGTATTTATTGGATAGAGACAGACAAAAATCGAGAAGGAGGGAGTGATAGAGAGGGAGAGAGACAGAGAGACACCTGCAGTACAGTTTTACCACTTGCAAAGCATGCTTCCTGCAGGTAGGGACCAGGGGCTCGAACCCGGGTCCTTACACATTGTAACATGTGCATTCAACCAGGTGTGCCACCACCCAGCCCCTGGACCAAAATTCTTTATGAGGTTCAGAAAGTAGAAGGCCTGGCTTCTATAACTGCTTATCTGCTAAACATGACCACTGGCACATCAATCCATACCTCCAGCCTGTTTCATTTTTTTTCTTTTTTTTTTCTTTATTGAAGGATTAATGGTTTACAGTCAACAGTAAAATACAATAGTTTGTACTTGTGTAATATTTCTCATTTTTCTACATAATAATTCAACCCCCACTAAGTCCTCCTCCACCATCATGTTCCAGTACCTGAACCATCTGCCCCTACCCCAGAGTCTTTTAGTATGCAGCAATACACCAACTCCTATTCAAGTTCTTCTTTGTACTTCCCTTCTGTTTTTATGTTTTAATTTCTGTCTAAGAGTGAGATCATCCCATATTCATTCTTCTGTTTCTGACTTATCTCACTTAACATGATTTCTTCAAGCTCCCTCCAAGATAGGGTGAAGAATGTGAATCCACTAATTTTAATAGCTGAGTAGTACTTCATAGTGTATATTTATCACAACTTAACTCAGCCACTCATCAGTTGTTGAACACCTGGGTTATTTCCAGATTTTGGTTATTCCAAACTGTGCTGCTAAGACCATAGGTATACACAAATCTTTTTGAATGGATATGTTTGGTTCCTTAGGCTATAGCCCCAGGAGAGGAATTTCAGGGTCATAGGGTAGGTCCATTTCTAGCCTTCTGAGAGTTCTCCAGACTGCTCTCCACAAGAGTTGGACAAATTTACATTCCCACCAGCAGTGCAGGAGGGTTCCTTTGCCCCCAAAACCTCTACAGCATTTGTTGTTGCTACCCTTTCTGATATATAACATTGTCATGGGAGTGAAGTGGTATTTCATTGTTGTCTTTATTTGCATTTCTCTGATAATAACTCAGAGTATTTTTTCATGTTTGTCGACATTTTGGATCTCTTTTATGGAGAATATTCTGTTCATATCCTCTCCCCACTTTGGATAGGGTCATTTGTTGTTTGTCGCTGAGTTCTTTATATATTTTGGTTATTAAACTCTTGTCTGATGTATGGTATGTAAAGATCTTCTCCCCTAGCCTGTTTCTATCTTTCTGAAGTGGGCTATGGCTCTGGAGATGTGAGGCTCCAAGACATATTGTTGAGCTCATCTGCTCAGGTATGTCAGGATGAAATCATAGCACCTGCAACTTGATGGGTGAAATGTAGTAAGATATAAATGAGAACAAACTGTTTAAGGAATAGGAACCAACAAGTTTGAATAGAGCATATGGGAATAGGGATTATAGAGTGTATAGAAGCTAGGAAATATTTCAGGTATGTTTCTAGGGTCCCACGACTGTGTAAGTTTTGCTGGAGCTTGACAGCTAACCTGCAGGTGGACTAAAACCACCATGAGTTTTGCTTTACTTCTATTCTGTTCGTTCCATCCCCTTTCAGATAGAAAACTCCTTGAGGAAACAGTGAGTGCATTTTGTTCCATCTTCATTATTGTCTATAGCACATAAAACAGACATTTGAAACAACCAGATTAATTCTAGAAACCCTAATCTTGCTATTTCAACCATTCTTCACTTATAAACATGTGGCTTGTTCTACAAATTATTTTTAAGAACAATTTGAGAGAGAGAGAGAGCAGAGCAGAGCAGAGAACTATTCAACTCTGGCTTATGATTGAACCTAGGATTGAGCATGGACCTCCAAGTCTCAGGAATAAAAGTTGAGTGTGCTACCTTTGTGATATCACCCAGACTCAAATATTTTAAATATAATAATGGATCTTTTTTTTGTAAATAAAAAATGGAACTAAGTATTCAAGCAAACTCTGCAGTGTCTGTTTTAACAATGTAAATATTTACTCCCTGTTTCAATTTAATAGTAAACATTTTTTTAGTCAATCTGTCCTATTTGTTCAATGCTGCAATGTAGAAATAAATATCTTTTGCATCCTTGCCCTCAGAAACTCATAGTCAAATGGGGAGACTAACAAATGAATACATTGCAATGCCAAGTAACTAGTACAACACTAATGCTATGGCCTAGATACAGGAGGTTTGCAATAAACTGATCCAGTGAACTATATAGAGTGTTAATACTCACTGTAGGTAAAGCCAGACAGAATTGCCCCCAAAGAGCAAAGAAGAAGAGACAGCAGTGCTTTCAGACACATATGAGTCTGCAAAGACTAAGGGACATTAGCACATCCAATGAAATAGCAGAACCACAGCCAGTACAGCTTTGCTTAAGCATAAAATACATATGAAGGGGCTCCTGGTGGGCCTGCCATCAGGAGGTTGGCAGCTCCCCTTGCAAATAGCTGTTTCTATCTTGCTCAAGAGTTTGGACATTTTTTTTTCATTTCCTATTAGGAAGTTGATAAAAGCTCTTAAAGCTAAGTTTCCTTCTTAAATTAAATTTTCTTGTACTAGTTTAAATTCTGATTATCTAAGAAAAATAGCACAGGCTAGGCAAAAGCAACTGAAGCCAAGATCTGGAGAGGAGGTTGTATTACACTTCCCTCTTTAAAAAAAAAATGGTTTGCTTTTATCTATGAGAAAGAGTGAGAGGGAGAAAGGGAGAGGGAGAGAGAGAAAGGGAGGGAGAGAAAAATAGAATTCAGAGCAGCACTCCAGTATATGGGGTACCAGGATCAAACTCAGGATCTCATGCTCCTGAGTCCAACACTTTATCCCACCACCTGTCCTTGGCATTTTCTGAGTAATGTTTATGTTTGAATGTATAACTTCTACTGGTGGAAGACCTATTACTGGCTAAAGCTAACAATGTAGTAGTGGAGGTTTTGAGGACTTCTATGCATGGGGTGGTCATCCACTCTTTTATGGATTTCTTCATGGCCTCTGCCCAATAATTACATGAATGATTCAGACAGAAAAACTGATGCAGGCACAGGGGAGGATCCCCACATCTGAGAGGCTGAACCAGGGTCCCCTGGGACAGACTTCCAACCAATGCACATCACCCCTTACATAGAGTGGTGCAGAAACTGCTGAACATATCTGCTTTCCTCTTCTCTTGAATGTGAGAACAATTATGTCTACTGTGTCCTACAGGCATATCTCTCTCTCTCTCTCTCTCTCTCTCTCTCTCTCTCTCGTGTGTGTGTGTGTGTGTGTGTGTGTGTGTGTTGGTATTTGTAAGAAAAGATACTCTCTAGCCCTGGAAATCATATTTACAAGTGCAGTACACATTTTCTAAAATTAGGAGGGAAATTCCAGCAGGAGAACAGCTTCTCTGGCAGCCTGGGGGAGAGGAAGCATCTCATTGCCTATTCATGAGGAAGCCAGTCTCTCAGGGAGCTTTGCTTTTCCAGACTGGCCTGAGAAGGAAGCCAATATAAAAACAACAGGTCCCTGGATTCAGCTTGACGTAAACTTATACAAGATGGAAGGGCCTCAGAACTCACTTTCCATCTTCTCATCACAGTCTCTCTAATGCAAGTGCTTTGGGTCTTACACTGTGAACTTGTGTGGGTAAGCACATGTATAACTTATATGCATGGAATTCACATATTCACAGGCTGAGCTATTCATGGACAAGGAAGATTCCAAACACTGTGTGTGACAATCTGCTGCACTACTTTGAAGTTATGAGTCATAGTATGCATACACATACACACATGTATGCATCATGGTACTATAAAATATACCTGTTATGTTTTCCCTTTGGAAAACTCATGGTAGGACGAGTTCATCTCACTTCCTGAACTTCTTGCACTTCTGCCTTTCTAGCCACCCTACATCTGTTTATCTGTGTACATGCAAAGGAAAGAGTATGGCACAAATGAACTAGAACCAGTCTGCTGCCAAAAATGGACATGAGCCACTAGCAAAATAGCTCTTTTGAATAGTGCACTTTTTTGCTATGTGAGCCACCCAGCTTCCAGCCTGGCCTCCGCCATATTGAAGGAAGCTACAGTGCTTGGTCTCTTTCACGCTATCCCTCTGTGTCTCTGCCTCTTACAAAAGAAAAAGAGGAAAAGGAAAAGGAAAATAGCAAGTAAGCAAACAAGGTCCTGGTGATATCATACCTGGTTGAGTGTACACATTGTCCTGTGGAAGGATCCTGGTTCACACCAAGTCACCAACTGCAGAGGGAGGCTTCGTGAGCAGTGAAACAGTGCTATAGATGTCTTTCTCTTTCCCTCCTGATCTCATCATCCTCTCTCAATTTCTCTCTGTACTATCAAATAAAATAAATATATAAGCCTTTAGAAATGTGTCAAAATAGACCTACTAAATAAAGAAGAAACTTGACAATGAACATCTGCATTACATGACAAAATCGCTGCCTCTTTCAAGCTCGCATGTCGGTTCACCAAGATTCATCCATCAACTGAAGGAGCAGAATATTCTAGTGGTACTAAAATGTCTGCGTGGCCACTTGTGTCCCATCCAGTTCTGTCTGAATGTACAAAAGCCTGTTCTCTTCTCTATTTGAAAGCTCTACAGACCCACTGCCTTCTGTGCCAGCTCATTATGAGCACTGAAGTGAGCTCAAGAAATGTGCCATTTTGAAGTGGTAAACTACATGGGAGGCATAGCTCCTCACTCCTGAATGTGGTTTCACATGGATAGACACAACAGCACTGTCAGGTTTTGAAGCTAGCTGGATTTCTGGGGCCATTGTGATGGGGAAGCTTCTAAGGAGCACTTGTGCTGCTCATTGGAAAACTTTTCCCGGTTATAAGAGGTGAGATAAGGAGAAAGCAATGATCTATATTTGGAGACCAAAGGTGAAGTCAGGGGATAACAGGCGCATTGGATACTGACAAAATAATGAGACCATGCCAAGTTCTGAAAACAGAGAATGGCTGGATTCTATTAAATTTATATAAGACTAGACTGAGATTTGATGAAAGTATTCACTACCCAAATATATTTTTTTAATTTTTTGGTTTATTTTTAATTTTTAAAATTATTTATTTATTTATTGGACAGAAAGACATGATAGGGAAAAAGATAGAATTACATCTGAAGCACTGCATTACCACTTGCAAGGCTTTCACAGTGTGGGTAGGGACCAGGAATTTTTTTTTATTATTTGCTTATTGGGGAATTAATGTTTTACATTAGACAGTAAATACAATAGTTTGTACATGCATAATATTTCCTAGTTTTCCACATAACAATGCAACCGACATTAGGTCCTCTGTCATTTTTTTGGACCTGTATGCTCCCCCCCAACCCACCTAAGAGTCTTTTACTTTGGTGCAACGTGCCACTTCCAGTTCAGGTTCTACTTGTGTTTTCTCTTCTGATCTTGTTTTTCAACTTCTGCCTGAGAATGAGATCATCCCACATTCATCCTTCTGTTTCTGACTTATTTCACTTACTATGAATTTTTCAAGGTCCATCCAAGATCAGCTGAAAACGGTGAGGTCACCATTTTTTATAGCTGAGTAGTATTCCATTGTGTATATATACCACAACTTGCTCAGCCACTCATCTGTTGTTGGACACCTGGGTTGCTTCCAGGCTTTAGATATTAAAAATTGTGTTGCTAAGAACATATGTGTACATAGATATTTTTAGATGGGTGTGTTGGGTTGCTTAGGATATATCCTTAGGAAAGGAATTGCAGGATCTTAGGGTAGGTCCATTTCTACTTTTCTGAGAGTTCTCCAGACTACTCTCCACAGAGGCTGCACCAATTTACATTCCCACCAGCAGTGCAGGAGTGTTCCTTTGACCCCACAACCTCTCCAGCATTTGCTGCTGTTACCTTTTCTGATGTATGGCATTGTCACAGGAGTGAAGTGGTATCTCATTGTTGTCTTTATTTGCACTTCTCTGACAGTCAGAGACTAGGAGCATTTTTTCATGTGTTTCTTGGCCTTTTGGATCTCTTCTGTGGTGAATATCCTGTCCATGTCCTCTTCCCATTTTTGGATGGGGCTATTTGTCTTCTTGTTGTTGAGATTGGAAAGCTCTTTATATATTTTGGTTCTTAGCCTCTTGTTTGATATATGGCATGTAAATATCTTCTCCCATTCTGTGAGGGGTCTCTTGGTTTGGGTAGTGGTTTCTTTTGCTGTGCAGAAACTTTTTAATTTTATGTAGTTCCATAGGTTTATGCTTGCCTTAGTCTTCTTTATAATTGGATTCATTTCATTGATGTCTTTAAAATTTATGCAGAAAAGAGTTCTGCCAATATTTTCCTCTAAGTATCTGATAGTTTTTGGTCTGACATCCAAGTCCTTGATCCACTTGGAGTTTACTTTTGTATTTGGTGAAATACAGTGGTTCAGTTTCATTCTTCTGCATGTTTCAACCCATTTTTTCCAACATAATTTGTTGAAGAGATTTTGCTTTCCCCGTTTAATAGTCTGGGTACCTTTGTCAAAGTTTAGATGTCCATAGCTGTGAAGGCTTACTTCTGGGCTCTGAATTCTATTCCACTGGTCAGTGTGTCTACTCATGTTCCAGTACCGAGCAGTTTTGATTACCAAGGCCCTATAATATAATTTAAGATTTGGAAGTGTGATGCCTTCAGTTCTGTTTTTTCGTTTCAAGATTATTTTGCAATTCTAGTTTTTTTTTCTGATTCCAGATAAACATTTGTAGCATTTGTTCTATTCTCCTAAAAAATGTGGTTGGAATTTTATGGGGAAACCATTAAATATGTATATGGCTCTGGGTAGTGTATTCATTTTGATTATGCTAATTCTTCCAACCCATGAACATGGAATATCTTTCCACTTCTTTGTGTCTTTTTCAATTTCCTTTAGTAGTGACTCATAATTTTCAATTTACAAGTCTTTCACTTCTTTGATAAGGTTTATTCCTAGATATTTTGTTGTTTTTTTACTATAGTAAAAGGAATTGATTTCTGGATTTCAACTTCTTCTAAGTTAGTGTTTTCAAAGAAATGCCACTGACTTTTGAATGTTAATTTTTGTAGCCTGACACCTTACTGTATTGCCTGATGATTTCCAAAAGCTTCTTGCTGAATTCCTTAGGTTTTTCTATGTATACTATCATGCAGGTAGGGAGAGTTTGATTTTTTCTCTTCCGATCTGTATCCTTTTAATTCCTTGTTCCTGCCTGATTGCTATGGCAAGAACATCCAACACTATGTTGAATAATAATGGTGATAATAGGCAGGCAGCCATGTCTAGTACCTAATGTGAGGGGAAATGCTTCCAGTTTTTCACCATTGAGTATGATGTTAGTTGTAGGTTTGCTATACATAGATTCCATTATCTTGAGGAATTTTCCATCTATTCCCATTTTTGTAGTGTTTTTATCATAAAGTGATATTGTATTTTGTCAAAGGCTTTCTCTGCATTTATTGATATGACTATGTGGTTCTTAGTCTTGCTTTAATTGATGTGGTGGATCACGTTGACTGATTTACGTATATTAAAACAACCTTGCATCCCTGGGATAAGCCTCACTTGGTCATGACCAACAATCTTTTTTTTTAATATACTGCTGTATCTAGTTGGCTAGAATTTTTTCAATATTTTAGCATCTATGTTCAACAGAGATATTGGTCTTTAGTTTTCTTTTTTGGTTTTGTCTCTGTCTGCTTTTGGTATCAAAGTGATGTTGGCTTCATAGAAGTTGGAAGGGAGTATGACAAAGTCTTCACACTTCTGGAAGACTTTTAAAAGCAGAGGTATTAGTTCATCCTTGAAGGTTTTGTTGAATTCATTTGTAAAACGATCTGGTGCAGGACTTTGATTCTTGGGAAGGTTTTGATAAATGTCCCTATTTCATTAGCTGTGATGGGCTAGTTCATATTATCTAGTTCCTCTTTAATTTTGGAAGTTCATAGGTATCTAGAAAACTGTGCATACTCAAGAATAGACCACATGTTAGGCCACAAAGACAGCATCCACAAATTCGAGAGAATTGAAATCATTCCAAGTATCATCTCAGACCAAAGAGGAGTAAAGCTAACATTTAATAACAAACAGAAAATTACTAAAAGACACAGAACTTGAAAACTAAACACCATGCTGCTTAAGAACCACTGGGTCAGAGAGACACAGAAGCAAGAAATTAAAATGTTCTTGGAAACAAATGAAAATGAAGACACAAGCTACCAAAACATTTGGGACACAGCTAAAGCAGTACAGAGAGGGAAACTCATAGCCATACAATCACATATTAAACAACAAGAAAAATCTCAAATAAATGACCTTACTGCACAACTTAAGGACTTAGAGGAAGAGAAACAAAGGAATCCTAAAGCAGTCAGAAGGACAGAAACTACTAAAATTAGAGCAGAAATAAACAACATCAAAGATAAGTGAAGCATAAAAAGATCAATCAAGCCAAATGTTTTCTCTTTGAAAAATTAAACAGGATTGATAAGCCCCTAGCCAGACTCACTAAAAAAGGGGGATAAGATGCAAATGAATAGAATTGCACTTTTACAATTCTATTTATTTTAATAAATTCTATTTATTTGATAAATGTCCCTATTTCATTAGCTGTAATGGACCTATTCATGTTATCTAGTTCCTCTTTATTTGATTTTGGAAGTTCATCAGTATCTATGAACCTATGGAGGAGATATCACAACTGACACCACAGAAATTCAGAAAATCATGTGAAACTTCTATGAAGAACTATAAGCTGCCAAGCTAGAAAATCTGGAAGAGATGGAAGAATTCCTAGAAGCATATACCATTCCAAAACTGAACCAAGAAGAACTACAAGATCTAAATACACCAATCACAGAAAAAGAAATCGAAACAGTTATTAAGAATCTCCCCAACAACAAAAGTCCTGGACCAGATGGCTTCACAAATTCTACAAAACCTCCTGGAAACAGTTAATAACCACACTTCTTTTTTTTTTTTTAATTTTTTATTTAAGAAAGGATTAGTGAACAAAAGCATAAGGTAGGAGGGGTACAACTCCACACAATTCCCACCACCAAATCCCCATAACCCACCCCCACCCATGGTAGCTTTCCCATTCTCTATCCCTCTGGGAGCATGGACCCAGGGTCGTTGAGGGTTACAGAAGGTAGAAGGTCTGGCTTCTGTAATTGCTTCCCCGCTGAACATGGGCGTTGACTGGTCGGTCCATACCCCCAGTCTGCCTCTCTCTTTCCCTAGTAGGGTGTGTCTCTGGGGAAGCTGAACTCCAGGACACATTGGTGGGGTCTTCAATCCAGGGAAGCCTAGACAGCATCCTGGTGGCATCTGGAACCCGAGTAATGAAGCTGAAGGGTTGTCATTCCACACGTGAAGTCTCTGGATACAGTCTGAGGTGAAGCATGTTGTGATGGCAATCGTTGCTTTGGTTAGGTTGTGATCGGCGGATGCAATATTATTTAGTTTGGATTGGGAGATGCATACGGGAAAGTGGGCCCTATCCTAGGGTGCCAGGACTGGGGGAAGTAGGGGCTCTATAGTGAAGATGTGAGGTTCCTGCTGTCTTAGGGTTCAAAAAGACAATCAATAGTTAATATTATTATCACATTATTTGTTAATTGGGTTAACTTTGAAAAGTCCCTTTGTTATGGTTTGCTGTACAGTACCAAGTATCTTGTATATAGCTGTGCTATTGGAAGCTTCTAATCTACTTGGTCTAGGCTTTTGAGAGAGTCCGCATATCAAATACATAGCCTATATATTAAAAAGATTCAGTTTGTCTTTTGAGAAACTTTGAGACATACAATTGATTTCCCCCTCTCATATTAATTAGCTACTGATTTATATGTCTACATTTTGCTAGGAGTGTACATAAAAACCATTCCCACCACCAAAGGACTGTGACCCATCCCTCCCGCCCACTCCCACCCCCCACTGGCCCAGGAAGCTACATGTCTACCCCTCACCACTAGGTTTTTACTTTGGTGCCCTACTTACAATTTGATCAGGTCCTGCTTTTAGTTTCCCTTTCAGATCTTCTAAGTCAGCTTCTGTTGATGAGTGGAATCATCCCATACTCATCTTTCTCTTTCTGACTTAGTTCACTTAACATAATTCCTTCTAGCTCTGTCCAAGATGGGTGAGAGAAGGTGGGTTCATTGTTCTTGATAGCTGCATAGTATTCCATTGTGTATATATACCACAGCTTTCTCAGCCACTCATCTGTTGTTGGGCACCTGGGTTGCTTCCAGGTTTTAGCTATTATGAATTGTGCTGCTATGAACATAGGAGTACCTATCTCTTATTGGTTGGGTGTTATGGAGTCCTTGGGGTATAACCCCAGGAGAGGAATTATTGGGTCATATGGAAGGTCCATGTCTAGCCATCTGAGAGTTTTCCAGACTGCTCTCCACAGAGGCTGTACCAATTTACATTCCCACCAGCAATGTAAAAGGGTTCCTCTGTCCCCACATCCTCTCCAGCATTTGTTGCTGCTGTCCTTTTTGATGTATGCCATTCTTACAGGAGTGAGGTGGTATCTTAGTGTTGTCTTAATTTGCATTTCTCTGACAATAAGTGACCTAGAGCAGTTTTTCATATGTTTGTTAGCCTTTTGGATCTCCTCTGTGGTGAATGTTTTGTTCATTTCCTCTGCCCATTTTTGGATGGGGTCATTTGCTTTTTTGCGGCTAAGTTTGCTGAGCTCTTTATATATTTTGGTGATTAGTCTCTTGTCTGATGTCTGGAATGTGAAGATCTTCTCCCATTCTGTGAGGGGTCTCTCTGTTTGTTTAATAGTTTCTTTGGATGTGCAGAAGCTTTTCAATTTGATGTAGTCCCACTGGTTTGTTTCTGCTTTGGTCTTCCTTGCAATTGGGTTTGATTCATCAAAGATGTCCTTGAGGTGTATGTGGGAAAGTGTTTTACGAATGTTTTCCTCTAAGTATTTGATTGTTTCTGGTCTGACATCTAGGTCTTTGATCCATTTGGAGTTGATTTTTGTTTCTGGTGAGATAAAGTGGTTCAGTTACATTCTTCTGCATGTTTCAACCTAGTTTTCCCAGCACCATTTATTGAAGAGAGCCTCCTTTTTCCATTTAATACTTTGGGCCCCCTTATCAAAGATTAGATGCCCATAGGTGTTGGGATTTACTTCTGGGCTTTCAATTCTGTTCCACTGGTCTGTGTGCCTATTTTTTGTTCCAGTACCATGCTGTTTTGATGATGATGGCTTTATAATATAGTTTAAGGTCTGGGAGTGTGATGCCTCCATTTCTGTTTCTTTTCCTTGAGATGGTTTTGGCAATTCTAGGTGTTTTCAGGTTCCAGATAAATGATTGTAGTGTTTGTTCTATTCTCTTAAAGAAGCTTGGTGGAACTTTGATGGGTATTGCATTAAATTTGTATATGGCTCTGGGGAGAATATTCATTTTGATGATATTTATTCTTCCAATCCATGAGCATGGGATATCTTTCCATTTCTTGGTATCAGTTTCTATCTCCTTGAGTAGCGACTCATAGTTTTCATCATACAAGTCTTTCACTTCTTTGGTCAACTTTATTCCTAGGTATTTGATTGATTTTGCTGAAACAGTTAATGGGAGTGATTTCTGGATGTCTTCTTCAGATTTACTGTTTGCATAAAGAAATGCCACTGATTTTTGTACATTGATTTTGTAGCCTGATACCTTGCTATATTGCCTAACAACTTCCAGTAATTTTCTACTGGATTCTTTAGGTCTTTCTATGTATACTATCATATCAACTGCAAATAGTGAGAGCTTGACTTCTTCCCTTCCAATCTGTATCCCTTTGATTTCTTTCTCTTGCCTGATTGCTATGGCAAGAACTTCCAATACTATGTTGAAGAGTAACAGTGACAGTGGACAGCCCTGTCTAGTCCCCGATCTGAGGGGGAATGCTTTCAGCTTCTGTCCATTGAGTATGATGTTGGCTGTAGGTTTGCTATATATAGACTCCACTATCTTGAGGAATTTCCCATCTATTCCCATTTTTTGTAGAGTTTTGAGCATGAATGGGTGTTGGATTTTGTCAAAGGCTTTCTCTGCATCTATTGAGACAATCATGTGGTTTTTGGCTTTGCTTTTATTGATGTGATGAATGACATTGATTGATTTACGGATGTTGAACCAGCCTTGCATTCCTGGGATGAATCCCACTTGGTCATGTTGAACAATCTTTTTGATGTGTTGCTGTATCTGGTTGGCCAAGATCTTGTTTAATATTTTGGCATGTATGTTCATCAGAGATATTGGTCTGTAGTTTTCCTTTTTTGTTCTGTCCCTATCAGCTTTTGGTATCAGGGTGATGTTGGCTTCATAAAAGGTGGAAGGGAATATTCCTGTTTCTTCAATCTTATGGAATAGCTTAAGAAGTATGGGTATTAACTGTTTCCTGAAAGTTTTGTAGAATTCGTTTGTGAAGCCATCTGGTCCAGGACTTTTGTTGTTGGGGAGATTCTTAATAACGGTTTCAATTTCTTTGTCTGTGATTGGTGCATTTAGATTTTGTAGTTCTTCTTGGTTCAGTTTTGGAAGTGCATAGGTTTCTAGGAATTGTTCCATTTCTTCCAGATTCTCTAGCTTGGTGGCATATAGTTCTTTATAGAAGTTTCGCAGAATTCTCTGGATTTCTGTGGTGTCAGTTGTGATATCTCCTGTATCGTTTACAATTGTATTAATTTGAGTCTTCTCTCTTTTTTGTTTGGTGAGTCTGGCTAGGGGTTTGTCAATTTTGTTTAATCTTTCAAATAACCAACATTTGGCTTCATTGATCTTTTGTATGGTTCTTTTATTTTCGATGTTGTTTATTTCTGCTCTAACTTTAGTGATTTCTGTCCTTCTGGTTGCTTTAGGGTTCCTTTATTCCTCTTCCTCTAAGTCCTTGAGGTGTGTAGTAAGGTCGTTCATTTGGGCTTCTTCTTGGTGTTTAATATGTGATTGTATGGCTATAAGTTTCCCTCTCAGTACTGCTTTCGCTGTGTCCCAAATATTTTGATAGGTTGTGTCTTCATTTTCATTAGTTTCCAGGAACATTTGAATTTCTTGTTTGAGTGAGTCTCTGACCCAGTGGTTCTTAAAGAGCATGTTGTTTAGTTTCCAAATTCTATGTCTTTTAATAATTTTCCGTTTGTTGTTAAAAGTTAGTTTTACTCCACTGTGGTCTGAGAAGATACTTGGGATGATTTAAATGCTCTTGAATTTATTGATGCTGTCTTTGTGGCCTAACATGTGGTCTATCCTTGAGTATGTGTTATGTGGATTTGAAAAGAAGGTGTATTCCAGTTTTTTGGGGTGGAGGAGTCTGAAAATGTCCAAGAGGTCTAGTCTGTCAATCTCTTCATTCAATTCTCTTGTATCTTTATTGGTTCTCTGCTTTGTTGATCTGTCTAAGTGTGAGAGTGGGGTATTGAAGTCTCCCACTATTATTGTATTACTATTGATGTATTTTTGAAATTCTTTCAGTAGATGCTTAATGTATTTAGATGGTCCCTCATTGGGTGCATAGATGTTAATAATTGTTAAGTCTTCTTGACTGATTGATCCTCTAATCATTATGTAATGTCCTTGCCTATCTTTTATTACTTTATTTAATTTAAAATCTATCGTGTCTGAGATGAGAATGGCTGTTTCTGCCCTTTTTTGTGGACCGTTAGCCTGTATGATAGTTTTCTATCCTTTCACTTTAAGTCTGTGTTTATCTTGTTGTGACAGATGGGATTCTTGCAAGCAGCATATGGTTGGGTTATGTTTTCTGATCCATCCCCCCACCCTGTGCCTTTTGATGGGTGAGTTTAAGCCATTGACATTTATTGATATTATGGATTTAATGTATTGTAGTGCCATTGTTCTAAAAAACAATTTGTTTACTCTGATATATTGCAAGTATTATAGTGATTTTCTTGTTTATAAGAGGTCTTTTAGTACTTCTTTCAGGGCCGGCTTGGTGATAGTTGCCTCCTCTCACTGTTGTTTGTCTAAGATGTTTTGATCCCTCCATCTAGCTTGAATGAAAGTCTAGCAGGATATATTATCCTTGGTTGAAACCCTTTTTCATTCAGGGCTCGATAGATATCTTGCCACTCCTTTCTGGCTTTTAGAGTTTGAGTTGAGAAATCTGCAGATAGTCTTAGGAGTTTTCCCATGTATGTGACTTTTTGTTTCTCTCTTGCAGCCTTTAGGATCCTTTCTTTATCCTTACTTCTTCTCATTGTGACTATGATGTGTCTTGGTGTCTTCAGGTCTGGGTTGATTCTGTTTGGTACTCTCTGGGCCTCTTGAACCTTGATATCCTTTCTGTTATTCAGGTCTGGGAAGTTTTCTTGTATTATTTCCTCTAGAATGTTTTCTTCCCCTTCCTCTCTTTCTTCCTCTGGCAGGCCAATTATACGAATGTTACTTCTTTTGAGATCATCCCATATGTCTCTGTTGTTGTTTTCAGTGTCTCTCAATCTCTTTTTAAGCTCTTTCACCTCTCTCTTAGTTTTCTCTAACTCATCCTCTGTCTGACTAATTCTGTTTTCTGCTTCTGTTAGTCTCCTTTCCCTTGCCTCAGCTTCTTTCTTCATTACAGCTATTTCACCTTTCAGTTCTCTAATTGCCTCAAGATAATCAGTATTTTCCTTGGGGGTCTCAACTGTTGTTTCCCTAATACTGCCATTCCTTTCCTCCAATGTTGTTTTCATTTCTGTGATTAATAAGTTTATTATTGCTTGCATACTTTTCTTATCTGTGGTTACTTCTGACTGATTTCTTCTGGGCTCATGTCTTCATTCATTGGGGTAGCAGTTTTATTTGTTTTTAATCTACCCATTTTTTTATTTATGTGTTTCTCTCTTTTTTTTATGCTCTGTTGTTCCTCAGTTGTTGTGTTTTGAGCACAAGTAACACTGTACTAAATACCTTTATGACAATTGCACTCACCAACCTCCGGAATAACAGTAGCAACTGAAGTAAGTATTGAAGGAGTTTAATCATTACCAGTTAGCCAAACAATTTCTCCAGTCCGTGAAAAAATAGTAACCAAATCCCAGTGAAGAAAGAGAAAAGAAAGAGAGGATAGCAAGAATAGACAGTTATGCAAATCTACTATCCAGTGTATATTCTAGGGGTAACAAGAGTGTAAAGGGAACTAGAGCAGAGATACACACATCGAGAGTCCACTCTGGGTCAGATTTCTTCCACAAAGTAATTCACAAATTCAGAAAGGCAAAGAAGGAAGAAGTGTATGACAAGATTAAAAAAAAGAGAGAGAGATAGAGAGACATAAGAGAGAGAAAAGGGAGAAGATAAGAAGAAGAGTTGTAATTAAAGAGCAGTGCGAGGAACTTCCCAAATGTGTATCAGTGAATTTAAAAAAAAAAAAAAAAACACCCTGTTTGGTGGTATGGGGTATCCTGCTAGTAGCTGGTCCCAGGCACTGCTTATGGGGGGCCGGGGGGGGCGGCGGGAAGGATGTATGCTTGAAAATTAAAAGGAAGAAAAAAGAATTTTTTTCCTCTACTCTAATTCTTAACCCAAATTAAGTTATAGACACCTCCTTGTTGTCACCGCTATGGCCCCTTATTGGCTGGCCTGCTAAAGGCAGAAAATCCTATTGTTTACATGAGATGTGTCCGGAGCTCCAAGGCTAGCCGCTTCTCAGTCCGCCATCTTCCAGGAAACCCCCCCCTCTCCAGACTTTTTTAAAGGATTTCTCAAAAATGAAAACTAGCTCCAAGTCCTTTGATCCAATGAGAGCTATACTCAAGAAGTCTTTGGATCCGCCCTCAGGGTCGCGGTGGACCTTGGAGACTCCCAAGAGGAAGCCCCCGAGCTAAAGTGCTCTCTCCGGGTCCTCTGCCCGCCGCGCTCTGCAACCGGCGGAGGAGCCGCCTTCCTAGGCTGGCGGAGGACAATGCCCGGCGCACTCGCCTTGCCCGGCACTGCCTGGGAATTCTGGCGCCCCGCTAGTCCATGTCACCTTTACTCTAATTCTTAACCCAAATTAAATTGTAATCACTTCTTTGGTGTCCCCCCTTATTGACTGGCCTGCTAAAGGCAGAAAATCCTACCGTTGCCGATGATTCGATCAGAGCACTCGCTGTTAGCGACTTCTCAGGCCACCATCTTCGTAACTCCCCAATAACCACACTTCTAAAGCTTTTCTGTAAGATTGAAGAAACAGGAATACTCCCTTCCACCTTCTATGAAGCCAACATCACCCTGATACCAAAAGCAGATAGGGACACAGAAAAAAAGGAAAACTCTGATGAACATAGATGCCAAAATATTAAACAAGATCTTGGCCAACTGTATACAGCAGTATATCAAAAAGACTGTGGGATGGAATTTGTCCCAGGAATGCAAGGCTGGTTTAATATACGTAAGTCAATCAATATCATTTACCAAATCAATGAAAGCAAAACCAAACAGCACATGATTATCTCAATAGATGCAGAGAAAGCATTTGACAAAATCCAACACCCATTCATGCTCAAAACTCTACAAAAAATGGGAATTGATGGTGGAGGCCATTTATAGCAAACCTATAGCCAACATTATATTCAATGGACAGAAGCTGAAAGCATTTCCCCTCAGATCAGGGACTAGACAGGGCTGTCCACTGTCACCATTACTCTTCAACATAGTATTGGAAGTTCTTGCCATAGCAATCGGGCAAGAGAAAGAAACCAAGGAATACAGATTGGAAGGGAAGAAGTCAAGCTCTCACTATTTGCAGATGATATGATAGTATACATAGAAAAACCTAAAGAATCCAGTAGAAAACTACTGGAAGTTATTAGGCAATATAGCAAGATGTCAGGCTACAAAATCAATGTACAAAAATCAGTGGCATTTCTTCATGCAAACACCAAATCTGAAGAAGAAGACATTCGGAAATCACTCCCATTCACTGTTACAGCAAAGTCAATAAAATACCTAGGAATAAAGTTGACCAAAGAAGTGAAAGACTTGTATACTGAAAATGATGAGTCACTATTCAAGAAAATAGAAACTGATACCAAGAAATAGAAAGACATCCCATGCTCATGGATTAGAAGAATTAATATCAAAATGAATATTCTCCCCAGAGCCACATACAAATTTAATGTGATACCCATCAAAGTTCCACCAAGCTTCTTTAAGAGAATAGAACAAACACGACAATCATATATCTGGAACCAAAAAAAAATCCTAGAATTTCCAAAACCATCTTGAGGAAAAGAAACAGAAATGGAGGCATCACACTTCCAGATGTTAAACTATATTACAAGGCCATCATCATCAAAACAGCCTAAGACTGGAACAAAAATAGGCACACAGACCAGTGGAACAGATTTGAAAACCCAGATCTAAACCCAAACACCTATGGATATCTAATCTTTGATAAGGAGGTCCAATGTATTAAATGGAAAAAGGAGGCTCTCTTCAATAAATGGTGCTGGGAAAACTGGGTTGAAACATGTTCAGCGGGGAAGCAATTACAGAAGTCAGACCTTCCACCTTCTGCAACCCACAAGGACCCTGGGTCCATACTCCCAGAGGGAAAAAGAATGGGAAAGCTATAATGGGAGGGGATGAGATATGGAGACTTGGTGGTGGGAACTGTGTGGAGTTGTACCCCTCCTATCCTATGGTTTTGTTAATGTCTCCTTTCTTAAATAAAAAAAAAACATGCAGAAGAATGAACCACCAGAAACAAAAATCAACTCCAAATGGATCAAGGACATGGATATTAGACCAGAAACTATCAAATACTTAGAGGAAAACATTGGTGGAACACTTTCCCACCTAAACCTCAAGACATCTTTGATGAAACAAAGATGCAAGGAAGACTAAAGCAGAAACAAACCAATGGGATTACATCAAATTGAAAAGTTTCTGCACAGCCAAAGAAACCATCACACAAACAAAGAGACTCCTCACATAATGGGAAAAGATCTTCAAATGCCATATATCAGACAAGAGACTAATCACCAAAGTATACATGGAGCTCAGCAAACTTAGCAACAAAAAAGCAAATGACCCATCCAAAAATGGGCAGAGGATATGAACAAAACATTCACTTCAGAGGAGATCCAAAAGGCGAACAAACATGAAAAATTGCTCCAGGTCACTGATAGTCAGACAAATAAAGACAACATTGAGATACCACCTCACCCCTGTGAGAATAGCATACATCAAAAAGGACAGCAGCGACAAATGCTGGAGGCTGTGGAGACAGAGGAACCCTTCTGCACTGCTGGTGGTAATGTAAATTGGTCCAGCTTCTGTGGAGAGCAGTCTGGAAAACTCTCACAAGGCTATACATGGACTTTCCATATGACCCAGTAATTCCTTTCCTGAGGATATACCCCAAGGATTCCATAATGCCCAATCAAACAGATATGTGTCCACCTATGTTCATAGCAGCACAATTCATAATAGCTAAAACCTGGAAGCAACACAGGTGCCCAACAACAGATGAGTGGCTGAGAAAGCTGTGGTATATATACACAATGGAATACTATGCAGCTATTAAGAACAATGAACCCACCTTCTCTGACCCAACTTGGATGGAGCTAGAAGTAATTATGCTAAGTGAGCTAAGTCAGAAAGATAAAGATGAGTATGGGATGATCACAGTCATCAACAGAAGTTGAGAAAGAACAGAAAAGAAAACTAAAAGCAGAGTCTGACTAAATTGAGAGTAGGGCACCAAAGCAAAAACCCTGGGGTGAGGGTGAGGGTGAGGGTGAGGGTGAGGGTGAGGGTGAGGGTGAAGGTGGACATTCAGCTTTCCAGGGTGGTGGTGGGGGGGGCTGAGGGTGGGGGTGGGTGTGTGGCATGGGACACTGTGTTCTGGGGGTGGGAATGGTGTTTATGTACACTCCTAATAAATTGCAGTCATATAAATCACTATTTAATTAATATGAGTGTGGAAATTTTGATTGTAAGTCTCAAACTTTTTAAAACACAGACTGAGTCTTTTTAATACATAGGCTGAGTCTTTGCTATGTTAACTCTCATAAAAGCTTACACAAGGGAGAATAGAAGCAACCAGTGGCACAGCTATATACAAGATCTTGGGTATTATACAGAAAACCCTAACAAAGGGACCTTTCAAAACATTAACCCAATTACCAAATAATGTGATGATAACAATAACTATCCATTGTCTTCTTGAACCCTAAGACAGCAGGAACCTCACATTTCCACTATAGAGCCTAAACTTCCCCCAGCCATGGAACCTTAGGGTGGGGCCCACTTTCCTGCATGCTTCTCTCAATTCATATCAAATAATATTGCATCAGCAGATCCCAACCTTATCAATGCAACGAGTGCCACCACAGCATGCTTCACTTCAGACTGTGTCCACAGACGTGAGGTATGGAATGACATCCCTTCAGCTACATTACTCGAGTGAGACCTTTCCTTTCATAGTATTCTCTAATTCCATTCCAGGTGGTTCACTTCCTAATAAAGTCCATCTTATTCATTCTTTTGAAGAACCAACATTTACTGCCATTGATACTTTGTATGGTTTTCTTATTTTCAATGTTATTGATTTTTGCCCTAACTTTACTGATTTCTGTCCTTCTGGTTGCTTTGTTCTTCTTCCTCTAGGTCTTTAAGATGTACAATCATTTTTTCCTGATGTTTGCTTGTATGTCTGTGAACTTCGCTCTCAGTACTGCCTTAGCTGTGTGCCACATATTTTGATAGCTTGTGTCTTCATTTTCATTGAACTCTCAAAGCATTTTGATTTCTTCCTTTATTTCCTCTTTGACCTAGTAGTTGTTAAGGAGTGTACTGTTGAGCTTCCACATTTTAGGACTATTACTAATCTTTTGTTGATTGTTAAGTGTTAGTTTAGTTACACTGTGGTCTGAGAAGATTCTTGGGATGATTTAAATGCTCTTGAAATTGCTGATGCTGTCTTTGTGGCCTAACATATGGTCTATCCTTGAGAATGATCCATGTGGACTTGAGTTGAATGTGTATTCCAGTTTCTTGGGATCAATGACTTTCTCGAAACAGCTGATAGTTCTAGATTATCTAGTTCTAGTTTATCTGTCAGCTCTTTTAGCTCCCTCATGTCTTTATTGATTTTCTGCTGGGATGATCTGTCCAGTTGAAAGAGTAGAGTGTTGAAGTCCCCTACTATTACTGTGTTGCTGTTAATATATTGCTGTAGCTCTTTCAGTAAATGTTTGATGTATTTAGATGGCTTCTCATTGGGTGCATAGATGTTAATAATTGTTAAGTCCTCTTGATTGACTGATGCTCTGACCATTAAGTAGTGTCCATTCCTATCTTTTTTAATCTTATCTATTTTAAAGTATATTGTGTTAGATATAAAAATGGCTGTTCCTGCCCTTTTTTAATTGACCATTGGCTCATATGATAGTTTTCCATCCTTTCACTTTGAGTCTGTATTTGTCTTGTTGTGGTAGGTGGGTTTCCTGTAGACAGCATAGTGTTGGGTTATGTTTTCTGATCCATCTTTGTTGTGCTGCAACATAGAGGAGAGAGAGAGAGAGAGAGGAGATCCAGAGCAGAGAGGGAACACAATTCTTCTTTTTTTATTTAAGAAAGGATTAATTAACAAAACCATAGGGTAGGAGGGATACAACTCCACACAATTCCCGCCATCCAATCTCCATATCACACCCCTCCCTTGATAGCTTTCCCATTCTCTATCCCTCTGGGTACATGGACCCAGGGTCATTGTGGGTTGCAGAAGGTAGAAGGTCTGGCTTCTGTAATTGCTTCCCAGCTGAACATGGGCATTGACTGGTCGGTCCATACTCCCAGTCTGCATCACTCTTTCCCTAGTAGGGTGTGTCTCTGGGGAAGATGAGCTCCAGGACACATTGGTGGGGTCTTCAATCCAGGGAAGCCTGGCCAGCATCCTGATGGCATCTGGAACCTGGTGACTGAAAAGAGAGTTAACATACAAAGCCAAACAAATTGTTGAGCAATCATGGACCCAAAGCTTGGAACAGTGGAGAGGAAGTGTTAGGGAGGTACTCACTGCAAACTTTAGTGTACTTCTGCTTTCAGGTATATATTTTGCAGTAGTTTATGGATACTTGTGAACATATGCTCTCTCTCACAGAAACTGGTGTATATCTAGGTTTTGGGACTTCGTTAGAAAGTGAACCACCTGAGATGGAATTAGAGTATACTATGAAAGGAAAGGTCTCACCGGAGTAATGAAGCTGAAGGGTTGTCATTCCAAATGTGAAGTCTCTGGACACAGTCTGAAGTGAAGCATGTTGAGGTGGCAATCGTTGCGTTGGTTAGGTTGTGATCGGCGGATGCAATATTATTTGATATGGATTGGGAGAGGCATAAGGGAAAGTGGGCCCTATCCAAGGGTTCCAGGACTGGGGGAAGTAGGGGCTCTATAGTGGAGATGTGAGGTTCCTGCTGTCTTAGGGTTCAAAAAGACAATCGATAGTTAATGGTATCATCACATTATTTGGTAATTGGGTTAACTTTGAAAAGTTCTTTTGTTATGGTTTGCTATACAGTACCCAGTATCTTGTATATAGCTATGCTATTGGATGCTTCTGATCTACTTGTTCTAGGCTTTTGAGATAGTCTGCATATCAAATACACAGCCTATATATTAAAAAGATTCAGTATGTGTTTTGAAAAACTTTGAGACATACAATTGATTTTCCCCCTCTCATATTAATTAACTAGTGATTTATATGTCTACATTATGCTAGGAGAGTACATAAACACCATTCCCACCACCCAAAGACTGTGACCCATCCCTCCCACCCACTCCCACCCCCCACTGACACAGGAAGATGCATGTCTAACCCTCACCACAGGGTTTTTACTTTGGTGCCCTACTTACAATTTGGTCAGGACCTGATTTTAGATCTTCTTCGTCAACTTCTGTTGATGAGTGGGATCATCTCATACTCATCTTTATCTTTCTGACTTAGCTCACTTAACACAATTCCTTCTAGCTCTGTCCAAGATGGGTCAGAGAAGGTGGGTTCATTGTTCTTATTAGCTGCATAGTGTTCCATTGTGTATATATACCACAGCTTTCTCAGCCACTCATCTGCTGTTGGGCACATGGGTTGCTTCCAGGTTTTAGCTATTATGAATTGTGCTGCTATGAACATAGAAGTACACACCTGTCTTTGGTTGGGTGTTATGGAGTCCTTGGGTTATAATCCCAGGAGAGGAATTACTGGATCATATGGAAGGTCCATGTCTAGCCATGTGAGAGTTTTCCAGACTGCTCTCCACAGAGGCTGGACCAATTTACATTCCCACCAGCAATGTAAAAGGCTTCCTCTGTCCCCACAACCTCTCCAGCATTTGTTGCTGCTGTCCTTTTTAATGTATGCCATTTTGCAGGAGTGAGGTGGTATCTTAGTGTTGTGTTAATTTGCATTTCTCTGACAATAAGTGACCTAGAGCAGTTTTTCATATGTTTGTTAGCCTTTTGGATCTCCTCTGAGGTGAATGTTTTGTTCATATCCTCTGCCCATTTTTGGATGGAGTCATCTGCTTCTTTGGTGCTAAGTTTGCTGAGCTCTTTATATATTTTGGTGATTAGTTTCTTGTCTGATGTATGGCATGTGAAGATCTTCTCCCATTCTGTGAGGGGTCTCTCTTTTTGTTTAATACTTTCTTTGGATGTGCAGAAGCTTTTCAATTTGATGTAGTCCCTTGGTTCTGCTTTAGTCTTTCTTGCAATTGGGTTTGATTCATCAAAGATGTCCTTGAGGTGTAGGTGGGAAACTGTTTTACCAGTGTTTTCCTCTAAGTATTGGATTGTTTCTTGTCTGACATCTAGGTCTTTGATCCATTTGGAGTTAACTTTTGTTTCTGGTGAGATAAAGTGGTTCAATTTCATTCTTCTGCATGTTACAACCCAGTTTTCCCAGCACCATTTATTGAAGAGAGCCTCCTTCTTCCATTTAATCCTTTGGGCCGCCTCATTAAAGATTAGATGTCCATAGGTGTGGGGATTTATTCCTGGGATTTCAATTCTGTTCCACTGGTCTGTGTGCCTATTTTTGTTCCAGTACCATGCTGTTTTGATGATGATGGCTTTATAATATAGTTTAAGGTCTGGGCATGTGATGCCTCCATTTCTCTTTCTTTTCCTCAAGACGGTTTTGGAAGTTCTAGGTATTTTCAGGTTCCAGATAAATTATTGTAGTGTTTGTTCTATTCTCTTAAAGAAGCTTGGTGGAACTTTGATGGGTATTGCATTAAATTTGTATATGGCTCTGGGGAGAATATTCATTTTGATGATATTTACTCTTCCAATGCATGAATATGGGATATCTTTCTATTTCTTGGTATCAGTTTCTATTTTCTTGAATAGTGACTCATCATTTTCAGTATACAAGTCTTTCAGTTCTTTGGTCAACTTTATTACTAGGTATTTTATTGACTTTACTGCAACAGTGTATGGGAGTGATTTCTAGATGTCTTCTTCAGATTTGGTGTTTGCATGAAGAAATGCTACTGATTTTTGTACATTGATTTTGTAGCCTGACATCTTGCTATATTGCCTAATAACTTCCAGTAGTTTTCTGCTGGATTCTTTAGGTTTTTATATGTATACTATCATATCATCTGCAAATAGTGAAAGCTTGACTTCTTCCCTTCCAATCTGTATCCGTTTGATTTCTTTCTCTTTCCTGATTGCTATGGCAAGAACTTCCAATACTATGTTGAAGAGTAACGGTGACAGTGGACAGCCCTGTCTAGTCCCCGATCTGAGGGGGAATGCTTTCAGCTTCTGTCCATTGAGTATGATGTTGGCTGTAGGTTTGCTATATATAGACTCCACTATCTTGAGGAATTTCCCATCTATTCCCATTTTTTGTAGAGTTTTGAGAATGAATGGATGTTGGATTTTGTCAAAGGCTTTCTCTGCATCTATTGAGATAATCAGGTGGTTTTTGGCTTTGCTTTTATTGATGTGGTGAATGACATTGATTGAATTGCGGATGTTGAACCAGCCTTGCATTCCTGGGATTAATCCCACTTGGTCATGATGAACAATCTTTTTGATATGTTGCTGTATCCGGTTGGCCAAGATTTTGTTTAATATTTTGGCATCTATGTTCATCAGCGATATTGGTCTGTAGTTCTCCTTTTTTGTTCTGTCCCTATCAGCATTTGATATGAGGGTGATGTTGGCTTCATAGAAGTTGGAAGGGACTATTCCTGTTTCTTCAATCTTATGGAAAAGCTTAAGAAGTATGGGTACTAACTGTTTTCTGAAAGTTTTGTAGAATTCGTTTTTGAAGCCATCTGGTCCAGGACTTTTGTTGTTGAGGGAGATTCCTAATAACAGTTTCAATTTCTTTGTCTGTGATTGGTGCATTTAGATTTTGTAGTTCTTCATGGTTCAGTTTTGGGAGGGCATATGCTTCTAGGAATTGTTCCATTTCTTCCAGATTCTCTAGCTTGGTGGCGTATAGTTCTTTATAGAAGTTTCTCATGATTCTCTTGATTTCTGTGGTGTCAGTTGTGATATCTCCTCCATCTTTTACAATTCTATTAATTTGAGTCTTCTCTTTTTTGTTTGGTGAGTCTGGCTAGGGATTTGTCAATTTTGTTTAATCTTTCAAATAACCAACATTTGGCTTCATTGATCTTTTGTATGTTTCTTTTATTTTCAACGTTGTTTATTTCTGCTCTAACTTTAGTGATTTCTGTCCTTCTGGTTGCTTTAGGGTTCCTTTGTTCCTCTTCCTCTACGTCCTTGAGGTGTGCAGTAAGGTCGTTCATTTGAGCTTCTTCTTGGTGTTTAATATGTGATTGTATGGCTATAAGTTTCCCTCTCAGTACTGCTTTAGCTGTGTCCCAAATATTTTGATAGGTTGTGTCTTCATTTTCATTTGTTTCCAGGAATATTTGAATTTCCTGCTTGAGTGAGTCTCTGACCTAGTGGTTCTTAAGGAGTATGTTGTTTAGTTTCGAAGTTCTGTGACTTTTAATTATTTTCTGTTTGTTGTTATATGTTAGTTTTACTCCACTGTGGTGTGAGAAGATACTTGGAATGATTTCAATGCTCTTGAATTTATTGATGCTGTCTTTGTGGCCTAACATGTGTTCTATCCTTGAGTATGTGTTATGTGTATTTGAAAAGAAGGTATATTCCAGTTTTTTGAGGTGAAGGACTCTGAAAATGTCCAAGAGGTCTGGTCTGTCAATCTCTTCATTCAATTCTCTTCTATCTTTTTTGGTTCTCTGCTTTGTTTGTCTGTCTAAGTGTGAGAGTGGGGTATTGAAGTTTCACACTATTATTGTATTACTATTGATGTATTTTTTTAATTTTTTCAGTAGGTGCTTGATGTATTTAGATGGTCCCTCATTGGGTGCATAGATGTTAACGATTGTTAAGTCTTCCTGGCTGATTGATCCTCTAATCATTATGTAATGTCCTTGCCTATCTTTTGTTACTTTATTTAATTTAAAATCTATTGTGTCTGAGATGAGAATGGCTGTTCCTGCCCTTTTTTGTGGTCCATTAGCCTGTATGATGGTTTTCATCCTTTCATTTTAAGTCATTGTTTATCTTGTATGACATATGGGATTCTTGCAAGCAGTATATGGTTGGGTTATGTTTTCTTATCCATCCCCCCACCCTGTGCCTTTTGATGGGTGAGTTTAAGCCATTGACGTTTATTGATATTATGGATTTTATGTATTGTAGTGCCATTGTTCAAAAAAAAATTTTGTTTGCTCTGATATATTGCAAGTATTATAGTGATGTTCTTGTTTATAAGAGGTCTTTTAGGACATCTTTCAGGGATGGCTTGGTGATGGTTGCCTCCTTTAACGGTTGTTTGTCTAAGAAGATTTTGATCTCTCCATCTAGTTTGAATGAAAGTCTAGCAGGATATATTATCCTTAGTTGAAACCCTTTTTCATTCAGGGCTCGATAGATATCTTGCCACTCCCTTCTGGCTTTTAGAGTTTGAGTGGAGAAGTCTGCAGATAATCTTATGGGTTTTCCCTTGTATGTGACTTTTTGTTTCTCTCTTGCAGCCTTTAGGATTCTTTCTTTATCCTTATTTCTTCTCATTGTGACTATGATGTGTCTTGGTGTCTTCAGGTTGGGTGATTCTGTTTGGTACTCTCTGGGCCTCTTGAATCTTGATGTCTTTTCTGTTATTCATGTCAGGGAAGTTTTCTTCTATTATTTCCTCTAGAATGTTTGCTTCCCCTTCCTCTCTTTCTTCCTCTGGCAGGCCAATTATACGAATGTTACTTCTTTTGAGATCATCCTATATGTTTCTGTTGTTGTTTTCAGTGTCTCTCAATCTCTTTTTAAGCTCTTTCATCTCTTTCTTCATTTTCTCTAACTTATCCTCTAATTCTGTGTTCTGCTTGTGATAGTTTGCTTTCCCTTGCCTCAGCTTCTTTCTTCATTACAGCTATTTCCACTTTCAGTTCTCTAATTGTCTCAAGATAATCAGTATTTTCCTTGGGGGTCTTAACTGTTGTTTCCCTAATACTGCCATTCCTTTCCTCCAATGTTGTTTTCATTTCGTTTCCAGGAGATGTCTTCAGAACTCAAGCAACTAGCAGCTTCTCAGTCTGCCATCTTCCTGGAACTTCCCGGAACACAATTCTTTATGTGTGGGCACCTCAGAGTTTGGTGAGAGCGCAGTGGTTGTGGCCATGTGGAGCTAGCCAAAATGGCCGCCTCATGCAGCACCCTTTTCTGCGTCTAACCACTGAGGTGAAAACCAGGCAAGAGAGAGAGGGGCGGAAGAAGAAGGGATTTATAGGCAAAAACCGAGAGTGATGAGCCAGGTCAGGATTGGTTGGGAAGGGAATTTCGAGAATATCATATTAACTCTCGTGGGAACTGGCACTATCCTGAGGGGACATCTGCACAGCACATCTTCCTACTCTGTGACTTCTAGTAGGTGAATTCAGGCCATTGACATTTCTTGATATCAAAGATTGAAGATATTTTAATGCCATTCTTGTAGAGTTTTAGAGTGTTCTGATATATGGTGTATCTATGGCCTTCTGACTGTTTATAGGAGACCTTTCAGAACTTCTTTCAGAGCAGGTTTGGTGACAGTTGATTCCTTCAACTGTTGCTTGTCTGAGAAGATTTTTATGCCTCCATCTAGTCTGAATGACAATCTAGCAGGATACAGTATTCTTGGTTGAAAGCCTTTCTCATTGAGCTCTTGATCATCTTGCCATTCTCTTCTGGCCTGTAGTGTTTGTTTGGAGAAGTCTGCTGCTAGTCTTACGGGTTTTCCTCTGTAGGTGACTCTTTGTTTTTCCCTTGCACACTTCAGGATCCTTTCTTTATCCTTATTCCTTTCCATTCAAAATATGATGTGTCTTGTTGTCTTTAAGTCTGGGTTAATTCTGCTTGGGACCCTCTGGGCTTTTTGAACCTGTATGTCTTTGATGTTGTCTAGACTAGAGAAGTTCTCTTCTATTATGTCGTGAAGAATGCTTTCTTCCCCTCCCTCTCTTTCTTCCTCTGGTAAATCAATAATGTGTATATTATTTCTTTTGAAGTAATCCCATAGGTCTCTGTTGCTGTTTTCAGCATCTCTTAATCTCTTTTTGAGATCTCTTGCTTCTTTTTAGTTGTCTCTAGTTTGTCCTCAGTCTTAATAATTCTGTCTTCAGCCTCATTGATTCTATTCTCTCTCCCCTCTACTGTTTTCTGGAGTTCATCTATTTTGTTACCCTGTTCTGATACTGTTTTAGCTTATTCAGCTAGTTGTGTTCTTACCTCAGCAATTTCAACTTTCAGCTCTCTAATAACCTTGAGATAATTAGTGTTTTCTTCCAGAGTCTCATTTGTCATTTCTGCATTTCTGATGACAATTCTTTCAAACTCTTTGCTCACTTCTGTGATTATTTCCTTAACAAGTGTTTGGATGTTGACCTCATTATTTTGTGCTTCAACCTTTGGGGGGCTTTTAGCTGGATTCTTGTCCTGCTTCATTTCTCCAATATTTCTTCTTGTTGGTTTAACCATTCTATATAATATGTCATGAGGTCCCTCTCTCAGTACTTTTCAAATTACTGATCACTCTTGCCTGGATTGACTTGTGTCTAAGTAAGGTAATTTAAGGGTTCACAGTTGTGGAAATTAAAATTTGTTTCAAAATTATTTTAATCCCTGAGTTGGAGCACAGTGGCTTAAAAGCCTCTCTTGTTCTTTTATTTTTCTGTAGGCTATGGGAACCTGAGGGCTTTTAAACTATAAGTAGGCTTCTTAGCTTAATCCCTCACTCCAGACCAAGAGATAAAGGAGGGTGGGGCAGAGATAATACAATGGTTATGCAAAGAGACTCTCACAGCCTCACCTCTAGGCCATAGAGGTATAGATCTTCTGAGTTTCCTCTGTCCCCTGGTGTCAGCACAGGGCCTCCCCAACCCCCTCCCCCACCCCACCTCCCCACACTGTTACAGATTCCAAGAGAGGTAGCTGTGGAAACTCACAGAGACCTTGATGAGTCTTAGGGGAGTCCTCTCTTCCCTTCAGCTGTCTTTTTGTTGTTGAAACAGACTGGAGGTGGTGTCTCAACTGCCAAACTGCCGAACTGTTACCAGCCACTTCCTCTCCCCCTAGGCTCCTCTCTGTCCACAAGTCACATGTGTTTGCACTCACCAGTGATTTGGTGGGTTCCTGAAGTCGTTCTAGTCCTATCTTGCTTCAGTCCCAGGTGGTCTCCTTTTCAGGGACCAGGAATTTGAACCCAGATCCTTGTTCAACCAGGTTCGACTCCACTTTGCTGAATATTTGACTCCACTGTATCTGAATATTTTTCTATGCGTATTTCTTTTTTTTTTTTTATTGCCACCAGGGTTTTTGCTGGGTCTCAGTGTCTAAACAACAAATCAATATATCATACTTAGTGGTCTTTTTTTCCCTTTTTTATCTTTTATTTAACAGGGGAGATACTGAGAAAAGAGGAGAATACAGGGAGGGAGGAAGACAAAGAAACACCTGCATCACTGCTTCACAAAGTACAATGCTTCTCCCCCCACCCCTCCCCATTGTTGGAGACTGGAGGCCGGGTAGTGGGTCCTTGTGCATGGCCTCATGCCTGTATTATTCCACTGCTCTTAGTGGTCTTTTTTTTTCTAATAGAGGCAGAGCTAAAGAGAAACAACACAGCATAAAATATGATCCCACCACTTAAAACATTTCCTATCTGTCTGGCATCTTATGTGGTGACATGGTAAAGAGTGTGCTCTATCTCATGGGACCTAGTCTATATCTAGGTTTTGGGACTTTGTTAGGAAGTGAACTGCCTGTAATGGAATTAGAGAATACTATGAAAGGAAAGGACTCATCCAGTAATGAAGCTGAAGGGTTGTCATTCCACACCTGAAGTCTCTGGACATAGTCTGAAGTAAAGCATGCTGAGGTGTACGGTACCCCTTGCGTTGATTAGGTTGGGATCGGTGGATGCAATATTATTTGGTATGAATTGAGAGAAGCATGCAGGAAAGTGTGCCCCACCCTAAGATTCCATGACTGGGGGAAATATAAACTCTATAATGGAAATATGAGTTTTCTGCTGACTTAGGGTTCAAGAAGACAATAGATAGCTATTGTTATAATCACATTATTTGTTATAAATTGCTGTATAATACCCAACATCATGATAATTTATGTCTTTGATATTATTTGTATAATAATAATAATAACTGCTGTGCCACCAGTTGTTTCTGTTCTCCCTGGTCTAGGCTTTTGAGAGATTCACACGCATCCATAAACTAGGGCAAAATATATACCTGAATATATTTTAAATATATTCAAAATATATACCCCCAACACTTCATATGCACTATTCCAGCCTTTACTTTCATGATTTGTCAACAATTTGTTTGGCTTTGTATGTTAACCCTCTTTTCAGCCACCAGGTTCCAGATGCCAGCATGATGCCAACCAGACTTCCCTGGACAGGCAACCCCATCAATGTGTCCTGGAGCTCTGCTTCCCCAGAGCACCACCCTACTAGGGAAAGTGAGAGGCAGGCTGGGAGTATGGATCAACCAGTCAAAGCCTATGTTCAGCGGGGAAGCAATTACAGAAGCCAGACCTTCCACCTTCTGCATCCCACAATGACCTTGGGTCCATACTCCCAGAGAGATAAAGAAAAGGAAAGCAATCAGGGGAGGGGATGGGACATGGATATCTGGTGGTGGTAATTGTGTGGAGTCATACCCCTCTTATCCTATGGTTTAGTCAATGTCTCTTTTTTCAAGTAAATAAAACTTTAACAAAAGAGTGTGCTCTACCAAGTGAGTCACCTCCCTGCCCCTAGTAGTCTGTTTGTATAAGAAGTCGTAATGCATTTTTGCACAGGAAAATATATCATGATTTTTCCAATAACCCAACAATTTTTTATTTTTTTAATTTTGATTGATAGTGGGTTGCAAGGTTGTAAAATTACATAGATGTATAGGTTTATTCCACACTTATCACAAAAGTTGTATGGGGATCCTCCCACCTCCCAAAGACAACCATCATAGTTCTTACAACTCTTAGAAACAATTTTCTTGCTTCTGGATTTTTTTTTTTCCTCCTCCAGGGTTATTGCTGGGCTCGGTGCCTGCACCATGAATCCACCGCTCCTGGAGGCCATTTTCCCCCCTTTTGTTGCCCTTGTTGTAGCTTCGTTGTGGTTATTATTATTGCCCTTGTTTACACAATTCGTTGTTGGATAGGACAGAGAGAAATGGAGAGAGGAGGGGAAGACAGAGAAGGGGAGAGAAAGATAGACACCTGCAGACCTGCTTCACCGCCTGTGAAGCGACTCCCCTGCAGGTGGGGAGCCGGGGGTTCGAACCGGGATCCTTAGGCCGGTCCCTGCGCTTTGGCACATGCGCTTAACCCACTGCGCCACCGCCCGACCCCCTCTGGATTTTTTTTTAAGTTCATGGTATCACTTGTCTAGATTCCACATATTTGTGACAACCTAATAATTTAAGAAAACAAAAAAGTAGAGCTATAAGAGATATGCAAATACCTATACAGGTATATAAAAAACTACTCATGTGACAACTGTTTTATAATTCATTACCTAGCAAAATGATAAAAAAAAAAAGTTACCATTTTGACCAAGACTAAAAAGAAAAGAGAAATCAGAGACTGGAAAGGTACCTTGCTCAGTTATAAGTCACTTGCTTTGTTGGAATTGAGGCCTGAGTTTAAACCCAAACACCAGACGGGAGACACTATTTGAGGAAACCCCAGCTCTATAGTATCTGTCCCTCTCTGTGTCCATCTGAATTTTTTAAAAAAATGCCCTGGGGCAATGAAATTATGCATTCTCTAAGTCCCAACTCTGAAAAAAGAAATCAGTAGGTAGAAAAAGGGGAAACTGTGGTAATCTTTACATTAAATGGGGGAGCAACAGACATGAAGTATTCCCTTGGAAACCTGAAAGAATGGTCAAAATTTTTCTGGGATGATCCTTGCTATTCTGGGAAGTGTTAGCTTGAATACTATTAAACATACCCTAGGAGCAAGAAATCAAGTGGACTTCAATCTGCAGAAGAGAAAACTCCACAGTTCCTTGTCTTGATTATGTGTGCCCCCAAAGGACCATGACCATTTTACAAAAAGGCCCTTAGTCATCAGCTCAGTATCTTAACCACTGTCCTCAGAGGTCTTGCCCATCTTACTTACAAGCCAGATTGGACTGTAAACACTTCACTAACACTGATGTGAATACCAGAAGGTGTGCTACACTTGCACTTGATGAGGGAAATTGCTGTTGATGGAGTGCTGCCCATGCAGTAGCAAAAGGAGCTCAGTGATCTCAGAACCCAAAGACACAGATTGTGCCAGGCAGTTGGCCCACTCTGTAACCCACTTCCTGTTATTCACTGTGAATGCTGCTAATCACCTATAGCAAATAATGGGGCAGGAACCTGATTTGAACCTCAATATAAAAATGCCTGTCTTGGGGCAGGGTGATGTTGCACTCAGTTGGGCACAAATTTTGTCATTTGTAAGCACTTGGTTCAGACCCCCAATTCCCATCTGCAAAAGAGGGAAGTGAAGGAAAACTTCACGAGTGGTGAAGCAGTGCTGCAGGTCTCTCTCTATCTATCTATCTATCTATCTATCTATCTATCTATCTATCTATCATCTTTGTTTTCCCTCCCCTCTCAATTTCTTTCCTTCCTATCAAATGAAAGAAAGAAAAAAAAAAGGGTAGGGGGGATGACCATTTGGAGATATGGGTCAGGCAGACATTGAGTTCCAGCAATAACTCCTGTGGCAAAAAAAAAAAAAAAGAAAAAGAAAGAAAGAAAGAAAAGAAAATCTTTCTTACCCCCCCAAAGGGACTTTCTCTCAAATGTGATGATGATTAATTTTGTCACCACCCAGAATCAATTCTTGATCATTTATGGGGAAGTAGGAAATACATAGCTCAGATAAATTAAATTCAGAGTTAATCTGGAGACTTTTATAAACCAAGGGCTATAAATGTTTGGCAATGAAAATTTTCCAGAACTGTTTTTATCAAGGTGCATATTTCCATCTACCCCTCCCACCCTTATTTCATGTCCTCCAGGATTTAATAGAGAACTGAGCAAAAACTTTGCAAAACATGAAGCAAGGCTCTGAAAATTCAAGTCTTGCCCCTCTCTTTGGAAATAGAACTCTTTAGTGCAACTTTCCTCCAGAATTTGAAAATGAAGTATGTTCATTTTTAAGGAGGGTCAATTAATTAAGGATATAGCTAATCAATAAGAATGTACTAAGCCCCGAAGGGTGTCCGGCACTTGAGGAACAGGCCAGCTATTGTGTCACAGTTCCCTCTAGTGCCTGAGCCAAGCTTTTTGTATAGGAGGTGACTTTCTAGTGCTCAGAGCCGATGCCCAGAAAATGGTGGAGTCAGCAAAGAGGTTTTTTGGCTCCTTTTTTCAGCTCCTACATTCTTGCTTTCATTTTGATGTCAAAAAGTCAATATAAGGTTCCTTCTTCTTTTTTAATATTTTATTTTTTATTCATTTATTGGATAGAGATTGAGAGAAACTGAGAGGGAAGGGGGAAATGGGAATAGAGGAAGAGAGATACCTGCATCACTGCTTCACCTCTAGTGAAGCTTCCCTCCTGCAGGTGGGGGCAAGGGGCTTGAACCTGAATCCTTGACATGGTAGTTTGTGAGCTTAAACAGGCACTCTACCACCTGGTCCCATGACCTTTCTTTCTAGTTAATAAGATTAGAATTCAAGATGTAATCTCTCCTGGGAAAGAGAAAATATGAAACTAGAAAAGTTACTACAACCAACATAGGCTTGAAGCATTAACTGTCACATAATGGATAAGTCAGTTAGATATTTCAACCCCATCAGGTAGCTGAAATTACCATGTCTGAATCAAAGAGAGAGAATTCAGCAAAAATAAGTGCACACACCCCATCACTCCATTACAAGTGATCATGGGATTTTTTTTTTTTTCCGCTTTCATGGCAATGAGCAAGTACTATTTTCATTCCACTCAACACTAGGCAGGCTGCCTTCCCCATGCCCTGGTCTCCTGGAAAGATCATATCTAACATAGGATCTCCAGGCACATACATCCTAGATTCAATGTTAAAAACCATTTCAGACTGATCAAGGCCAATCTCAATTGACAACACACTCTGTAACAGCTCTGTGTCACCAGGTGTCAGACCAAATTTCCTGCCTATTCCAACACCAAACCCCAGGTGTGGCAGCTGCTACTTCCACCAAATTCCAATTATTTCATTTTGAAAGATGCCACCCATTGGCAGGTATACAGGGAAACTTGCTTTGAAGTTAGGGCTTTTCTAAACCATGCTGGTTTAAAATCCCAGGGAATTCCTTTTTGCAGCAAAGCTTCTAGGGTGTTTTTACACAAGGAAATGAAAAACTAAAAATACAGTATAAGATATTCAGCTGATTTCCCTGAGGGCTTTTGGTTAGGAAGAAATGTAATACTGTGAAAATTTCATCTATCATAGCCTTATAAGATTCATCTCTCTCACTCCTAAACCCTCACAGGCTATTCAGAAACCTTAGATTTGGGGCATTTTATTTGGCATTTATTATTTGAGAATGCTATTTTTTATTAAATTCTCTATCCATGATTTTTTAGTTACTTGTTTCAAACATGAACATGCAAGTTTTTTTTAACTTTGACCTGAACTTAATTTTGATTAATAGGTAATCCATGTTCACATTATAAACTTTGAAAATTCTAAACTGGGAAAGTAAGTGTCTTTATATCTTCTGGTCCAACTTACTCAGTCCCAGAGACAGTCACTGAAGCTGTTTTCAAATTACTTCTAGATATATCATGGGTATTTATAAATATAGAGCTGTATTTCAATTTTTGCACAAATTATAGACTACTTTACAAAATATTATGTATTAGTTTTTTGTTTTTTAGTTTGTTTCTTTGTTTGACAGTGAGATTGGGGTGGTGTTCCTTATAGTATGTTATTTCCTTTTTTTCTTTTTTACTGTTGTAGTTATTACTGTCTTTGTTGTTAGGTAGGACAGAGAGAAATGGAGAGAGGAGGGGAAGACAGAGGGAGAGAGAAAGCTAGACACCTGCAGACCTGCTTCATTGCCTGTGAAGTGACTACTGCAGGTGGGGAGCCAGGATCTTGAATCGGGATCCTTAAGCCGGTCTTTGCGTTTTCGCCACCTGCGCTTAACCCAACTCTCATCAGCATATTATTTCTTAACAGCTATAAAAATTTCCCACTATATTGATACATCAAACTTCATTGATCATTTATTGATACAAGAAGTTACAAGAAAAGTTACAAGTTAGAAGAAAAAGTTACTTTGGGGAGACAGAGCTATAGAGTAGCAACAGCGTTTCTCACCTTTCCTTTCCCTGGTCAACTAGGAATATCAAAGACTACTTTAAACCACAACAAAATGAGATTAGGACTACTTTGGAAACCTAGAAAGTCAAGAGTGAGTGAAAACATGTGTGGTTCATGGACAGAGAGGAGCCTAAGGAGAGATTCCTGGGGCTAAAGCCCATATCTGCTCCCAAGAGGCTGGTAACTGTCTGGTAGTTTGCTGATTGAGGAGACACCTCTAGTCTGTTTTACCAACAAAAAGACTGCTGAAGTGTGGAGAGGACTCCCCTAAGACTCACCAAATGCAACTGTGTGTCTCCATTACTACTGCCTCTCAGAAGCTGGAGCAGCAGTAGGGAGGAACTGTGCTGACATCAGGTGGGGCAGAGAACTAACCAGAAAACTCAGGAGAATATGTACACTCTGGTGGTCTAGAGTTGGGACTGTAAAGTAGGAGACTTTCCATATTGTTCTCCTGATGAGAACACAGTGAATAATTGCCTCAGAACCAACAGAGTATAAATGGGACTTTAGAAACTCACAGAGCCAAGCAGTGCTGACCGGTCTGGATCTGGCTACCAGCAGAAAAACTGAATTGAGTGTGGAGCTTTGTATCTCTGGATCCTTGGGACATTGGGAGTCTCTTTGCATGACCACTGGGATATCTCTCCCCCACCCTGCTTTATCTCTTGGTCAGGAGTGAGTGGTAAAGCTAAAAACCTACCTATTGATTAAAAGCCCTTAGGCTACCATAACCTACAGGGAAGACAAAGAGTAAAAGAGGTTTTAACAGCATTAACACTGTGCTTCAACTCAAGGATTGAGATAAGATTGAAACAACTGGTAATTTTCACAACTGTGAACTCTAAGTACCTTACTTAGACACAAGTCAGTTAAGGCAAGAGTGATCAGTGGGTTGAAAACTACACAGAGAGGGACATCATAACAAAGAAGAATTCATTTGTGTGGTTAATGTAGGTGCATTCTTCTGTCTCTTTATCATGTATGGTTTTTTTGTGTCTGAGAAGGTCTGTATTTGAACACCCTTTCACACTCACAAAGATTCACAGTTATAAGTGCCTAGAAGTACCCATATGCATTGTTCACATATACTTGGGGTAGCAGGGATTCATGGTTATCTCCAGCAACAGTAACTACATGCCTGAGGTCCAATGCCATTGGGCAGTAGTAACCTAGACTCAAGGTCTTAGGTGCTTGGTACTAAGACTAGCAGGTCTGGGCAAAACAAATGGTTTGTCTTTAGGAGTGCCCACAGCACTTATGTACTGAGTTTGTACAGCAGACCAGAGTCTGAAAAGAAGCTGGGGTTTCAGTCCCACCCAGTTATGGAGCTGACACTCCATGCCTTTCTTTCTAGATACCTCAGCTTTTATCTAGAGGTAAGTGAAACACTCCTCAGTAATTTGCCCCCAGGGTCTATTACTATGAAAACTGATATCCAGTATGGCATCCAACTGTTTTCATCAAGGTTGTGAGAGAAAACAAAATGGTGCCTTCCAGTGACCACCATGGATTTGATACTCTACAGTTTCCTGTGCCTAGTCCTATACTATAAGATTGTAAGATAGGAAGGGGATCCTGGATTTAGTGTAACACCCCCTTCCCCCAGGAAAGTTTGCACCCTAGAAATCTTTTGCAGATTCTGACTGCAGTCACTGAGTGATTATCTTTTTTGATGTGGATATCTCTTTCTACTCTTTGCTTGAGCATTATGTCTTTGTCTTTTACTGTGGAAACTGTTCACACAGATTTCAGAATGTTATCTGAATAAATTGATCCCTGCTTTAATACATTTTTGCTGTATGGAGTAAACATAGGTCTATACATTTTTTTTCTTGTCACCAGGGTTATTGCTGGAGTTCAGTGCCTGTATGATAAATTCACCACTCCTATTGGAGTTTGTCTGTTTTGATAGAGGTAGATAACAGTTGAGTGGGAAATGGGAAGAGAGAAAGAAAGAGAAACCTGCAGCACTGCTTCACTACTCTCAAAGCTCTCCTCCCCCTCCACCCCCTGCAAGTATAGACTCCTCATTCACAGTAATGTGTGTGTTCCACCAGAAGTTCTCATGCATGTTGATGTATGCATTTAACTGGGTGTTCCACCATCTGGCCCCCTATATACTCTTTCATCCTCCCATTTTCTTGTATTAACTCTTATCTAAGACAACAGATGACACCAACTGAATGAAGATTAAAGGATACCAGGATATGCACAGGGAGAATAAATTTAAGTTTTTAATCTCAAAATAGACCATCATAGTCTAGGAAAGATAGGTAAGACCAAGAACAACTAATCTGTGTTATACAGCCTCCATTTTGAGAGGCTGTTCGTGATATCATACATATGTCTAACATTATTGTGAATTTGTTGGAAGTTGAGGAGATAGCCCAGCCCATAGCAAAATTGTGAGAATATAGCTGTTCTTTAATTCATCATTTACCATTCTTGAATGTCTTTCCACTTTACTTCTTTCTTTATTTATTTTTAATCAGAGCACTGCTCAGTTCTGGCTTACTGTGGTTGAGGGATTGAACCTGAAACTTTGGAGCCTCAAGTATGAGAGTCTTTTTGCATAAACGTTATGCTATCTGCTCAGCACCCCCCCATCCTTCTTTTCACTTGGTATATTATAGTCCTTCCTCTCTCATCCCTATTTATTCCTAGTTAAGACCTAATACTTTCATTCTTCTATCAATCCAGTCTTGCTTTTGTAATCAGAATATATGCTGTCTGCCTGCTCTGCTTCCAGCTGTGTTTTGTAAGAGAGTGATTTGAATGACTGATTCTTTTGTATGACACATTTTGCTCAGAGTACGCTGAAACTTAATTGACTTTATATAAAAATGCCAGCCATGATTTCTGGAGATGTCCAGAAACAATCCTAAAATTTTTTTTCTCTTCTTTTCTCTTCCTCTTTTTATTTTTTTTTTTTACTGTTGGTATAAATGTGAAACATTTAGTCTTAAACTTTATGAGTAAAAATGGTTCAGTTAAGACAGTACAGATCTAAATTTGAAATGATATGTCTTCATAACAAAAGTTTTTCTCCTCCTGTGTGTTAAAGACTACATGTTTATGTGTGTGTTTCAAGATTGGTAAACACTAACTTTAAGGTTAAAAGTATAAATTTGAAGCTACATTCTTACCAGGCAGAGTTAAATGAAGGAGTTTTCAACATGATTCTCATAAAGGTAAAATTAATTTGCTAAAGTAACTGAGTATTTAAGGTAAAAGTCTAAATATTTAACATGACAATTCATCATCTGCAAAATTAAAATGCAAATTCTCTATACAGGACATTTTTGGAGGGCCCCCAAAAATGTCCTGTGAGTTAATCTTATGGAAATTAATCCACAACAAATCTGTCATCAATCTGGCATTGTAAACATTCTAAGAAACATTTTCACTAGCATGTGTTAATGCTCTAAGTAACCTGAATTTGTTTAAAATCTAAGGTAAAAATTAGTTAAAAATCAATATATTTTAACTAAATTTGGCCTAAAGATCCTGCTGTATAAAGACTGCTACATGAGGTCATATAAGATGACCTTTAAACAAATTATAAAGATACTTAAACCAATTCTAATCATTGAGTTATCAATTATAGTAAACTTCTAACTTGTTACAAGTTTTTTCTTCACAAGTGAATGATTACAGTTATGTCAGGCCTTCATATGAAAAAGCATCTGCTCATACAGTAAGATATTAAACTATATAAGAAGTTCCCCCATATAAAACTTATGTAAATTAACAACAGCATTCACATACTTTTCTACACTTAACTGGTGTATCTCGTCTTGCCACTATAGGCCTGCCTTTGCCAGCCAACAATTTAAAGACTTTTTTCCTTTGTAACATTACCCATACTACAGACATCTCCTACAACCCTGGAAGACAAACTGTTCTTGAGTAGGTCCATCAAACACCTAGGTCCAATTAAATAAACAAAAAAGGGGGGATACATCCCCCCAATATTCAGTTGGCTAAGACACTAACTACATTAAAGCTCCTTTAATATCTACAAAATTTAGAACCAGATGCCCTGCTAACCATGGGAAGCAGATTTGTATGTGTTTCTTTCACAGGAATGCCTGGAAATCCATTTGGAACCCTGCCTTCTGATATCACCCACAAGATGGCATGACTACAATGCTCCCAGCACTCATGATGTGACCTGGCACAATCTGAAGAACCTGATTCACAGAATCCAAGGAAAAAACTTTCCTATTGCCCTTCTCTCACCCATCACTGTCTGACCTCCCTGCTTCTGCTTCACCTGTCATCTTTTGGTGGTTTCAGCTCACTCTCTACAGGAAAGCAAAATTCCAGTGGCTGTCTTCCCCCATCAAGATAAGATGTATGGTGTTTCTTCCCTTGTTCGTTGGCATTGGACTGATGCTTCTATCAGATTTGTTGGTGGAGCTCTTGGACACTCCCTTAACACTGTTAGACTTCTCAAGGACTTACTGTAGCAGTCCATGGACTTTTCAGCCAGCTGTCTCTGGACTCTGCAATGCCAGATCACCCCCTATAACACCTCAGCCTATCAAGCCCCCACTCTTCTGCCTATCAGGCAATACTCCCTTCCACCCATCAGTCAGCCCATCTCTGCCTACCAGGCTTCTCTTCAGTCTCACAATGCCCCTTGATACTCTTACTTATGCTTCCTGTCTTATTCCAGTTTCTTTAAAATGCCTGCATGATATCATTCAGGTTTCTACCCAAAAGATTTCTGTTCACCCCTACACTGCTATTGCCCTGACATAAATGGAGTCTTTTACAGACATTGACCCATTTAACTATGGTCATTAGATAATGTAAGGAGGGAGATGTCAAGAAATTGTGAGGATGTGGTTGAGCTTAGCAGGGCATGAACCTGAGGGTGCTTCTATCCTGTTAGTCTCTCTCTCTACCAAGAAGTTGAGCAAGGAGGGACAGTAGTGACCCCAAAGGTATGCATCATCCTATCAGACTCCCTGCCTCACAAAGCACCCTGTATTCCTGATACTATGACCATTAGATAAAAATAAAGGGGGAGATGTTGGGCATTAAGCCAGCCGCCCCCCCCACTGTTCCATCCTGCATTGCTGATAATATGGCCTATTTACATAATTATTGTTTTGCCTGATCTATCTTCTTTCTACCTTGAGACCCACCCTGCCTGCAGGGTAACATTAATCCCACCTGTTAAAACCCTCGCAACAGTTGCTAAGGAAGCTTCCACCTTCCTAACATGCTTTTGCCTTTCTCCATCCCCTTTCCTAGCCATTTCCATTTTCAACTTGCCACTTCCTGTTTTATCCTATAAAAGCATTGACTCTCTGACCAATAGATTTTTTTTTGCATTACCATGCTGCCATGAGTTCCTGAGTCATCTATCTCCTGCATCACTGAGTGACTAGCAGCCCAGGCTGAGTCCAGTTGAGTTCTCTCCAACCCAGAGAGCATGTGTCCGGGGAAGAAGCACCCCCATGCTAGCCCAGCACAGTTCTGATGTTAATTAATGAAATGTTGACCCCCAGGAACTACTGTTTTAAAATGAAGAAGAATGCTTATATCACAAAAACTAACCCTTTGGCTGGGGAGATAACACAGTGATAGCATAGTTAACTGCATAGGAATGGTCCCTGGTTTGAGTCTCAGGATCACAAAAGCCAGAACTGAGTTATGCTTTGATTAAAAGAGATGAAGGAAGGAAGGAAGAAAATAAGGAAGGAAGGGAGGAAGGAAGGAAAGAAGGAAGGAAGAAAGGAAGGAAGATTGGCAGGCCTTGGTGGCAATGAACCCAGTACAGTACATATGTTACCATGTTAGAGGACTCAAGTTCAACATGCTAGGCAGAAGCTTCTTGAAGGTGGAGCAATGATGCAGGTGTATTTCCTTCTTCTTTATCTATGCCTCTCATCCTCTAGCAAAGAAAAAGGTAAAAAAAAATTGGCTCAGATCAAGCAAGCACTAATAAGAAGTGATAACTCTGGTGAAAAAAAGAAGAAAGAAAGAGGCAAAGAAGAAAAAGGGGGAAGGGAGGAAGGAAAGAAGGAAGGGAGGGAGGGAAAGAGGAAGTAAAGGTGGAAAAAAGGGAGGGAGAAGGGAAAGGCAGGGAAGGGCAGAAAAAGAAAAGAAAATGAAAAGAAAAGGTGGAGGAAAGAGGGAGGGGAGGAAGGAGTAGGGATAGAGAGAGAAAGAAAAGGAGACAAAATGAAATAAAATTACCTCTGTGATTAGGTGAGGCAACTTAATGGGTAGAAAACAGAACTTGTCTGCCTCAGGTTTGACCCCTTGACAATCTTGCTTTGTGCCACAATAATGTTCTAATCTGTTTCTCTCTCTCCCTCTCTCTTCTCTCTCTCCTCTCTCTCTCTGTCTCTCACTCTTTGCCTCTCTCTCATTCTCTCTCTATCTCATACACACACACACACATCTTTTTAAAAAGGAAAAAAAACCTCTAACAGTAGTGCCTTATTTTTTTTCAGGAAATCTTATGAAAGAACTATCCATCAAAAGATTAAAAAAAAAAACAGACAAAAATTTTGTGGCATATTTCAAATCCTCTCCACTTGAGTGCTCACCACTTGGGCTGCCACTACATTTGCTCATTGTAGGAGGCTCCATGCCCAATCATGTGAATCTACAGAGGTGCTCATGTCACCCCTTCTGGTTTGGACTCCCGAAGCTACATTGTTCTGATCTGCTCAAATTTCTCAGACTTCAGCCTAATAGCCACCTACCTCTCAGCTAAAAAACATAGGCAGTTCTCTGCTACATATTCAAGCATTAATAAGTATACATGCTAGTTCCCTTCTGAAACCTCCTAGGAGTTATCTTAACTCTTTCAAGTATGTGTGAATCCATACTTAAATACTCATTAAAATACTCATTTTGGAGCTATTAGTCAGCAATATTTAAAAGAAAGAGAATGGAACCATGGCATAATTTAAAAAGAACCCAAACTGGAGGCGGAGCCAAGATGGCAACTGGAAAGAAGCAGCACCCATGGGCTCTGACATCAACTACTAGAAAGCCTTGAAATCTTGGCCTTCAGTGGGACAAGCAAGGAGGCATCCTAAACGTGGACCAGGGAGGTGATTATAATTCAATTTGGGTAAAAATTAGAGCAAAAAAAAAAAGGAAATTGATTATTTCTCTCAGCCCCCCTCTCCCCATAACCAGACCCTGGGGCTAGGGAGCTGCTTCTAGCAGTCTTCCCACTGAGCTCCTTTCTTTACCAAGATTCCTGGCCCACCAGAGTGTTATTAAACCCTGCTTGCAAATTTCTAGGCTATTTGTGTTTTTCCTCTGAGTAAGGGACTTAGACCCATTCGGTGTGACAATTAGCTAATCAAGCAAGCCTCACCCAGTCTGGGAAATACTGCTTGAAAGTTCGTTTTTTTTTTCTCGTTTGTTTTGTATTGTATTTTCTTTCTCAATCAGTTGTCTAGACTCAATGTGCATAAGCTAACTGGGAGCTGTCCAAGCTGCAGACCCAGTGCTAGAGCTTTTTACTCTGTTCTATTTTACAAATACTTTTATATATACACGTATATCCCTTCCCCCCCCTCAGGTCGACCAAAATTAACTCTTAGTATACTTTCCATTGCTAGACGACAAGAATCATCACCCACTGTGAGAGAAACTTGTCTCATTTTTCATACCTCCTTCATACACTATCGCCCTTCTCCCACCTCCAAGCCAATTAAAAAAAAATGCAACTCTCCTTTCACTGCTTTTCTTTTTTCTGTTTCCTTCTTTTCTTTTTTCTTTTCTCTCTTTTGTTCCCCTGTCTTCCTTTCCCCCTTTCTCCTCCCTCTGCCTTCTCAATTCACTGATACTTATTTGTGAACTACTTCAGGGAAGAAGTCTGACTCAGAGCGGACTCTCTTTGTGTGTCTCTGCTCTACTTCCCCTTCCCCTCTTGCTACCCCTAGAATCTACAGTGGACAGTAGATTTGCATAATTGTCTATTCCTGCTATCCCTTTTTTCCTTTCTCTTTCTTTTTAATTTAGAGTTGGTTGCTATTTTTTCTTGAACTGGAGACATTGTGGGACTAACTGGTATTGGTTAAACTGCTTCAGTCATTGCTTTAGTTACTATTGTAATTTCTGAGGGTGATGATTGCATTTGTCATAAAGGTATTTAGTATAGTGTGGATTGTACATAAAACAAAACAACTGAGGAACAACAGAACATAAAAATAAAAAACACATAAAAAATGGGTAGATCAAGAGCAAATAAAACTGCTAATACAATGAATGAAGACAAGAGCCTAGAAGAAACTACAAATCAGCCAGAAGTAGACATATATAAGAAAAGTATGCAAGCAATAATACATTTATTAATCACAGAAATAAAAACAACTTTGGAGGAAAGGAATAGCAGTATTAGGGAAACAACAGATGAGACCCTCAAGGAAAATACTAACTAACATGAGGCAATTAGAGAACTGAAAGCTGAAATAGCTGTAATGAAGAAAGAAGCTGAGTGAAGGGAAAGCAGACTAGCAGAAGCAGAAAACAGAATTAGCCAGACAGAGGATGAACTAGAGAAAACTAAGAAAGAGGTGAAAGAGCTCAAAAAGAGATTGAGAGACACTGAAAACAACAGCAGAGACATATGGGATGATCTCAAAAGAAGTAAGATTCGTATAATTGGCCTGCCAGAGGAAGAAAGAGAGGAAGGGGAAGCAAGCATTCTAGAGAAAATTATAGAAGAAAACTTCCCAGACGTGAACAACAGAAAGGGCATTAAGATCCAAAAGGCTCAAGGAGTCCCAAACAGAATCAACACAAACCTGAAGACACCAAGATACATCATAGTCACAATTAAAAGAAATAAGGATATAGTAAGGATCCTAAAGACTGCAAGAGTAAAACAAAAGATCACATAAAGGGAAAACCCATAAGATTATCTGCAGACTTCTCCACCCAAACTCTAGACGCCAGAAGAGAATGGCAAGATATCTATCAAGCCCTGAATGAAAAAGGTGTCGTATGCTTTACATTGGTTTGTTCTAGCCCTCCCCCGCCAAGAGAATTGGATCAGTCCAGTTAATTTCGCGGGCCCGCTTGGCCCCACCCCAAGGAACCCCGAGAGAGGGTTCCTGAGTTCGAGAGTTCCAGAGTGACAGAGTTCCAGAGTTGGAGGGTTCCTGAGTTCGAGAGTAAGGGAGAGTGCTTGTGCTGCCGCAAAGAGACAGCAGAGTTCTGTTTGGTGATTAGATTATCTTAGTTTATGAATCGTTGTTCCTGAATAAAGAAATACAGCTTCCCTGCCCAGCCGTGTCTCCGCGTCTCTGTTACCCGCCCGTGAAGCAAGACTGGCTGGCAAGAGCCGCTGAAAATTTTAACAACAAATGGCGCCCACGTGGACCTGACCTGCACATCTCTCAGATAAGTAAAGACAATTTGGCTACCTACGCACTATGGCCCTCTCTTCTGCTTGTGAAGAGATCTCCAAAGGCCTCTGCTCTTTCTTCACGAGACTGTTTTGCTGTTTCTGGAACATTTATCTCTGGACCACTCTGTGGTTTCCACTCACTCGGGCTAACTCAGAACAGCCAGTGGGAAGAGCCAGCTGGAGGGAGGTGAGGCGCGGAGCTGCTGTTTCCACCTGGTTAAACAGCCAGCCAGCCGGCTGCGCCCAGACAACCCCGCGCACCGCGCCCGCAGCCCCGCAGCCCGCAGGAGGCCGACGCCAGCACACGAGAGCCCCTGGAGCCTGAGGCCAACATGCAAGAGCCCAAGGCCAGCCCACAGGAGCTGGCTCTCCACCACGTGGCACAGGGCACTGGACGCGTGATCCCTCCATGCTGCTCGGCCACTGTGAACAGGGCAGCAGACATGACAGGGCCATGGTGCATGGCCACGGCGGCCTATCATGGCTGCCACCCCTGGGCACCTAGGCCCACGCCTTCTACAAAACTGGCCTGCCTGCCCTCTTGCTATAAATTCTGGAACCATCCCGGGCCTCCCGGACCCCCAGGCTCCCTGCTGAAACTGGGCACACGAGATCTCCAGCCGCCGGTCCAGTCTGAAGGCAGACAAGCTGGAGTACGCAGAGATTTGTGCAGAGATCACAACCTGCAATTCCTAGAAGTAAAGCTGCGCGGGAAGCCACCTCCGGATGGTGAACCCCCCCCAACAACTAAGACAGTACAGATTTAAATTTGTGTTTAAAATGACATGTCTTCATAACAAAGGTTTCTCTCCTTGTGTATTAATGACCATGTTTATGTATATGTTTAAAGTTTGGTAAACAGTAACTTTAAGGCTAAATTCTTACTAGTCAAAGTTAAATGAAAAAGGTGTTCAACGTAATTCTCATAAAGATAAAAATTAACTTACATTTAAAGTCTAAGGTAAAAATTAGTTAACAAGCAATATATTTTAACTAAGTTGGTCTAAACAAAAGGTTAAATAGACTTGTTGATATGTAAAACTCTCCACTACCTTCTCTATTAGAAATGGTAGATCACACAATGGCTATGCTAATTATTCTCATGCCTGAGGTTTCCTCTCCGGCCCACACCTAGGGTGTGTCTCCATCTTGAATGGGTGTAACAAAAGGTTAAAAGACGTTGTTGATATGTAAAAGTCTCAAATTCCTTCTCTATTAGAAACGTTGGATCGTGCAGTAGATATGCTAATAACAAGTTTTGTTTCATAGTAAGTAAGTTGCAGCCAGCTGCCTTTGGGACTCTAGGCCATCCCCCGCCCCCATGCAAATGCCCGTTGAGGCAAGTAGCCCCCCAGAGGCAAGAAATGTTTTTTTTAAGCTGATAAAGTTTAGCCCACAGAGGCAGATATGGCCCCCTCAGGACTTCCCTTAGCAGTACACTGGTTCTTGTTGTTTACATGTTTCTTCATGTTTATGCCAGTTTCTTTTTTAAAAATGCCTGTATGATATATGTTTCTGTTCACCCCACACCCTTGATACTGTAGCCATTTAGTTAAAAGAAAAGGGGGAATTGTCGTATGCTTTACATTGGTTTGTTCTAGCCCTCCCCCGTCAAGATAATTGGATCAGTCCAGTTAATTTCGCGGGCCCGCTTGGCCCCGCCCCAAAGAACCCCGAGAGAGGGTTCCTGAGTTCGAGAGTGCCAGAGTTACAGAGGGTTCCCGAGTACGAGAGTTCAAGAGTTCCAGAGTGACAGAGTTCCAGAGTTGGAGGTTTCCTGAGTTCGAGAGTAAGGGAGAGTGCTTGTGCCGCCGCAAAGAGACGGCACAAGCAGAGTTCTGTTTGGTGATTAGTTTGTCTTAGTTTATGAATCGTTGTTCCTGAATAAAGAAATACAGCTTCCCTGCCCAGCCGTTGTCTCCGCATCTCTGTTACCCGCCCATGAAGCAAGACCGGCCGGCAAGAGCCGCTGAAAATTTTAACAACAAAAAAGGTTTCAACCAAGGATAATATATCCCACTAGACTTTCATTCAAACTAGATGGAGTCATCAAAACCCTCTCAGAGAAACAATAGTTAAAGGAAGCAAACATCACCAAACCGGCCCTGAAAGAGGTTCTAAAAGACCTCTTATAAACAAGAACATCACTATAATACTTGCAACATATCAAATAAAAACTTGTTGATCGATGGCACTACAACACATTAAATGCATAATATCAGTAAATGTCAATGGCTTAAACACACCCATCAAAAGGCACAGAGTGGGAGGATGGATCAGAAAACATAACCCAACCATGTGCTGCTTGCAAGAATCCCACTTGACCCAACAAGATAAACACAGACTTAAAGTGAAAGGATGGAAAACTATCCCGAAGGCTAATGGACCACAAAAAAGGCAGGAACAGCCATTCTCATCTCTGACACAAAGGATTTTAAATTAAATAAAGTAATAAAAGATAGGCAAGGTCATTACTTAATGATTATAGGATCAATCAGCAAAGAAGATATAACAATTATTAACATCTATGTACCCAATGAGGGACCAACTAAATACATCAAGCACCTTCTCAAAGTACTTCAAAAATACATCAATAGTAATACAATAATAGTTGGAGACTTTAACACCCAACTCTCACACTTAAACAGATCAACAAAACACAGAATCAACAAATAAACAAGAGAATTAAATGAAGAGATGGACAGACTACACCTCCTGGACATTTTTTTTAGAGTTCTTCACTCCAAAAAACTGGAATACACATTCTTTTCAAATCCACATAACACATACTCAAGGATAGACCACATGTTAGGCCACAAAGACAGCATCAATAAATTCAAGAGCATTGAAATCATCCCAAGTATCTTCTCAGACCACAGTGGAGTAAAACTAACATTTAACAACAAACAAAACTATTAAAAGTCACAGAATTTGGAAACTAAACAACATACTTCTTAAGAACCACCGGGTCAGAGAGACACTCAAGCAGGAAATACAAATGTTCCAGGAAACAAATGAAAATGAAGACACAAGCTATAAAAATATTTCGGATACAGCTAATGCAGTACTGAGAGTGAAACTCATAGCCATACAATCACATATCAAACAACAAGAAATAAACCAAATAAAAAACCTTACAGCACACCTCAAGGACTTAGAGGAAGAGGAACAAAGGAACCCTAAAGCAACCAGAAGGACATAAATCACTAAAGTTAGAGCAGAAATAAACAACATCTAAAATAAGAGAACCATACAAAAGATCAATGAAGCCAAATGCTGATTCTTCGAAAAATTAAACAAGATTGACAAACACCTAGCTAGACTCACTAAACAAAAAAGGGAGAATACTCAAATTCATAGAATTGTAAACTATAGAGGAGTTATCACAACTGACACCACAGAAATCCAGAAAATCATGTGAGACTTCTCTGAAGAACTATGTGCCACCAGGCTAGAAAATCTGGAAGAAATGGAAGAATTCCTAGAAGCATATGCCCTTCCAAAACTGAACCAAGAAGAACTACAAAACCTAAATGCACCAATCACAGACAAAGAAATTGAAATTGTTATTAAGAATCTCACCAACAACAAAAGCCCAGGACCAAATGGCTTCACAAACGAATTCTACAAAACCTTCAGGAAACAGTTAATACCCATACTCCTGAAGCTTTGCCATAAGATCGAGAGACAGGAACACTCCCTTACACCTTCTATGAAGCCAATATCACTCTGATACAAAAGCAGATAGAGACACAACAAAAAGAGAAAACTACAGATCAATATCGCTGATGAATATAGATGCCAAAATATTAAACAAGATCTTGGCCAACTGGATACAGGAGCATATAAAAAAGATTGTTCATCAAGACCAAGTGGGATTCATCCCAGAAATGCAAGGCTGGTTCAATATCCGTAAGTCAATCAATGTCATTCACCACATCAATAAAGGGATGCAAAAAGCCACATGATTGTCTCAATAGATGCAGAGAAAGCCTCTGACAAAATCCAACACCTATTCATGCTCAAAACTCTACAAAAAATGGGAATAGATGGGAAATTGCTCAAGATAGTGGAATCCATATATAGCAAACCTACAGCCAACATCATACTCAATGGACAGATGTTGAATGCATTTCCCCTCAGATTAGGGACTAGACAGGGCTGCACACTACCACCATTACTCTTCAACATAGTATTGGAAGTTCTTGCCATAGCAATCAGGCAAGAGAAAGAAATCAAAGGAATACAGATTGGAAGGGAAGAAGTCAAACTCTCACTATTTGCAGATGATATGATAGTATACATAGAAAAACCTAAAGAATCCAGTAAAAAACTACTGGAAGTTATTAGGCAATATAGCAAGGTATCAGGCTATAAAATCAATGTACAAAAATCAGTAACATTTCTCTAGGCAAAAACTAAATCTGAAGAAGAAGACATCCAGAAATCACTCCCATTTACTGTTGCAACAAAAATCAATAAAATACCTAAGAGTAAAGCTGACCAAAGAAGTGAAAGACCTGTATACTGAAAACTATGAGTCACTCTTCAAGGAAATAGAAACTGATACCAAGAAATGGAAAGATATACCATGCTCATGGATCAGAAGAATAAATATAATCAAAATGAATATTCTCCCCAGAGCCATATACAAATTTAATGCAATACCCACCAAAGTCCAACCAAGTTTCTTTAAGAAAATAGAACAAAAACTACATTCATTTATCTGGAACCAGAAAACACCTAGAATTGCCAAAACCATCTTGAGGAAAAGAAACAGAAATGGAGGCATCACACTCCCAGATCTCAAACTATATTATAAGGCCATCATCATCAAAACAGCCTGGTACTGGAACAAAAATGGGCACACAGACCAGTGGAACAGAATTGAAATCCCAGAACTAAATTCCCACACCTATGGACATTTAATCTTTGATAGGGGGCCCAAAGTATTAAATGGAAGAAGGAGGCTCTCTTCAATAAATGGTGCTGGGAAAACTGGGTTTTTTAACATGCAGAAAAATGAAATTGAACCACCTTATCTTACCAGAAACAAAAATCAACTCCAAATGGATCAAAGACCTGGATGTCAGAAAGAAACAATCAAATACTTAGAGGAAAATATTGGTAAAACAGTTTCCCACCTAAACCTCAAGGACATCTTTGATGAAACAAACCCAGTTGCAAGGAAGACTAAAGCAGAAACAAATCAATGGGACTACATCAAATTGAAAAGCTTCTGCACAGCCAAAGTAACTATCACACAAACAAAGAGACCCCTCACAGAATGGGAGATGATCTTCACATGCCAAACATCAGACAAGAGACTAATTACCAAAATATACAGAGAACTCAGCAAACTTAGCACCAAAAAAGCAAATGACCTCATCCAAAAATGGGCAGAGGATATGAACAGAACATTCACTTTAGAGGAGATCCAAAAGGCTAACAAACATATGAAAAACTGTTCCAGGTTGCTGATTGTCTGAGAGATGCAAATAAAGACAACATTATTCCTGTGAGAATGGCATACATCAAAAAGGACAGCAGCAACAAATGTTGGAGAAGCTGTGGGGACAGGGGAACCATTCTATACTGCTGGTGAGAATGTTAATTGCTCCAGCCTCTCTGGAGAGCATTCTGGAGAACTCTCACAAGGCTAGACATAGACCTTCCATATGACCCAGTAATTCCTCTCCTGGGGATATACCTCAAGGATTCCATAATGCCCAACTAAAAGATGTGTGTACATTTTATGTTCATAGCAGCACAATTCATAAAAGCTAAAACCTGGAAGTAACCCAGGTGCCCAACAGCAGATAAGTGGCTGAGAAAGATGTGGTATATATACACAATGGAATACTATGCAGCTATTAAGAACAATGAACCCACCTTATCTGACCCATCTTGGACAGAGCTAGAAGGAATTATGTTAAGTCAGCTAAGTCAGAAACATAAAGATGAATATGGGATGTCTCCACTCATCAACAGAAGTTGAGAAAAAAGAACAGAAAGGGAAACTAAAAGCAGGATCTGATTAAATCAAGAGCAGGGCACTTATGTAAAAACACTGTGGTGAAGGGGAGGGTGGCCATTGGGCTTCCTGCCTCGGTGGGAGTTTGGGGGTGGAGGCAGGGGGGGGTGGGGATGGGACAACAGACTTTTGGTGGTGGGAGTGGTGTTTATGTACAATCCTATTAAAGTGTAAACATATAAACCACTATTTAATTAATATGAGAGGCAAAAAGTTGATCACATGTCTAGAACTTCTTAAAACACAGACTGAGTCTTTAACTCATAGGTGGTCTTTGATATGTTGTCTCTCTCAAAAGCCTAAACCAGGGAGAACAGAAGCAACCGGTAGCACAGCTATATACAGGATGCTGGGTATTATACCCCAAACCCTAACAAAGGGACTTTCCAAAGTTAACCCTATCACCAAATAATGTGACGATAACAATAACTATCCATTGTCTTCTTGAACCCTAAGACAACAGGAACCTCACATTTCCACTATAGAGCCTATATTTCTCCCAGTCCTGGAACCTTAGGGTGGGGCCCACTTTTCTGCATGCTGCTCTCAATTCAAATCAAATAATTTTGCATCCACAGATCGCAACCTAATCAATGCAATGAGTGCCACCCCAGCATGCTTCACTTCAGACTGTCACCAGAGATTTCAGGTGTAGAACGACAACCCTTCAGCTTCATCACTCAGGTGAGGCCTTTCCTTTCATAGTATTCTCTAATTTCATTCCATGTGTTCCACTGGCCAATAAAGTCCCCAAACCTAGGTATAGTCCAGGTCCCCTGAGATAGAGCATAGGTTTAACATGCCCATAAACTAGAGGAAAAATATATACCTGAAAGCAGAAGTACACAAGAGCATACAGGGAATACCCCCCAACACTTCATCTGCACTATTCCAGTCTTTAGGTCCATGATTGTTCCAATTTGTTTGGCTTTGTATGTTAACTTTCTTTTCAGCTACCAGGTTCTGGATGCCAGCAAGATGCTGACCAGACTTCCCTGGACAGACTGCCCCATCAATGTGTACTGCAGCTCTGCTTCCTCAGAGATCCACCCTACTAGGGAAAGAGAGAGGCAGACTGGGAGTATGGATCGACCAGTCAATGCCTTTTTCAGTGGAGAAGCAATTACAGAAGCCAGACCTTCCACCCTCTGCAACCCACAACAACCCTGTATCCATACTCCCAGAGAGATAGAGAATGGGAAGGCTATCAGTGGAGGGGATGGGACATGGAGATCAGGTTGTCGGAGTTGTGAGGAATTGTACCCTTCTTATTCTATGGTTTTGTTAATGTCTCCTTTCTTAAATAAAAATAATTAAAAAATAAAAAAAAGAACCCAAACTGTCTTTGGGTGTTATTTATTCTTCCAGAGCCTAAGCCCTCTTGAGAAAGAAATACATCCACAAGGATTAGATGACTTTGCCTAAAAATCTGTTAACCCAGTATTGGCAGGGATGGGATATTCCCTTAGTCACCTTATTGTTTTGTAAGTTGGTCATTAAGAAGGCTTTTAGGTTGACGGCTTAGTGGTATGTCATTAGTCTACAGGACAGGAAAACTAATTTATCACACAGTTGATTTCCATCTGGGTCCCAGACTCCAAGACCACAGGGACCCTTTTAATCAACATTCTCCCTACAATCTTTTGTTAAGTGCTTGCTTTGGATAAATGCTTTTGGCAAAGCCCTTTCCCTTCCAGAGCATAGTTAACAATATTTGAAGGTGATTATCTCTCCTATGGACCGACACTGAAAACCTTCCTAAAGGGGAAAAAGCAATGCTTATGTATAAGATAAAGCCTCAGAAACTGCTGATTCAAGTATAGTGGACATCCAAACCCAATGGCCAGCTGGTGCCTAATCACATTCTCTACTATGAAAATTGTAATTGACATGGGCTGTATGTAGATGTACCTATGGAAAACCCTTTGGCCAGGGCTACTGGCCAATTGGAATCAAGTGTGAACAGAGAAAGAGGATTGATAGACAAGAGGGAAGGGAGATTAGAAAGGGGAAAAGGTGGCCATACAGCCTGTAAGAGGTAGAGAGAGTAGCTTCCAGTCCAGAGGTTGCCAAGATACAGATCTCAGGAGTTCTAACAGCAGTTAGCTTCTATATCAGTGATATGAGTGGTTTGTGAGCTTAAAGGGATTTCTGCAACTACTAAACACAAAAATCTGATTAAAACTATTAAACCTTGTGACTTAATGTCTTTGGTTTAATATTTGGAAGAAAAAGAGCCATTGATGCCAATATACAGTATATAATAAAAGTCCCAGCTTTGATTTAATCCCTAATCACCCTTATACGCCAGGCCAGAGCTGGTGGATTTCAACCTACCATGCATCTATTTGTAGTAGAGAACTTCCCTCATGAACCATTATTCATCCATGTGATTTTGTTTTAAACAACAGGATATGTGGTCAGTGGAGCAAGAATTCTGTAGGTATAAAAATCCCATTTTTAATTGCTTTTCTATACTTGAAGCGGTTTTATTCCATTTCTGCTGTGGATTTGACATATAAGATCACCCATAGTTTTTGTAACATTGTAAATTTTCATATCCTCTACACCAATCACAATTTCTCTTTTTATTTTTATTTTTATATGTTTTATTTATTAATGAGAAAGGAGGAGAGAGAGAAAGAACCAGACATCACTCTGGCACAGGTGCTGGAGGGGACTGAACTCAGTATCTCATGCTTGAAAGTCCAGTGCTTTATCCACTGTGCCATTTCCCAGACCATTCTCCCTCTCTCTGTATCTGAAACACAAAGAATGAAAAACTCAGCAGATAGGAGGTCTGAGGGTGTGTCTGAGAAACTGTGAGTTCTTCTCCCTCTTCACAGTTAAGAGTAAGTCCCCTGGTGGTGTGAACAGGGGAGTAGGCCTGCCTTTGAGGCTTTAATGAAAACCAGTGGCCCTTCTTGGGTCTGAATGGAGGTCAAGGACTCTCTCTCTCTCTCTCTCTCTCTCTCTCTCTCTCTCTCTCTCTCTGTGTGTGTGTGTGTGTGTGTGTGTGTTGGGGGAAGTAACACTGATCCTCTGATGACCTTTGCTTCTTTTTTTGTTTGTTTGTTTTTGTTTCATTTTTTAATTTATTGGTGATTTAAGAAGGATACAATTCCAATGTTTTTCTATCTCCCTAGTGGGGTAAGGCTCTGAGTAAGTCGACACATTGAGGTCATCTGCACAGAGAGGTCAGGTTGGCATGATGGTAGCATCTACACTTGGTGGCTGAAAACCATTAAGATATAAAGCAGGAAAAAAAATGCTTATTAATCAGGATCCTAAAGGTAAGAGTATAGCAGATGAGATTTTGGGTCTTCATGATGGTAAAACCAGGAAGTCTATTTTAGGTATATTTCGATGGGGCCGTGACTTTACTAATTTTTGACTGAGCCTGAGAGCTAACATGCAGATGGTCTGAAATTATTGTCTGGGTAGATAGTGTCAGGGTTGGAAATAAATCCAGAAAGCTGGATTAGGGCAGAGAATAGCTCCCAAATACTGGAAAGGTATATAGATACCGTTAACTGTAAGCCCCATCAATCTGACCCAGGGCCAATCTCTATTAGTATTTAGCAAAGGAGCCTCTGTAACCCCTACATCCCAGTCAGTCTGAGCTCACATTCCATAGTCATAGCTAGGGACATTCTAGGCTGCACTAATTTCAAAACCAGTCTTCCTTGAGCGCTTCAGAGAATGGGGCAGTCCATACCATTATTGATCTACACTAAGAGCAAGGTCCTGTAGAAAGAGGTCCACAAAAGGGTTTGCAATGTTGTTCCTGTTGGAGATGACTAGTGATGATATAGAGAGTGATCTGTTGGAGGTCTAGGCCCATCATATCTGTGTGGGAATCCCAGGATTTCCTGAGTAGGGCCCTGGATGATGGGAGTGGCCTGGGAGTGGCCTGGTAGTGACCAAAATGGGCCATCATTAGAGTGTGTCCACCTCTCACTCTATCTGACAGGGTTAGGCTTAAAGTTATTGAGGGGTGTGAAATAGAAAGTAGATGAGGAATTTATCTAGGTTAAAGTACTAAATATTTGATTCAGTACTTTATAGTGTATTTTTAAGGTCTTTCTACTTGCTTGTTGTACTTACTGAGTCCCTGTAGATTATTGTGTACTATTATTAAAGGTACATATTTTCCCCTAACTTATGAGTACATGTGTACATGTGCTCTATTTGATGGGTCCTGGTCTATATCTAGGTTCTATAACTTTATTAGGAAGTGTGCCACCCAAAATGGAACCAAGGAATCTTATGAACTAGAAATGGTCTCATATGAGTATTTGAGCTGGAGGTTTGACTTCCCAGGTTGGCATCTCTGGACACAGTCTGAAGTGACACATGTTGACGTGGCACTGGTTGCACTGATTTGGATGACATCAGCAGATGCAATATCAAATGATATGGGCTGAGGGAAGCATGAAGGAAAATGAGCCAAGCCCTAGAGGTTCCATATAAGACCTTACCATGATTTATATCATTTAATGCTATTGACAAATAATTATATCTAATATACTGACAAGACTAGTTGCTTCTGGTCTCCCTGGTCTATGATTGTAGGTAATTTAATATTTCAAAAAATATTATTAGAAATTCATTAACAAATATTTAAGCCCAGTGTTGAAATTCAGTCAGATTATTAATTTGAAACCTTAAGTGTTTATATTGAAGGAATATATACTCATAGTTGAAGTCTATAGATTAAAAGCTTGAGACACTCAATTTTTCCCCTCATATTGATAAAATAGTGATTTATAAGACCATAAGTTAATAGTAGTATATATTAACACCATTCCCATCACCAAAGGTCTATGTCCCTATCCCACCCACCCCCATATTGGAGCTGAAAAATCTACCCTACCCTACCCCCAGAGGTTTTTTTTTTATTTACTTCCTTTTGTTGCCCTTGTTGTTTTATTGTTGTAGTTATTATTGTTGTTATTGATGTGGTCATTATTGGATAGAACAGAGAGAAATGGAGAGAGGAGGGGAAGACAAAGAGGGGGAGAGAAAGATAGACACCTGCAGACCTGCTTCACAGCTTGTGAAGCGATTCCCCTGCAGGTGAGGAGCTGGGGGCTCGAACAGAGATCCTTACCACTGGTCCTTGTGCTTTGCGCCACATGCACTTAACCCACTGCGCTACTGCCCGACTCCCCAGAGTTTATTTTTTAGTTTGGTGTAATACTCCAAACTCTGTCAATTTCTGCTCAGCATTTCCCTTTATGTTCTTTCTCAACTTCGGTTTATGAGTGGGATCATCCCATACTCATCTTTGTCTTTCTGATTTATCTCATTTAACATAATTCCTTCTAGCTCTATCCAAAATGGATTGGAGAAGGTGGGTTCATTATTCTTAATAGCTGAATAGTATTCTACTGTATATATATCTCACAACTTTCTCAGCCATTCTTCTGTTGTTGGGCACTAGAGTTGTTTCTAAGATTTGGCTATTACATATTGTGCTGCTATGAACATAGGTGCACACCTATCTTTTTGAATGGGTGTGACTGAGTTTTTAGGACATATACCCAGGAGAAGAGTTATTGTGACATAAGGAAGATTTATTTCTAGCCTTTTGAGAGTTTTACAAATTGCTCCCCATGGGGGGTTTAACCACTTTACATTTACAGTATTTACATTTAGTGCAGGAGGGTTTTCTTTCCCCCACAACCTCTCTAGTATTTGTTGCTGCTGTTGTTTCTGATGTATGCCATTCTCACAGGGGTGAGGTGGTATTTCATTGTTTTCTTTATTTGCATTTCTCTGACAGTCAGTGACTTTAAGCAATTTTTCATGTTTGTTGGACTTCTTTATCTCCTGTAGTGAATATTCTATTCATATACTCTCCCCACATTTGGATTGGATCATCTGCTTTTTTGATCCTAAGTTTTTTTTTTATTTAAGAAAGTATTAATTAACAAAACCATAGGGTAGGAGGGGTACAATTCCACACAATTGCAGAAGGTAGAAGGTCTGGCTTCTGTAATTGCTTCCCCGCTGAACAGTCCATACTCCCAGTCTGCCTCTCTCTTTCCCTAGTAGGGTGGGTCTCTGGGGAAGCGGAGCTCCAGGACACATTGGTGGGGTCTTCAGTCTAGGGAAGCCTGGCCGGCATCCTTGATCCTAAGTTTTTTGAGCTCTTTATATATTTTGATTATTAGTCTCTCTTCTGATATATGGCATGTAAAAATCTCCCATACTATAAGAAGTCTCTTTATTTGAGTGATGGTGTCTTTTGCTGTGCAGAAACTTTTCAATTTGATATAGTCTCATCAGTTTAGTTTTTTAATTCTTCCTTGCAATTGGATCTGTATAATCCAAGATGCCCTTGAGATTTAGATATAAAAATATCCCACCAATATTTTCCTCTAAGTATTTGATATTTTTTTGTCTATCATCCAGATCCTTGATCCATTTGGAGTTGGCTTTTGTTTCTGGTGAGATAAAGTGGTTCGATTTCATTTTTCTGCATGTTTCAACCCAATTTTCCCAACAGTATTTATTGGAGAGATCTTCCTTCCTCCATTTAATAATTTGGGCTCCCTTATCAAAATTAGACATGAGGACCTTTTATTCTAAAAAAAAAAAAAAAAAGCCAAAAAAGAGGAAAGAGAGACACTATTTCTTTTATTTATTTCTATAATTTTTATTTATAAAATGGAAACACTGACAAGACCATAGGATAAGAGGGGTACAATTCCACACAATTCCCACCATCAGAACTCTGTATGCCATCCCCTCCCCTGATAGCTTTCCTATTCTTTAACCCTCTGGGAATATGAATCCAGAATCAAACACATCCTCTATACAAGCAGTAGATAAGAAATAGGTATTTATTCCGGGGTTCAATTAACCAACATTACTTGATTTGCATATTTGTGGGAATAGAAGGGCCCCATGAAAACTGAACACTGTGAAAGAAGAAATACACAGTAACAAGTTAGGGTAAGGCAATAGTCAGTAAATGATACTGTATATCTGCCATGGCATGGACTTGTTCCTGAGACAGTAAATAGTCCAGCTTGGCTAAGATAAAGGTATGTTTAGAAAAGTAGTCATGATAGGATGGAAATGTATCAAAGGACTGAAGGAAAGACTATAAGAAGAGAAAATAAAGGCAGTGTAGTCAGAATATACAACTCTCTGAACAGTGCTATAGACAAAGAGTTTGAATTTAATTTAGCAAAGCATGGCCAGTTGTAACTTTTATAGAAATGCACTGTTTTATCAGGACTAACAGGAAAACTAACTAGGAAACAGTGAGCAAGTAGAGAATTCAAAGAAAAGAAAAGACCAAAATAGCAATGGACATCTGGTCAAAGCCAGCCATTGGTCTTGAGAACTTGGCTCCTGATGTACTGATGACTCTCCCGCTTCAGTTTCTTGTCATACTAACTGTTGTCTACACCCTAGATAAAATGCTGTTCTCACTTCCTTGAAAATGAAGTCCTAGAAGAACAGGAAGGCCAGAGGAAGGGCACCACCTTTACTTCCCAGCTCTAAACTATGGATAGAAATGCATGAAACAGATCCTTTCACTGCAGGGGAATTGTCGAGCTAGCGACGCGAGAGAGATATGACCCAGGAACCAAGCTCATGGAAGTGATGCAATTCAAATCTTTATTCATCCGAGCACCCCAGAGTGCCAAGTGGTTAAGTGCGGTTAAGCCAAGTGGTGCCAACCGCAATGGCTGGAATCCACCTCCTCATCTACTCCTGGGCTTCTCCAGGCTGGAAAATGGAAGAGCCAAGTTGGAAACAAAAGTGGCTTGACAATACCATACATGGTTAGGAAAGGGGCAGAGAAAGGTGAAAGGGGGCTGAGAAAGGTAGGGACTTCCTTAACAACTGTTGCTAGGGGTTTAACTGATAAGATTAATAATACCCTGCAGTCTTGAGGGTAGAAAAATAATATATTAAATGAGCAGAATGGGTGGGGAAATAAGGTGGAGGCCTTAAGTCATTTGTTAGGCAAAGCAGAAGATTGATATATAGATAGTAAAAAGGTTGGGCCATAGTATCTAGGAATGCAGGGTGGAGCAGGGAAAGTTGGCTTAATAGTTTAAGGGATGCTGGCTTAATATTTTAAGGAATGAGGCAGAAAAATGCACAGTGCTTTGTGAGACAGGGAATCTGATAAGGCGAGGCAAACCTTGGGGGGTCTCATGTCCTCAGTAGAGAAAGAGACTGACAGGATGGATGCCTACCTCTCAGGTCATGCCCTGCCAAGCTCTACCACATCCTCACAATTTCCCTACAGGGAATCAGTGATCTCCCTTTTCCTCTGGCCTAATTTCAAGACCTAGAGCTATAGTGACTTTGTCACCCTTGTGGAGAGACACAGCATTTACAAGAGGGAAGGCACTGAACTCCATAATTCACTCATGAAAGCTTAAAGGTGTGAGAGAGGGTGTGATTTCCACATATAATATTTTGTTCCACACTCAAGGGTGTGCTCCAAGACAGAGGTGAAGTAGTACAAAGCAATCTACAATTGTGTTTTGGGGATATGTGTGCTGAATTTAAAAGAGAAGAAAGGTTTAATATGCTTTGATTCCATGGAGGCACATAGGTCATCAAGACTTGTGATCTGTCTTCAGCTTTACAAATTAGAAAAATAAATATGTCAGTATTCCTGAAGTAAATGAATGGCAGAAGACTGACTTGAATTATCCAATCTCACCTGAGAGCCATACAGGAGCCAGATCAACACTTCATTTGGAGAAAGCAGCAATATATCACCCAAGTCCTAAGTTTGTCATTGTTCTCCATGTAACCTCTTCCCTGAATCAAAGTTTCTAAGGACCTGTAAGTACATAAATTGTTCACCAAGTTTACTCAAAATGGTTTTGTTGATGTCTTTCTTTGTGACAGGTCCAGTGCTAGTAATTCAGACAGAATGCTATCTGTCCTCTTGAAAAGTACAGTGATGTCAAATTAGGCATACCTCCCCTGGCTGGCTAGTGAGTCAAAGGTGAGTATTAACTAGATTTTAAAGAATGTATTCAAGGTAAAAAAAAAAAAAAAAAAATAATGATGAGCTATTTGAAACCCACAAAAGAAAAAAATCCAGGTATCTCTCGTTGAGCACTGAGTTTAAGCTCTAAAAAAACTCCAACTCAATACATACTTGCTTAGAACTAAAAGCAATTTATCATGCCTTTGTGTGTGGCAAGTTTCTTCCTTTGTAAGGTGAGTTATAAACATATTTTCTGTCTTCTGCAACACAAGTTTAGTATAAGGAAGACATACATGAAAGTATGTTTGTAGTGGGAGTTGGGACAATAGCACAACGGGTTAAGCACACGTGGCGCGAAGTGCAAGTACCAGCGGTAAGGATCCCTGTTTGAGCCCCTGGCTCCCCACCTGCAGGGGAGTCACCTCACACACAGTGAAGCAGGTCTGCAGTTGTCTATTTTTCTCTCCTCTTCTCTGTCTTCCTCTCCTCTCTTCATTTCTGTCTTACCCAACAAAGATGACATCAGTGACGACAACAATAATAATAACTACAAAACAAAAACAAGGGCAACAAAAGGGGATAAATAAATAAATATTTAAAAAATAAATTATGTTATAGTAAGAAAGAACTGGTGGTGGAAACTGCCTGTGTTCAGTGCCTTTCAGTAAGTAGTAGTTAACTATTTTTGCCTATCCCTAACTGAAGAAGAAGAATAAGGCCAGTGTAAATAATATAGGAGAAATTTATGGCAGTTCCCTACAGTATAATTCATCTAAAATAGGTGCATTGAGAGTAGATGTATGTTGGGAATTATACATCTGTTTACAGAAGTAAATTTTTATTAAAAATCAGTCATCGGCTTTATTCCTTCTGTCTGGTTCCTGAAGATTAGTTGGTTCTAGTTGATGAGATACTAAATATGTATAAAACTCCAATTCAGTTGTTCTCACAAATAATAAGAGGAGGATGGGGACACAGGAAAGTCTATACAAGTGCTCATCCACAAAAATAGAAGAGAAGATGTTTAGAACAAGTAAAAATAAAGTCCTTGCCTTTAGGTTCATAATTAGTCAACAATTTGTTCTGCTTTATATCTTAACTCTTTTTCAGCCACTAGTTTCCAGATGATACCATGATACCAACCACCATGTGTCTTGGAGCCTCCCCAGAGCACCGTCCCACTAGGGAAAGAGAGAGACAGGCTAGGAGTGTGGATCAACCTGCCAATGCCCATATTCAATGAAGTATTACAAAAACCAGACCTTCCACCTTCTGTACCCCACAATGATCCTGGGTCCATACTCCTAGAGGGATAAAGAATAGGGAATCTATCAAGGGAGGGAATGAATATGGAGCTCTAGGGGGTGGGCACTGTGTGGGAAATGTACCACTCTTATCCTATAGTCTTGCCAATATTTCCATTTTATAAATTAAAAAATAATAAAGTCCTTTCTCTTCTCAAGTTCTTTCAAACCATTTCTTTTTATTATTATTATTTATAAAGTAGAAACACTGACAAAACCATGGGATAAGAGGGGTACAATTCTACACTGTTCCCAGCACCAGAACTTCATATCCCATCTCCATCTCCTCAAAACATTTCTAAGTGTTACCATTACATTTCAGGATTTAATGCAGCATTAAAGTATTTAATTTCAAAGATTCAGCCAGTGCCATTTAGCTGCAGTGAAAGTCAAGGTAGAGAATATTAATTCTCTATGAATTAATTTCTATGTAATATGAAAAAATATCTGGGAGTGGAAAATTAATTTCACAGGGAGTTTCTCCTAAGAAGCAACTGACAACCACCTCAGTGGAAGTAGTAGCTGGACTTTTATCAAAGAGATCACTTTATTTCCTGAATGCTCAGTATCAAAAGATTTGTCCTATGTTCAACCTTGTACTCAGTAAGACATGGTTAGGTCAAAATGATTTGAAGAGGTATCACTTTTATCCCTTCTGCTTCTTTAACTGCCAGCTCCCTGCAACCTCCCATATAATACTTTGTTCTTGTAATTTGACAACAAGCTCTTGTCTAGTAGGTTACTGGGAACGATATGACATGGAGCATAAAGGAGGGCACATTGCTTTGCTTTTCATCTATAGTAATAGTTCTGACTGGGTTATTTTATACCCAATAGATACTTTGGTCTGGAGTCCAGTTTGTGTGTGGTGTGTGTGTGTGTGTGTGTGTGTGTGTGTGTGTGTGTGTGTGTGTGTGTGTATGTGTTATGGGGAGGTTCTTCTGATACCCAGATAATAAAAGTCAAAGGTGCTACTTAATGTCTCCAATGCTCTACAAAGTCAAGAACTCTCCAACCCAAAAACAAAGTTCTAAGAGTGAGAAGCCCAAGACTGAGGAGAGAGCATAATTGTCATGCAAAAGATTTCATGCCTGAGACTCTGAGTTCATAGGTTCAACCCCTAGTACCCCTATACCACTGTAAATCAAAGCTGAGTAGTTCTCTTTTTCTCTCTTTTTTTCTCTTTCTCTCTCTTGCTAAATAAATAAAATATTTAAAGAGAGAGAAGCCCAGCTTCTTTTTATTTTCTAACTCCATGTACTACCTTTTAAAAAGATGTATTTATTAATTTTTATGAAAGAATGATAGAAGAGGGCACTGCCCAACTTTGGCATATGTGATGCTGGGGCTCCTACATCTACCAAAGATCTTGTGCACCCAAGTCCTGGACTCTACCTACTGAACCACCTTCCCTGGGTCACACTGCATACTAGTTCTGTTCTCTTAACTAAGTACTCATATGTTGACAGTTACATTATCCACCAAACTGTGAGCTAGTGATATCAATTCCTTTTAATTAATGAGAAATTTTAATTAGCTCATTATCTCTCCTCCCTGTGCTCATTTTTTATCTTCAGTGAAAGCAGCATATGGATATCTCACAGCCACCAGCTCGCAGAGAGAAATGTGTGCGCGTGTGTGTGTGTTTTAGTGATTTAATAGGGTTTATAATATTATAAGACAACGGGTATAGTTTGGCTCCAGTCCACCACCAAAGTTCTGTGCTTCCAATCCCCTAAGGATAACCACCATAGTTCTCCTAAGGTCTTGGAGATAGGTTGCTTATTAATATTATTTTTTTGCAAGTTCATGTTTTTCAGTTCTCTATATTCCATTTATGAGTTAAACTATCTAATGGCTGATTTTTACTTCTCTGCTCACTTCATTAGGTATAATTACCATCAGTTCTATCCATTTTGCCCTGAAGGACACAATATAGTTTTATTTTTAATTGCTGAAGAGTGTTCAATTAAGTATATGCCCCATAATTTCTAGAGTTAGTCATCTGTTAATAGTATTTAGGTCTCTTCCATATTTTATCTATTGTGAATAATGTAGCTATGAACATAGGGTGCATATACACCTTTGAAATGTTTTCATGTCTTTTGAATAAATGCCTAAGAGAGTTATTGCTAGATTATTTAAGGATTCTCCATTCTGTTTTTTCATAATGGCTTTTCAGCACAGTTCTTTGGCAACACAATCTGTTTTCTTCCAATTTCTTGTTGATATTTTCAAAGAAAGGAAGGGAGCTGAGTCAGTGTAGTTCAGTACTTAGTTACAGTTGAGTAAGTCACAGAGCTCTGAGGACTGAGCTCAGAAACACAAACACATGAAGAACCAAGAGTTTGAAGATCACTTCCTTTTTCTTTGATATCCCCATCCACATAACCATCTTCACAGTAGAATCACCCCCATGAAAATTTCCCTTCATAAGTCTTAGAGCAAGAGCTCTATAACTCTTAGAGCAAGCAAGGATTCTTCTCACAGCTGATTGAAAGACAGCAGAGAAAGCTCATCAATCACACTTACCTAACGTGCTTCATGTTAACATTAACAAGCATTCTCTTAAAAATAGAGGATTATTGGGGTGGAGTCAAGATGGGGACTTTGGAGTCTCAGCTGCCTTGAGCTCCAAGAGGCAGCAGCTTGCAACCTGGAATCCTGTGGATCTGGTAGGATACTGCTGTCTATAAGAGGATGAACACAGGCCGGTCAGAGTAACACAAAAATACAGTACCATAGCACTCTCTTGGGCTGACAAATGGAGGTCAGGGGGACAAAGGAAAATCCTTTGATTATTTCTGAGCTCACCCCACGCCCCCACCCAATACCTGCACGCAGGGGCAGCTGAGCCTCTTCTAGCAGGCTCCACGCTGAGCTATTTTCTTTACCAAGATTCCTGGCTCACCAAAGGTGTCATTCCAAGCCTCTTCCTTTAAATTCTCTCTCTTTTTTTTTTAAGTGGCTGGAGCTCTATTTGAGTGACAAAATACCTGACCAGTCAGAGTCTCATCCCTGCCTGGGAAAGACTACGTGGAGGGTTTTTTGTTTGTTTGTTTTTAGGATACTTCTTTCAATTAGCTATATTTTCTCAGGCTGCCTGCAGCCAATTGAGTGGTCCAAGCTGCAGACTGACTGTTAGGGGTTTTCTACTCTATTTTATTTTATTTTATTTTATTACTATTATTACTATATACACGTGTCCCTTTTCCATCCACCTTCTTCAGGTTGACCAAACTTAACCTTTGTTGTTTTTTCCATTGCTAGGTGACTCAGTATCTGATTCATTGTGAGAGGAACTTGTTTCTCTCTTCCTCTTCTCTCTACTCTCCTTTTTCCCTCCTCCTAGCTAATTAAAAAAAAAAAACCTCTTTCCTTTACTGCTCTTCCTTTTACTGCTCTTCCTTTTTTCTTCTTTCCTTCTTTTTTTCTTTTTTTATACTTTTCTTCCTCCATCATTCTTTTATTTTCTGAATTCACTGATACTCACTTATGAATTATTTGAGGGAAGAAATCTGACTTGGAGTGAACTCTATGGGTGTCTTTCTTGCCTACTTCCCTTTCTCCCCTTTCCCTAGAATTTATAGAGGACAGTAGATTTGCATAATTGTCTATTCTTGCTTTCCCTTTTTTCCTGTCTCTTTCTTTTTCTTTTGTTTGGTTGCTATTTTTTCTTGGACTGCAGGTGTTGTTTGGCTAAATGGTGTGGTTATTCTTCAACATAGTATTGGAAGTTCTTGTCATAGCAATCAGGAAAGAGAAAGAAATCAAAGGAATACAGATTGGAAGGGAAGAAGCTCTCACTATTTCCAGATGATAAGATAGTATACATAAAAAATCTTAAAGAATACAGCAGAAAACTACTGGAAGTTATTAGGCAATATAGCAAGGTATCAGGCTACAAAATCAATGTACAAAAATCAGTGACATTTCTTGATGCGAACACTAAATCTGAAGAAGTAGACATCCAGAAATCACTCCTATTCACTATTGCAGCAAAATCAATTAAAAAACCTAGGAATAAAGTTGACCAAAAAAGTGAAAGACTTGTACACTGAAAACTATGAGTCACTATCCAAATAGAAATAGAAAATGATGCCAAGAAATGGAAAGACATCCCATGCTCATAGATTGGAAAAATTAATATCATCAAAATGAATATTCTCCCCAGAGCCATATACAAATTTAATGCAATACCCATCAAAGTTCCACCAAGTTTCTTTAATAAAATAGAACAAAAACTACATTCATTTATCTGGAACCAGAAAACACCTAGAGTTGCCAAAACCATCTTCAGGAAAAGAAACAGAAATGGAGGCATCACACTCCCAGATCTCAAACTATATTATAATGCCATCATCATCAAAACAGCCTGGTACTAGAACAAAAATGGGCACACAGACCAGTGGAACAGAATTGAAAGCCCAGATCTAAACTCCCACACCTATGGACATCTAATCTTTGATAAGGGGGCCCAAAGTATTAAATGGAAGAAGGAGGCTTTCTTCAATAAATGGTGCTGGGAAAACTGGGTTAAAATATGCAGAAGAATGAAATTGAACCACCTTATCTCACCAGAAACAAAAATCAACTCCAAATGGATCAAGGACACGTATGTTAGACCAGAAACTATCAAATACTTAGAAGAAAACATTGGTGGAACACTTTCCCACCTAAATCTCAAGGACATCTTTGATGATACAAACCCAATTGCAAGGAAGACTAAAACAGAAACAAATCAATGGGACTACATCAAATTGAAAAGTTTCTGCACAGCCAAAAAAAACCTATCACACAAACAAGGAGACCCCTCACAGGATGGGAGAAGATCTTCACATGCCACACATCAAACAAGAGACTAATCACCAAACTATAGACAGAGCTCAGCAAACTTAACAACAAAAAAGCAAATGACCCCATCCAAAAATGGGCAGAGGATATGAACAGAACATTCACTACAGAAGAGATCCGAAAGGCTAACAAACACATGAAAAATTGCTCCAGGTCACTGATTGTCAGAGAAATGCAAGTAAAGACAACATTGAGATACCACCTCACCCGTGTGAGAATAGCATACGTCAAAAAGGACAACAGCAACAAATGCTGAAGAGGCTCTGGGGACAGAGGAACCCTTTTGCACTGCTGGTAGGAATGTAAATAGGTTCAGCCTTTGTGGAGAGCAGTCTGGAGAACTCTCACAAGGCTAGACATAGACCTTCCATATGATCCAGTAATTCCTCTCTTGGGGATATAATCCAAGGACTCTATAACACCCAGCCAAAAAGATATTTATACACCTATGTTCATAGCAGTACAATTCATAATAGCTAAAACCTGGAAGCAACCCAGATGCCCAACAGCAGATGAGTGGTTGAGAAAGCTGTGGTATATATACACAATGGATTACTATGTAACTGTTAAGAACAATGAATGCACCTTCTCTGACCCATCTTGGACAGAGCTAGAAGGAATTATGTTAAGTGAGCTAAGTCAGAAAGAGAAAGATGAGTATGGGATGATCCCACTCATCAACAGAAGTTGAGAAAGGAGAACAGAAAGGGAAACTAAAAAGAAGGATTTGACTAAATCTGGAGTAGGGCACCAAAGTAAAAACCCTGGGGTGAGGGTGGATATTCAGCTTCCCAGGCGGCAGGCATGGGAGAATGCATGTGAGGGTACACAGTGTTTTGGTGGTGAGAATGGTTTTTATGTACACTCCTATTAATTTGTAGTCATAAATCACTAATTAATATGAGAGGAGAAAATTTGATTGTATGTCTCAAACTTTTTAAAGTACAAACTGAGTCATTTTCATAGGCTGAGTCTTTGATATGTTGATTCTCTCCAAAGCCTAGACCAGAGAGAACAGAAGCAACTGGTGGCACAGCTATATACAAATAATATCAAAGACATAAATTATCATGATATTGGGTATTATACAGCAAATCCTAACAAAGGGATTTTTCAGAGTTAACCCAATTAACAAACAATGTGATTATAACAATAACTATCTATTGTCTTCTTGAACCCTAAGTCAGCAGGAACCTCACATTTCCACTATAGAATCTATATTTTCCCCAGTTATGGAACCTCAGGGTGGGGCATACTTTCCTACATGCATCTCTCAATTCATACCAAATAATACTGTATCCGCCAGTCCCAATCTAATCGATGCAAGGAATACCACCTCAGCATGCTTTACTTCAGACTATGTCCAGAGACTTTAGGTGTGAAATGACAACCCTTCAGCTTTATCACCCATGTGAGACCTCTCCTTTCACAGTATTCTCTAATTCCATTCTAGGCAGTTCACTTCCTAACAAAGTACCAAAACCATATGTTCACATGTATCCACAAACTAGGGCAAAATATATACCTGATAGCAAAAGTACACAATAGTCTGCAGTTAGTACCCCCCAACACTTCATCTGCATTATTCCAGATTTTACATCCATGATTGGTCAACAATTTGGCTTTGTATGTTAACTCTCTTTTCAGCCACCAGGTTCCATATGCCAGCATGATGCCATGCTGACCAGACTTCCCTGGATAGAGGACCCCACCAATGTGTCCTGGAGCTCTACTTCCCCAGTACCCTACCCTACCAGGGAAAGAGAGAGGCAATCTGGGAGTATGGATCAACCAGTCAATGCCCATGTTCAGAGAGAAAGCAATTACAGAAGCCAGACCTTCCACCTTCTGCATCCCATACTCCCAAAGGGATAAAGAAAAAGAAAGCTATCAGGGGAGGGGATGGGATATGGTGGTAGGAATTGTGTGGATTTGTACCCCTCTTATCCTATGGTTTAGTCAATGTTTCCTTTTTATAGATAAAAAATTTTTAAAAAAGAAAAGAAACTAAAAGAATAATCTTTATTTATTCATTTAAGAAAGGAAACATTAACAAAACAAAATTGTGAGATAAGATGGGTACAATTCCATACAGTTCCCATTACCAACATTCTATATCCCACCCCCTCTATTGGAAGCTTCCCTATTCTTTATTCCTCTGGGAGTAGGGATCAAAATTTGTTATGGGGTAGAGAAGGCGGAAGGCCTGGCTTCTGTAATTGCTTCTCTGCTGGACATGGACATTGGCAAGTCGATCCATACCCCAGTCTGTTTCTATATTTCTCTAGTAAATGATGTCCCTTTTCTAACCTAGGAGTTCCAGAGTTTGCCTGTGGTACCTGTACTCCCAATTCTGTTATGCTTAAAGGCTCCAGGGTGGATATAGAGAACTGCCGAAGGAAGCTTTTTTGTAAAACTTGACTTGGGGAACCTAGAATAAAATCTCGCCTAGGCATCTCTTCTCTTATCTCTTATTTGTTGCTTTTGCTTTGTTCTCTGGCCCATCCTGGCTGATCTTTACTCAACTCACAGACTGACAGCTTGCCAATTGCAGTATTGGTGGCATATTAAGCACTCCATCTAATCATGATTACATTTGTTTTAAATTGAGGTAACACTAGATTAAAAGGCTATGCATTTCAGGACTTCAACTTTATACCTTTTCAAATTAAGTGTTATTGCACTACAGCCACAACCAACATACCAATAACCCTCCCCCCTTGCACATTATTTGTCATTCTTTCTTCAGTGCCTCCAACACAACTTCATTATGATGCATTGTGATACTAAACATTGTAATCATCCTTTAATGTGTTACTATGATTTCTTCTCAGGAGAGAATGGCCAGTGCAAAGGCCTTGGGGACAGAGACCAGAGCCACATATCCCAGAATAGAAATTAGGTCAGTGTGCATAAAACATAGAAGGCAGGGAATAAGTGTGGTATACCTGGTAGAGCACACACATTATCATGTGTAAAGACTTGGGTTCAAGCCACTGGTATCCACCTATAGCAGGGAAGCTTCATGAGCAGTGGAACAGTAATGTATTTCTCCTGCTTCCTCCATTTCTCCTCTCTCTCTCTCTCTCTCTTTCTCCCTCTATGCAAAAAATAAAAAATGGTTGCTGGCAGTGATGGAATAGTGCAGGTACCAAGTCTCAGCAATAACAATGATAGCAGAAAGAGAAGAAGAAAGCAAAAGTGAAATAAAGAGAAAGTAAGAAAGAATAAATAAAAGAGAAAGGAAGGTGGAAGGAAGAAAGGATAGAATAAAGGAAGGAAAGAAGGGTTGGTGGCAGAAAGGAAGTGTAGGCATATAGAGAGTGAAGTAATAAGGCAGGGGCCAGATCCTAGGGTCATTCAGACCATTATGAGGGGATACCATTTGCTTTCCTAGCTTGACAATGTTAATCTAAGACTCAGTTAAAACCAGAAACTGGACAGAGACACACAATTTTTTAAATTTATTTTTATTTAAGAAAGGATAAATTAACAAATCCATAGGGTAGGAGGGGTACAACTCCACACAATTCCCACCACCCAATCTCCATATCCCACCCCCTCCCCTGATAGCTTTCCCATTCTCTATCCCTCTGGGAGCATGGACCCAGCGTCATTGTGGGTTGCAGAAGGTGGAAGGTCTAGCTTCTGTAATTGCTTCCCAGCTGAACATGGGCATTGACTGGTCGGTCCATACTCCCAGTCTGCCTCTCTCTTTCCCTAGTAGGGTGGATCTCTGGGGAAGCGGAGCTCCAGGACACATTGGTGGGGTCTTTAGTCCAGGGAAGCCTGGCCGGCATCCTGATAGCATCTGGAACCTGGTGACTGAAAAGAGAGTTAACATACAAAGCCAAACAAATTGTTGAGCAATCATGGACCCAAAGCTTGGAATAGTGGAGAGGAAGTGTAGCAAGGGCCTGAATTCAAGCTCCCAGTCCTTACATACAGGGGGTGAATATGGAGGCGAGCTTCATGAGCAGCAAAGCAGTACTACAGGTGTCTCTCTCCCTCTCTATCTTCTCTTCCTTTCTCAATGTATCTCTGTTCTGATAAGTAAGTAAGTAAGTAAGTAAATAAATAAATAAATAAATAACATTTTTAAAAGAAAGAAGGAATTACAACCTAAACAAAGGTTATATGCTATGGTCCAAAATTCTCTAAGCATGATATATTCTATCTTGTCATAATCTTTACTGGTTCCACTTAGGTGTAATTTTTTTTCCTCCAGGGCTATTGCTGGGGCTTGGTGCCTGCACTATGACTCCACTGCTTCTGGAGGCCATTTTTCCCATTGTTGTAGTTTTATTGTTATTGTTGTTATAGCTGTTACTGGATAGGACAGAGAGAAATCCAGAGAGGAGGGCAAGATAGAGAGGAGAGAAAGACACCTGCAGACCTGCTTCACTGCTTGTAAAGTGTCCCCTTTGCAGGTGGGGAACTTGGGGCTTGGACCGGGATCCTTACACTGTACCTCTCACTTTGCACCATGTGTGCTTAACCTGCTGTGTTCCCATCCCCCCCAGGTGCAATCTTTATCAAGTCCCTCTTGACCCTTTGATTGCTTTCAGGAAAAGGAATGTTGAATCTGGATAAAATCAAGTATATTTAATATTGTTTGCTGCATATGAAGACAGGTACATGAATGGTGGTTCAGGAAAATGCTGTTGTTCTCAGCCTAAGACTCCTACAAAAAAAAAAATAGCAGGACAAAATCCAAGCAGCTAGCCTAAATAAAAAGATAAACTAGATCCTGTTATTTCATTGTGTTTATAGCTCCATGCTTGTGATTAACGGTTTAGGGAAGAATTAAAACCCTTTCGAGGAGAAGTATCTTCCCCATGTTTTCTCTTTTCTGATGAAGTTAGAATACACCTGTAGACATGAAAACAGGCAGACTGTTCTCTGTGCCCTGGAGAGAATACAGAACAGAACCCAGACTGCCTAGGAATGCTGACAGACCCCCAAGGATAGGAATGTTTATTAAAAATGTAAAATAAATGCAATGATTGTGAGTGGTTGTCTTTGGGGCATTTTGCTTCAGACCTCTAATGTGTTGGAAAACAGTACTGAAAATGCCATAATTATTTTAATATATAAAATCATTTAAATTGGCTAATGAATGCAAACTCTGACACACGTTTGCATAAATCTGGATTTATTAATATGTTCTTGCAGAAGGGACTGGGGGTGGAGTTTGGAAGCAGATTTATTTATTAGCAGCATTATCTGCTCTTTCTTCCTCCCTGGCCTGTTCAAAGACAAAATGTCCTCAGCAACATGCTCATCATGAGGCAAATATATCTGACATATATTGAAATCTATTATTTCTTACAACTGTTATATGTTGCTATTATCTATACTTTACTATATGAAAACTAAGTTCAGAAAGGTTAAGTGTCTTGACTAAGTTCATAAAACCAGAAATGGCATAGTCACTTGGACTGAGAATTTCTGCTATCAAATCCTCCCACCACTATTTTATGGCAATGGAATATTACCAGTTAGCAGATGGATTTAAAAGTGGTGGGTCATGTTAGACAAGACACTTTTTTTCAATTGTGTGTCTAACAGATTCCAGGAACAAGAGAATCTGTTTAGAAGACCAAATCTTACACAGAAGGCTTTGCTCATTCATCAATGTGTCAGAGCATCTTTTTTTTCTTTCCTTTTTTTTTTTTTTTTTTTGCCATGAACACCCTTTCTCCCTATACCTTTCCTCTCCAGCCACTTCACTGGCAAATTAACCTTACAGGGGTTTTAAAGGTGACATCAGCCATCATCTTTCTCACAGGATCACAGACATCAAGAGGTAATGGAATTCTGAAACTACTGTCTCTGTTTGCAGTTTCCTAGATGTGATGTTATCTCTGTACCTCTTTGATTTCTGTCTGAGAATCTTTGCATTATTGCAATTGTGGCTATTTGATTACTAGAAAATACAGACTGCAGCTGTTCAAGATTGTGACCATTAACCTTCTCAGTTAGCATCTATTGAGCTCCAGTGATGCATGCTACTGAACAGACTCATCAATAAAGCTCTGATATCAGTCCTGCTTGGAAAGATGTAAACTAGAATGCCAGTGTTTTTCCATCAGTCTACTGTAGTCATCGGATATAAATTGTAAACCATTCAATGAGTCAGGGTGTTCTGAATTCTGGGGGCCAGTATGAAGTTATAGCCCCAACATCTGAGCAAGAGATCCCTGACAAGAATTTGGTGGCCAGTCATCAGATGGCCAGCTCTGATACTTCCAATTCCACTAAGTGAAATTCCAGAACACTTGGTTGTCATTTAGGATTATCTAGTTAAGTTTAGATTAACTCATTTGTTGGGACTCCGCATTGGTGTACCTGGCTGAGGGCATGTTACCATGTGTGGTTTAAGTCCCTGGTCTCTACTGGCAGGGGGTGGTGCTTCATAAGCAGTGAACCAGTGCTGTAAGAGTTTTATTTCCCCCTCTTCTCTCAATTTCTTTGTTTCTATCAAATTAAATAAATGAATATCTACTAATAATATAATCTCTTTAATTATCTCAGAAAGTAGGGACCAAAAAAAAAATAATAACATCTTGAAACAAAGACACCCAATGTTATCCTGATGGGAAACATCAGATCTTCTATCTTCTGGGAGTAGTTCTTTAGCAAGAATCCATTCTCTTATTTTCTCAGGGAACTGCATACAAGTCTGTCATTCTTTTTGGTGTCTTCAGTACAGCCTCATCTATGAGAGAGATTTGGTGTTCAATATTTTCCTGGAGGCTTAGGTGAGAAGTCAGGTAGGACCAAGAGAAGATAAAGGGACTCAAATCTTTGTAGGAAGAATAAGTCACCCCTTCCCATCTAAGCAAGCTGTACAAGGAAGTCACCCTTTGCACAAAATTAATTCTGGGATCATAGGTATCATGCTCATTTCTTTCAGGTTTCATTTCTCTCTTCATTTGAAAGTTGCTTTGCATTCCATTTCAGGTGGGAATTATATTTTAATTCTGAAGTTGGGTCTCCTCTCCTTAAATTACTGGAAACAACTACATTTAGTTGGAGAATATCACCACAAATACTTTGAATTTAAAGAGCCCCAGAGACACCATTGCCCACATTCCCAGATATCAATATCTGTGCTATGTTCTGGATAATAAATACATACTAAATTGCTTCTGTGTCTTGAAAAGTGTAGAAAGCTAACTAAGATGTGCAAGTTTGGCCCTTTGAAGAAGTCGTATTCTGGTGGGGAAGCAATTATGTTTTCATGTGAACAGAGTTGATTCTATAATTGATAAAGCACTAAAACTTAAAAGGAAAACACATTATCATATTCAAGGATCTGGGTTCAAGCCTCTGTTCTCCACCTGCAGAGTAGAAGAAACTTCACAAACATTGAAGCAAGGCTTGCTTTTTGTTCTTCCTCTCTGTTTCTTCCTGTCTTATCAAATAAAATATAGAATAAAAAAAGGTGGGGAGAAGGGATGGCTACTGCAAGTACATTTTTCATGAAAATAGCAAGCCCCAGAGATAACCCTGGTGGTAGTGAAAAACAAAAGGTGAAATGGTCAGTACATGCACTGAACAGTGTGATCAAAAGCAAACATGGGAGACAAGATTTAAAAATCAAAGGTTAAAACAGCCAAAGTAAAAAAAGTAAAAAAAGTAAAAAAACAAGAGAGAGGGGACTCTATAAATATTTCTAAATAGCTTTCATCTTATTCCATTAAACAACAGAAGGCTCTTTGCAAGAGAGTAAGGACATTAGGTTCCCGTGTTAGATGGATCTCCTAAGGGAAAGCACAGGACTTTTAATTGTAGCTACAGTGACTTGTACACACATATAAATAGGTGCAAAATTATGTCCCTAAAAGGTCATAATTCTGTAAGTTAAATTACTAATCCTAAAAAATGTATAAAAATAAACAAGTGAACAGTAGAATGGTAAAGAGTGATAAGATTGAATACAAATTAGTGCATAGTGTCTCACCCTGGAAGTAAATATTAGAATAATCTACAGAACATCTTAATTATTTATATATTTTATATAGAGGCAGAGGGGGGAGAGGAGAGAACAGAAGCTTCCTTCAATTCAGTGGGGGCTAGGCTTGAACTTGAGTCATTCATAGAACTAAGCTATACAATATCCAAGTGAGCTATTCCATAGATCCATACAGAATATTTTAGAATACAGATTTCTTTTTTGAAATTTTTGTTATCTTTATTTATTTGATAGAAACAGCCAGATATCAAGAGAGAAGAGAGAAAGAGAAGAAAAAAGAAAAGAGAAGAGAAGAAAGAGAAAAAGAGAAATAGAGAGGTACCTACACACTTGCTTCACCACTCAATGAAGTTTTTCCTTGCGGGTGGGCATTTTTCTTTGCGGGTGGGCATTCTTGTCTTGAACCTGGATCTTTCTGCATTGTAGCACGTGTACTCAATCAGATGTACCACCATCCATCCCCTTAAAACACATATTTCTGCATAAAAAAAAGACTAAAAGCAAAAATCTCTAATGAAGGTATGGAGAGAAGGGAGCCCTTGTATACTGCTAGTGGGAATGTAAATTAACTGTCTCTATGAAAAATGTGCCCAAAGATTACTCAAAAACTTAAAAACAAATCTGCAATTCTATTTCTATGTGTTTATCTAAAAAAGCATAGAAACAATAATCCAAAGAAATATGTACATGGATATGTTCTATAGCAGACAAAATTTGGGATCTACCCAAGAGACCAATGTCAAATTAATGGATAAGAAAACCCTACTTAGACATGAGAAAAAACCAAAGTTGTCTTTGCTGTAACATGATACAAGTGGAAAGGATCATTCTAAGCAAAATGAGGCAGAAGGCAAAAGAGAAATGCTTCCAGTCATATGTGAGATGTAAAGAAACAAAACAAGAAAACTGAATAATACTTAGCTGTCTGAAGATATGAAGTCATCTCTTTTGCTTCATCTTGGGTGGAACTTGAAAGAATCACATTAAATGAGATAAGCCAAAAAGATAAGGATAAATACCATATTATATTACTTATAAGTGGAAATTAAGAAACAATGACAGAAAGGGACAATGCATAGTGAAATACAGGCTGGGCAGGATGTATTTCAACAAAGCTAAAGGCACTATGGGGTGGGTGGACAGGATGTTAGGGTCTACGTACATGAGAAAACAGATAAAGTCAAGAATAAACAATTCCTTAATTTATAACTAAACCCTAGATAGGAAGTGTAAGTGGATTAAAAGTGAGGAAACCTGGTGGCTGAAAAGATAGTTAACATATAAAGCCAAACAAGTTGTTGACTAATCATGAACCTAAAGGCTGGAATAGTGCATATGAAGGTTGGGGGGTCTCCTTTTTGTAGATAGCTAGTAGACCTATTTATATAGGTCATTATTCCAAAGGGCCCATGACTATACTAGTTTGTTTTTTTTTCCCAGGAGCCTGAAATCTGATATGCAGGTGGATCCAAGTTATTGTCTGGGAGATGATGTCATGGCTGGAAAAAAGGACCAGAAAGCTGGATCAGGTAAGAAAGCAGCTCCAAAATATGGGAAAGGTATATAAATATTGTTTACTGTAAACCCTATTGATTTGATATGATCTGGGGCTCATTTTCAGCTTAGAAGCCTATGTGACCTCTACATCCCTGTATATCTGAGCTCATATTCTGTGGTTCCAGATGCTGCTATGATGCCAACCAGACTTCCCTGGACAGATGACCCCACCAATGTGTCCTGGAGCCCCACTTCCCCAAAGTCCATGCCCACTAGGGAAAGAGAGAGAGAGTCTGGGTGTATGGATTCACCTGTCAATCCCCTGTTCAGCAGGGACATTACAGAAGCCAGACCTTCCACCTTCTGCACTCCATAATGACCCTGGGTCCATACTTCCAGAGGGATAAAGAATAGGAAAGCTATTAGGGAAGGGGATGCTATAAGGAGTTCTGATTATGGTACAGTGTGGAGTTGTATACCTCTTATCCTTAGGTTTCATCAATGTTTCCTTTTTTTTTTTTCCCCTCCAGGGTTATTGCTGGGCTCGGTGCCTGCACCATGAATCCACTGCTCCTGGAGGCCATTTTCCCCCCTTTTTGTTGCCCTAGTTGTTGCAGCCTTGCTGCAGTTATTATTGCCATTGTTGACGTTGCTTTGTTGCTGGATAGGACAGAGAGAAATGGAGAGAGGAGGGGAAGACAGAGAGAGGGGGAGAGAAAGATAGACATCTGCAGACCTGCTTCACCTCCCGTGAAGCGACTCCCCTGCAGGTGGGGAGCCGGGGGCTCGAACCGGGATCCTTACGCCGGTCCCTGCGCTTTGCGCCACGTGCACTTAACCCACTGCGCCACCACCCGACCCCCCAATGTTTCCTTTTTAAAAATAAATAAATAAATAAATAAATAAATAGTGGGGAAACAACCTAGTGGCCCATGGTGGAGGGAAATATGTACATTGCGGAAGATGGCAGACTGAGAAGCTGCTAGTGGCTTGAGCTCTGATCACATCTTCTGGAAACGGTAGGATTTTCTGCCTTTAGTAGGCCAGTCAATAAGGGGTCCTAGCGGTGACACCAAGGGGGTGACTATAACTTAATTTGGGTTAAGAATTAGAGTAGAAAAAAAGGGAACAAATTTTTTTTTCCTTTTAATTATTAAGCACACTGCCTCCCCCACCCCCCCCACCCCTAACCAGTCCCTGGGGACCAACTCCTAGCAGAATCCCCTGCTGTGCTTCTGTCTTTACCAAATTCCTGTCCCACCAGGGAGTATCATTCATTCTAAGTCTATACCCTTCTGAAACCTCTGGCATTTTTTCTTTCTAAGTAGCGAACCCCTCCAACCTCACCCCACATATCTAATTCAATAAATAAATATAAATTAATTAATAAAAAAACTCTTTCCTTTCACCGCTCTTTTATGACTGTTCTTTTTCTTATCTTTTTCTTTTTTCTCTCTCTCTTTCTTTTTTGTTCTTTTTCTCATTCTTGTCATCCTTTCTTCCTTAATCCTACAACTCCCAAAGCCACAGGCCCCAGACCCCACAACACCAAACAGTGTGCTTTTTTGAATTCACTGATACATATTTGGGGGGAGAATTCTGACTCAGAGTGGACTCTCTATGCGTGTATCTCTGCCCTAGTTCCCTTTCCCCTCTTGTTACCCCTAGAATATACAGTGGATAGTAGACGTACATAACTGTCTATTCTTGCTATCTCTTCTTTTTTTTTTTCTTTTTTTTCCTCTTTCTTCTTCATTGGGATTTGGTTACTATTCTTTCACGGACTGGAGAAATTCTTTGGCTAACTGGTAGTGATTAAACTGCTTCAATACTAGCTTCAGTTGCTACTGTAATTCCTGAGGTTAGTGAGTGTAATTGTCATAAAGGTATTTAGTACAGTGTTGCTTGTACTCAAGACAAAACAACTGAGGAACAAAAGAGCATAAAAAAAAAGAAACACATAAATCAAAAAAAAATGGGTAGATCAAAAACAAATAAAACTGCTACTCCAATGAATGAAGACAAGAGCCCAGAAGAAACTGCAAATCAGCCAGAAGTAACCATAGATAAGAAAAGTATGCAAGCAATAATAAACTTATTAATCACAGAAATGAAAACAACATTGGAGGAAAGGAATGGCAGTATTAGGGAAACAACAGTTGAGACCCCAAGGAAAATACTGATGATCTTGAGGCAATTAGAGAACTGAAAGCTGAAATAGCTGTAATGAAGAAAGAAGCCGAGGCAAGGGAAAGGAGACTAACAGAAGCAGAAAACAGAATTAGTCAGACAGAGGATGAGTTAGAGAAAACGAAGTAAGAGGTGAAAGAGCTTAAAAAGAGATTGAGAGACACTGAAAACAACAACAGAGACATATGGGATGATCTCAAAAGAAGTAACATTCATATAATTGGCCTGCCAGAGGAAGAAAGAGAGGAAGGGGAAGCAAACATTCTAGAGGAAATAATAGAGAAAACTTCCCAGACCTGAATAACAAAAAGGACATCAAGATTCAAGAGGCCCAGAGAGTACCAAACAGAATCAACCCAGACCTGAAGACACCAAGACACATCATAGTCACAATGAGAAGAAGTAAGGATAAAGAAAGGATCCTAAAGGCTGCAAGAGAAAAACAAATAGTCACATACAAGGGAAAACCCATAAGACTATCTGCAGACTTCTCCATTCAAACTCTAAAAGCCAGAAGAGAATGGCCTGAATGAAAAAGGATTTCAACCAAGGATAATATATCCTGCTAGACTTTCATTCAAACTAGATGGAGGGATCAAAACCTTCTTAGACAAACAAAAGTTAAAGGAGGCAACCATCACCATACCAGCCCTGAAAGAGGTTCTAAAAGACTACTTATAAACAAGAACACCACTACAATACTGGCAATATATCAGAGCAAACAAAAAAAATTTTTTTTTGAACAATGGCACTACAATACATTAAATCCATAATATCAATAAATGTCAATTGCTTAAAATCACCCATCAAAAGGAACAGAGTTGGGGTATGGATCAGAAAACATAATCCAACCATATGCTGCTTGCAAGAATCCCATCGTCACAACAAGGTAAACACAGACTTTAAGTGAAAGGATGGAAACTATCATACAGGCTAACGGACCACAAAAAAAGGGCAGGAACAGCCATTCTCATATCATACACAATAGATTTTAAATTAAATAAAGTAATAAAAGATAGGCAAGGACATTACATAATGATTAGAGGATCAATCAGCCAAGAAGACTTAACAATCATTACCACTATGCACCCACTGAGGGACCATCTAAATACGTCAAGCACCTACTGAAAGAATTTCAAAAATACATCCACAGTAATACAATAATAGTGGGAGTCTTCAATACCCCACTCTCACACTTAGATCAACAAAGCAGAGAACCAACAAAGATACAAGAGAATTGAATGAAGAGATTGACAGACTAGACCTCTGGGACATTTTCAGAGTACTTCACCCCAAAAAACTGGAATACACCTTCTTTTCAAATCCACATAACACATACTCAAGGATAGACCACATGTTAGGGCACAAAGACAGCATCAATAAGTTCAAGAGCATTGAAATCATCCCTAGTATCTTCTCAGACCACAGTGGAGTAAAACTAACATTTAACAACAAACAGAAAATTATTAAAAGTCACAGAATTTGGAAACTAAACAACATACTCCTTAAGAACCACTGGGCCAGAGATTCACTCAAGCAGGAAATTCAAATGTTCCTGGAAGCAAATGAAAATGAAGATACAACCTATCAAAATATTTGGAACACAGCTAAAGCAGTACTGAGAGGGAAACTTATGCCCATACAATCGCATATTAAACACCAAGAAGAAGCTCAAATGAACGACCTTACTGCACACCTCAAGGACTTAGAGGAAGAGGAAAAAAGGAACCGTAAACATCCAGAAGGACAGAATCACTAAAGTTAGAGCAGAAATAAACAACATCAAAAATAAAAGAACCATACAAAAGATCAATGAAGCCAAATGTTGGTTCTTTGAAAGATTAAACAAAATTGACAACCCCCTAGCCAGACTCACCAAACAAAAAAGAGAGAAGACTCAAATTAATGGAATTGTAAACGACGGAGGAGATATCACAACTGACACCACAGAAATCCAGAGATTCCTGCAAAACATCTATAAAGAACTGTTCGCCACCAAGCTAGAGAATCTGGAAGAAATGGAACAATTCCTAGAAGCATATGCCCTTCCAAAACTGAACCAATTAGAACTACAAAATCTAAATACACCAATCACAGACAAATAAATTGAAACCGTTATTAAGAACCTCCCCAACAATGAAAGTCCTGGACCACATGGCTTCACCAACGAATTCTACATAACTTTCAGAAAACAGTTAGTACCCATACTTCTTAAGTTTTTCCATAAGACTGAAGAAACATGAATACTCCCTTCCACCTTCTATGAAGCCAACATCACCCTGATACCAAAAGCTGATAGGGACAGAACAAAAAAGGAAGACTACATACCAATATCTCTGATGAACATAAATGCCAAAGTATTAAACAAGATTTTGGCCAACCGGATACAGCAACATATCAAAAAGACTGTTCATCACGACCAAGTGGGATTCATCCCAGGAATGCAAGGCTGGTTCAACATCCATAAGTCAATCAATGTCATTCACCACATCAATAAAAGCAAAGCCAAAAACCACATGATTATGTCAATAGATGCAGAGAAAGCCTTTGACAAAATCCAACACCCATTCATGCTCAAAACTCTACAAAAAATGGGAATAGATGGGAAATTCCTCAAGATAGTGGAGTCTTCATATAGCAAACCTACAGCCAACATCATACTCAATGGACAGAAGCTGAAAGCATTCCCCCTCAGATCGGGGACTAGACAGGGCTGTCCACTGTCACTGTTACTCTTCAACATAGTATTGGAAGTTCTTGCCATAGCAATTAGGCAAGAGAAAGAAATCAAAGGAATACAGATTGGAAGGGAAGAAGACAAGCTCTCACTATTTGCAGATGATATGATAGTATACATAGAAAAACCTAAAGAATCCAGCAGAAAACTACTGGAAGTTATGAGGCAATATAGCAAGGTGTCAGTCTACAAAATCAATGTACAAAAATCAGAGGCATTTCTTTATGCAAACACTAAATCTGAAGAAGAAGACATCCATAAATCACTCCCATTTACTATTTCAGCAAAATCAATAAAATACCTAGGAATAAAGTTGACCAAAGAAGTGAAAGACTTAAATACTGAAAACTATGAGTCGCTACTCAAGGAAATAGAAACTGATACCAAGAAATGGAAAGATATCCCATGCTCATGGATTGGAAGAATAAATATCATCAAAATGAATATTCTCCCCAGAGCCATATACAAATTTAATGCAATACCCATCAAAGTTCCACCAAGCTTCTTTAAGAGAATAGAACAAACACTACAATCATTTATCTGGAACCGGAAAACACATAGAATTGCCTAAACCATCTTGAGGAAAAGAAACAGAAATGGAGGCATCATACTCCCAGATCTTAAACTATATTTTAAGGCCATCATCATCAAAACAGCATGGTACAGGAACAAAAATAAGCACACAGACTAGTGGAACAGAATTGAAAGCCCAGAAATAAATCCCCACACCTATGTACATCTAATCTTTGATAGGGGGGCCCAAACCATTAGATGAAAAAAGGAGACTCTCTTCAATAAATGGTGCTGGGAAAACTGGGTTGTAACATGCAGAAGAATGAAACTGAACCACTTTATCTCACCAGAAACAAAAATCAACTCCAAATGGATCAAAGACCTAGATGTCAGACCAGAAACAACCAAATACTTAGAGGAAAACATTGGTAAAACAGTTTCCCACCTACACTTCAAGGTAATCTTTGATGAATCAAACCCAATTGCAAGGAAGACTAAAGCAGAAACAAACCAATGGGACTACATCAAATTGAAAAGCTTCTGCACATCCAAAGAAACTATCACACAAACAAAGAGAACCCTCAAAAAATGGGAGATGTTCACATGCCATACATCAGACAAGAAAATAATCACAAAAATATATAAAGAGCTCAGCAAACTTAGCACCAAAAAAGCAAATGACCCCATCCAAAAATGGGCAGAGGATATGAACAAAATTTTCACTACAGAGGAGATCCAAAAGGCTAACAAACATATGAAAAACTGCTCTAGGTCACTGATTGTCAGAGAAATACAAATTAAGACAACACTAAGATACCATCTCACTCCTGTAAGAATGGCATACATCAATAAGGACAGCAGCAACAAATTCTGGAGAGGTTGTGGGGACAGAGGAACCCTTTTACATTGCTGGTGGGAATGTAAATTGGTACAGCCTCTGTGGAGAGCAGTCTGGAAAACTCTCAGAAGGCTAGACACGGACCTTCCATATGATCCAGTAATTCCTCTCCTGGGCTTATACCCCAAGGACTCCATAACACCCAACCAATAAGAGATAGGTACTCCTATGTTCATAGCAGCACAATTCATAATAGCTAAAACCTGGAAGCAACCCAGGTGCCCAACAGCAGATGAGTGGCTGAGAAAGCTGTGGTATATATACACAATGGAATACTATGCAGCTATCAAGAACAATGAACCCACCTTCTCTGACCCATCTTGGACAGAGCTAGAAGGAATTATGTTAAGTGAGCTAAGTCAGAAAGATAAAGATGAGTATGGGATGATGCCACTCATCAACAGAAGTTGAGTAAGAAGATCTGAAAGGGAAACTAAAAGCAGGACCTGACCAAATTGTAAGTAGGGCACCAAAGTAATACCCCTGAGGTAAGGGGAAGACATGCAGCTTCCTGAGACAGTGTGGGGTGGGAGTGGGTGGGTGGGATGAGTCACAGTCTTTTCGTGGTGGTAATGGTGTTTATGTACACTCCTAGTAAAATGTAGTCATATAAATCACTAGTTAATACGAGAGGGGGAAAATTAATTGTATGTTTCGAAGTTTTTCATAACACAAACTGAATCTTTTCTCAATATATGCAGAGTAATTGATATGCAGACTCTCTCAAAAGCCTAGACCAAGTAGCTCAGAAGCAACAGCTATATACAAGATACTGAGTACTGTACTGCAAACCCTTACAAAAGGACTTTTCAAAGTTAACCCAATTACCAAATAATGTGGTGATACCATTAACTATCAATTGTCTTTTTGAACCCTAAGACAGCAGGAACCTCACATCTCCACTATAGAGCCCCTACTTCCCCCAGTCCTGGAACCATTGGATAGGACCCACTTTCCCGTATGCCTCTCCCATTCCATATCAAATAATATTGCATCTGCTCTATCACAACCTAACCAACGCAACGATTGCCACCTCAATATGCTTTACTTCAGACTGTGTCCAGAGACTTCACGTGTGGAATGACAACCCTTCAGCTTCATTACTCGGGTGAGACCTTTCCTTTCATAGTATACTCTAACTCCATCTCAGGTGGTTTACTTTCTAAAAGTCCCAAAACCTAGATATACACCAGTTTCTGTGTGAGAGAGCATATGTTCACACGTATCCATAAACTACTGCAAAATATATACCTGAAAGCAGAAGTACACTAGAGTTTGCAGTGAGTATCCCCCTAACACTTCCTCTCCACTATTCCAAGCTTTTGGTCCATGATTGCTCAACAACTTGTTTGGCTTCGTATGTTAACTCTCTTTTCAGTCACCAGGTTCCAGATGTCATCAGGATGCTGGCCAGGCTTCCCTGGACTGAAGACCCCACCAATATGTCCTGGTGCTCCGCTTCCCCAGAGACCCACCCTACTAGGGAAAGAGAGAGGCAGACTGGGAGTATGGACCGACCAGTCAATGCCCATGTTCAGCAGGGAAGCAATTACAGAAGCCAGACCTTCTACCTTCTGCAACCCACAATGACCCTGGGTCCATGCTCCCAGAGGGATAGAGAATGGGAAAGCTATCAGGGGAGGGGGTGGGATATGGAGAATGGGTGGTGGGAATTGTGTGGAATTGTACCCCTCCTACCCTATGGTTTTGTTAATTCTTTCTTAAATTAAAATTTAAAAAAAAGAAACTCACAACTGAGTTATGAAAAAATAATAATAAAGTACTAAATGTCTCCTTAGAAACCAAAAAAAAAGAAATATGTACATTGCTGGAGAGTGAGATATTCTCACACATGTTCTGAAGAGATGTACAATTGTACAACCAAAATATAGTCTTGTTAAACAACATTTAGAAAAATCAAGAAATAAAAATAGAGCACACATTTTCTAAATTCAACCATAAGTTTTTAAACTATGTATTTTTAATACATCAGAAAAATTCTGAGATATCCCTTCAACTGAATGCCACTAAATAGGGAGACTACAGATCAAATGACTAGGGACTGAGCTAGGCTCATGAGTGTGAGAAAGGTGAGGAAATTGATTTGATAAGTATTTTTTTAATGTTATCAGGGTTAATGAAACCTCATTTGGATAGTTTGCTGCTTTGCCATTTGTATAACCTAAGGTCAAGCCTGGCTCCCACTACACTGAAGGAAACTTTGGTGCTGCAGTTCCTTGTGGGTCTAATGAGTGTTTTAGCATGGATTTTTAACCCCTTGGAAGCTCATCTATCAGACTCCCCTTGACATGCCAGTCTTGTGGTCGAGCGAGATGTGGCCAGAGTACATGCAGAATTCTAACCTTCCTGTTAGTATCGCTGCACCACCTCAACCCCCCTCTGGTGGGCTTCACCTTCTTTAAATTTCTATTTCCCCATTACTGCATCACCATCCATATTTTCTCATTGCCTTGCTCTCTTTTCCCTTATAAGGAGCTATTATGGCCAATGGTCTCACTGGCCAGCTTGGCTACTTCCCCTGCATAGCTACCCCTTTATAAACTTGTAACAGAGACAATAAAGTGTTCCGACCTCTGCCACGGTACCCTGAGGAGGTTTGTTGTATCATCCTGTCTGCTGTCACGATACACTGGGAAGACCCCTCAGTGAGCTAAACCCTGCCGCTGCTGGCCTGAGGTTCCCTGCTCTCCATCTAAGCTCTAATGGCTAACAGAACAGGCAGTGATGTGGGAGCCGGGCTGGTGCGTTCCCATGAGGAACCCAACATCTGGCACCCGAATTTGGGGCATCCTTCCCCCACTGAGAACAGTCTACACAGCATAAGTAGCTCGATGGCTACCAGGTGAGTTCCCTGAAATCCAGACTTGGGATAAAGGGCTCCTAAGCCCTCCATGGCCCCAGTCTGTCGAGGCACGGCAGATCCTTTATTTTCTATCCCTTTTATTTCCAAACTAAGGGAACCATTGCAAGGGACGTGATACAAGACGTGATAATTGACAATCTCTGGCCAGGGAACTCCCTGGCATGATTCAAAAGTCGTGTCCCCTCTGTCCTGTCCCTGACTGCCTGTACGGGTGTTGGACCCCTCCTCACCTCTCCTCTTAAATTCAGAGGTCAGGCTTGAGTCTAGGGACTGTATGTTGGCCAGCCCCAAAGTGCCTCTCTTTCCCTCTATCACTGGCAACCTTCCCATAAGCCAAAGGGACCCCCAACTTAGGTGCCTCTGTGCCCTCCTAGAAACTCATGGTATTAAGCTCTCTAGAAAACAAGCCCTTTCTTTCTGGGATGTTTTCATTATAGTTGCCCCCTGGCTATCTGTAGATAACATCTATAAGTCAGATGCCTGGGTCCAGGTAGCTTACTTAGCTCACAAGGAGGAAACAGAGGGAATTCTTGAACTCCCTTTACATTTTATGGCCATTGTCTCAGCTCTCCTCCAATGCGCCAGTCCCACTAAATCAAAACCCCCTGCCCCAGACACCAAGCCCTCCCCCACTAGTGGAAAGGTTGAATCAGACTCTGACGAGGAAGATCACGACCCACCATCCATAGAGGAGGTGATAACTTAAAGATCAGATCACTTGTCTCACTGAGGCCTACAAGGCACCTCAGACCCCTATGGACCTTCTCCATCCAAATCAAAATATCTTCCCCTGCCATCTTATGCTGAGCCTTCCTCCCCCTCTTGTGATCCCCCATTTTCGCAGGCTGCTTCACCTTCTGACAGAGTGCCTGTGCCACCTCCGAGATCAGAACCTTCGTGATGATCCCATTCTGACTATGCCTGTGAATTTGACTCCTAATCACCAAAAGCCCTTCCCCAGTCTGGGTCAAACAGTGGCCTCTTCCTAGGAAGAAATTGTTCACTCTTAAAGAGCTGATACAAAAACAACTTGCTCTGGGGCACACCCACCATTCTCATAGCCCTTGGAATACCCAGTATTTACCATCCAGAAAAAAAAAATCGAGAAAATGGCAGTTACTTTAAGACCTCCGTGTGGTCAATAAGATGATGTGCATCTGGGGCTCTCCCCACAGAGTCTTACCTCTTCCTTCAGCCATCCCGACCGGGGTTCCTATCATCACTATGACATCCAAGATTGTTTCTCCTCCATAACCCTAAACCCCTGCAACTGCAAACACTTTGCTTTCTCTGTCATGGTGCTCAGTGCACTGGCAGACCAGTTTGAGTGGGTGGTCCTTCCCCAGAGCATGGCTAATAGCCCTACCATTTGCCAAGAGGCAGTGAAAGCTGCCTTCCTCTCACATATAAAGAAAGGACTTTACATTTACCACTTTTATGGACTACATTCTTGTATGGGAGGGACTTCATACCAACCCTACCTCCCTCCATGACAGACTTATCTCTACCCTTGCAGCTGCAGGCCTTAAGGTTGCTCCAGATAAAGTTCAGCTTACCCCACCCATCTGATTCCTAGGTACAGAGATCACTCTGACCAATGTACATCCCCTGAAACCTGTTCATTCCTTTCCCCCCATTGTCTCACTGTCTTCCCTACAAAGCTTCTTAGGTAACCTTAATTGGCTGCTCCCCTGTCTATCACTGCCCACAAGCTCTCTCCAACCCCTCTTTAATCTGCTCAAAGGTGATAAGAATCCTGCCTCGCAAAGGCACCTGACATCCAGTGCCTCTGAAGCCCTCAGACAGATTAATCAGGGCCTACAAAATATGGAGCTGACCAGATATGATCCCTCTCTGCCTCTCCAGCTGCTGGTCTTCAACACCTCCCCCACCATGGTTGGTGTGCTATACCAAAGTCACGGACCCGTAGAATGGCTGCATGCCTCCATGGGCAGCACTCCCGCCTTTTGACAGAACTAGATGCTGTTGCCCTATGATTAGCTAGGGCAGAGAGTGAGCAATCCAAGTATTGGTAAAACAGCCTGACGTTGTCACCATTCCTTTCTCCATCTCTGACATGCAATGGTTAATATGTAACCACACCCACATTGCCATAAGCCTGGAGGGATTCCCAGGACAATTAGACAACCACTACCCTCAAGACAGATGGACTTCGCCCTCCCCCATCTGCCCTGGGTGGGCCCCAAACTCTTTCAGGATTCCCCTATCCCTAATGCCACCAACATCTTCACCAACGTCTCTGGGAGCTGCCACAGTCATTTATTATAACCCTGACCACTACCAGCCCAGATTCTCTTTGAGGAACTCCCCAACAGTTCCCCTCAATTTAAAGAATTATATGCCATCTATTTCACTCTTCACCATGTCAGAGACCCTTTCAATCTTTTCTCTGAGAGCCTATATGTCACTAAACTTCTCCCCTGGCTCTACCCCCTCCTTAGGCAGGGGGAGTGCTCTGTGAGTCAGAAAAAGCCACAGCATTTAAACATCAGCCATTTTTCTTGGACTTCAAGGCCTCTGTTTTAAAAGGCCCCTTCAAGATCTAAAGGGCTTTTAACAAGACTGTAAATATCCAGGGCACACAAGGCTTGCTGCTGGCCTCTGCTTTTCCAACAGACATGCCCATGTCAGAATTTTAAAGTGTAAGATCTAGTAGGTTTATATCCACCCTTACTCACAACCACTCAGAGGGTGTTACATAAGAAATAAAATACAGCTAAAACAGAAGAGTATGAACAAGTAATTAAATAAACTTGTGATAAATCTATAATAAGTAAATTACTAAGATCCTAGCAATAAACTAAGTTCTAATATTGTGCTTAAATTGTTTAAGCAGCTTTAAATCATACTAAAGAGATGATAATCATTTTTATTGTTGAAAAGGCCTTCCAAATTTACATAAAGATATTTAAGCCAATTCTAATCATTGAGTTATCAATTCTAGTGAACTTCTAACTCGGTACAAATTTTTTCTTCACAAGTGAACGATTACAGCTGTGACAAGCCTTATCATGAAGAACCAATTACTCATATGGTAAGATCATAATATAAAAGGTTCCCCTATATGTAGTCCAATTTCAGTTTATGTGACTTGACAACAATATTCTTATGTTTTACTCATGGGTATGTACTGACCCCTCAGGTCACTCATATCCCTAGTTTTTTTATACTCCCTCAACAATTAGCCATAGCCTTAGCTACACTTAATCATTTCAAAATTTACAAAAATTTAAATTTTCAAACTACCCCCCAATGCCTCTCACTGTTTTGTATGTGCCTCCCTCCAAAGACCCATTCTTGCTGCTGTACCCATACCAACCTTAAAGGTTTACATGCGCATTTCCCAGACATTCCTATAGCCCAGCTTAAACACATTATTAATACCTGCTCCTCCTGTGCCTCCCTTATCAGAACACCTAGGATCCAAGTGCCTGGGGTCAACCCCGTGGCCTTAAGGCCAACGCTCTGTGGCAGATCGACATCATCCACATCCCACAGTTTGGCAGACAAAAGTAAGTCTTTGTAAGAATAGATACATACTCCAAGTTCATCTGGGCTACAGCCCAAATTGGTGAAAATGGGACAATTTCCCACAAAATCTTAGAAACAGACTATTTTTTTTTTTGCAAGTTTGTGTGTATCAGTTCTCTAAATTCCACTGATGAGCTAAACCAGTTTTCTTTCATCAATTTACCTATTTTGTTAATCACAGTTACCTCCAGTTTCATCCATTTTGTCCCAAAGGACAAAAATTCATTTTTTTATGTCAGAATAATATGTCTCACAATTTCTCTAGTTGATGAGTATTTAGACTCTTTGGCTATTGTGAGTAATGCAGCTATGAACATAGGGGTGCATATGTCCCTTTGAAATAATGTTTGCAATTTAGCTTTTCATGTTAAATTCTTGAGTTCTTGTTCTATACCTGCATTCCCACTGCTGCCCCTACCCAAGCCCAGTGGTCTGGTAAATACAGACCAAAAAAGAGTGTTTTGCAGTCTCCCTATCAAAGGAAGATGAGACATTGTGCCCATCTGTCAGTAACTGTGCTATAATCCATTAACCCCTCCCACATGATAAAATAATTTTAAAAAGACTCTTCAAATGAGCTGACCTATGAGAATTCCCTCTAGCCTAAACAATTGCTTCTACATGATCATCCAGTCCCCTGATACATTTGAAAGAAAATCCCTCCTTGTTTGGTTCACAATACATACCAATTATATAAAACCTATATTCAAGATCATGCCAGTATTTCTTACTTCCAGAGCCAAGATCTGTTAACTAACTTTGAAGACTAACTGACTCTTTCTAACCACTCCTACCAGTCCCATCATTCCCCTCCTTATTCCTAGACACTGTCTCCTATAGTTATTCTCCATCATCTCCAGTCTTAGCCAGAATCTTTCCATCCAACCTTACAAAGTCTCTTTATTCATCAATTCCCCTGGCCTTGACTTTCCTTCTGGAACATTTGTAGTCTGAACTGTGAAATATATTACTTTGCAACTATGGTTCTCAGCCCTGACTATAATAATTTTTAAACTACACATGCTTCAAATCCCACCCTACCAACTCACTTCCCTAAAGCCTTTATTCTGGTGGCTTGGAAAGCTCCCTAAGTTATTCTGATGTGCAGTCAGGGAAAGAAAACATTGCTTTAGAAAACATGATCTTGCAATTCTATGTAATTGCCTTTTATATCTAAGCCTTGTTTTCCCACCTAAATAGACTAATTTTGATGAATACAGATGCTATAGTTATCATTTGCCTGTGCCTTGCACCCAGTCCGCTTTTCCAGGCATAAGTAGGTGCTTAGTGACACTGAAAATGATGGAGTTATGGATTTAATAGATGCGAGGTAACAGGCCCTTGGATAGGAATGAAGGAATCTGAGCTCTGTTCCTGATTCTATAACTAGCAAGCCACTACCCTTTCTGGATTTCTGTTTCTTTGTTTATTAAATGAGGGTGATGATTAGGTTTCTGATCTTCTGAGATCTCCAAATAAATAGTATATGAGTTCTTTTCAATGTTTCACAAAGCCACTGACATTACACACTTCATATCATTTTTCAGGTAATTAATCTATCAAAATATGTATTACTAACTGATAAAGGAGAGAAATAAGAAAAGAAGTCTCTAGTCACAAAAAGAGGTTTAAAATTACTTTGAGGGACTGGGAAGTGCCATATGTGTGATTAGACAGCTAAGTGGTCAGAGGCAGAGAGAGCAAGTGGACAGGGAGGGCCATAATGGCCATCTGGACAATGATAAAGGCACACAGAGAGCATAAGAGTCAGGAGAAGTAATATATATGTAACTGCCTTCAGAACCTAGATATCACATAGGATAACCAGGGATCCCCTGGAATACTTGAAGCTTGGAGGTCTTAATCATCTGTCCTGGTGATTTAGGGAGGGTAGATCAATTAAGAAAGGGCCTAAATGTAAAAGGCTGTAGCCTTGAAATTCCCTTTTTATGCAGTTGTTTGTTAAGTGCTTTTAGTATGAGTTGCTTGTAGTATGAGGTGGAAAATTCCTTGCCCTTTTCCCTTTGAAGAACGGGAATAATCAGTAAAGGCTATCAGGTGTTTTGCAGAAGTTCTGTGTGAGGGCTAGCCTTATCAGGACCTCTGCACAGCCCCAGCAGTATACTGGTCACCAGATGGCCTGGTATGACGGTAGGGGGATGTGAGGACCTAATACCTGGTCAAGTCTTATTGGTTGTCTGGTTTTGCAAGGTTTGAAATTAGCCCGCGCTTTGCTTTATATGGACCCCACTTTTTGCTAAGTTTGAAATGATTGGATTTTGTGTTTGCTATAGCCTGTTATTGGATGTAGGTTGATAAGGTGATGTGCTTCCCCTCCCTGAATGTAGTCTGAATTCCTATAAATTGTGTGGCTTGAGCCCTGTTCGGGGTCGAGCTTGGTAGACTAACACCAGTCACCATCTCGGCCCAGATTGCAATTCATCAATAAACATCTTTGCTTCCTTGCAGTGGATGGTGGTTTGATTTATGCTCGCTAACATTTGGAGGCTCCAGTGAGATCCCTCAGACAGGAATTCCTGAGGATGCCCCATCCCGGGTCCGGACCCTCGGAGGCCTTGGAAGCCCGGCGCCGGTAAGTCAGGCCTAAATTTGTGCGGTACCATTTTCAGTTTTGTGCCTCCGGAGGACTGGTAGGTCAGGCCTGATTTTTGTGCACATCCCTGTGGGGCCTGGGGGTCTGTGGATTGCGGGATGCCGCATTGAAATCCCAGACTGCAGCGCTGGGAAGTGACAACTTCCAGGCTGCTTGGGTTGGGTGATAACTGGATCTGAAATAAGGTCCGCACCCTAAGGATCTGAAACAGGGTCCGACAGCCCAGGGTTGGGTGATAACTGGATCTGAAACAGGGTCCGCACCCTAAAGGATCTGAAACAGGGTCCAACAGCGTTCTGTCTCTTGTGGCCACACTTTGTCTGTCTCCTTTGTTTTTTCTTACTTTGGCGATTCGCGAAAAGGCTGAGCCTATTGGTGCAACTGAGGGGTCTGGCCGGAGCTACTCTCCGGTGATTCCCGAAGGCCTAACTAGCAAAATTCCTTAGTAGCAGTGGCTGGAATGGTAATCGCCCAATCTTGACTGAATGAGTGATCTGCTGCAAGTATTTGTGTGTGAATGCTGTGTGTCAGTTCTTTTTTCCCCACTTACAATCTGTTGTCGGTCTTGCAGTATTTGTGGTCTGTCTTTTTGTTTGTCTCTCCCCCTTGTTTTGTGTCATGGTACCACAAGAGGTTAAAGATTAAAAATTAGAAAAACTGGAGTCTCCACTAATAAAAACTTCTTGCAGCCCAAAAAGGGAAGAAGGTCCTAAGTGGACACCCTTTGGGTTGATAGGGAAAAAGTGTGTGAGAGTGAGAGAACGGTGTGCCAGCTGGCTGTAAAAAAACTATGAAAAGAACCTGTGAAATCTGGGGTGTTAGGTATTGTCTAGACATTTGTCTGTCTGTGTGTGTCTTGTCTGTTTGTCAGTCTGTGTTTCGTGTTCACTTACTTTCACTTTGCAGGAATGGGCCAGGCAGCATTTACCCCACTGGACCTGGTTACTCAGAGTTTGGGGGTAGGAGTGCATAAATATAAACTCATGACTTTTTGTTCCTCAGAGTGGCCCACCTTTGATGTAAGATGTGTCTCTGTGTTTTTTTGTGTCCCTGTGTCTTTTTGGTCAACATTAGAAAATCATCTCAGAGCAACGGGACCAGATTTGGTTCTGGCCTGAAGTTGCCAGCTGAATTTTGCCTTGTCTTTGTCTCTCTTTTAAGCCTGAGTAGCAGAACCATGTCCTCAGGCTGGTCCAGGCAGGACCCTGAGGGTGCCACCCCGCCCTCACAGGAATCAGGCTGGCTGGTCACAGCAGGGGCCTGGAGCCAGGTCAGGCAGCAGCTCTAGTGCAGGAGCGACACCCCGCCCTGGCTCGGTGTGGCTGTCACCCGGGACAGGCCCATGGGTGTGGATGGGTGCTAGTGCTAGCATGTGTGTGGCTTTACCCATGCCCCCAGAGCTGACTGGAGCTGTCTGCAAACTGTCCTTGGTTCTCTTGGGCTCCTCGTGGAGAGAAGCTGAAAGAATTTGTTTCTTCCTCCTTGTTTTTTTAGGGCTAGTTAAGGTTGTCCTAGGAGCTATTGGATAAAAGAAAAATCTTAATATATAAAAGTGAGATGTTTCATCTTGAAAAATTGTGAGTGCAGATCTAAATTTGTGTTTGACCAGTTATGTTGCTAAGATGTGTCTGTACTGGTTAAAAGCTGCTCTTTTCCCTTAAGCAATCAGCCCAGATATATAAATGATAAAAAGGTGGCTATTAGATGTCTTACATGTTTATATGTGTGTTTTAGGTTTGTTTTTGTGGCCTAAGAAACGTTAATCTTAAGGTTAAAAGTGTAAGTAACTTTAAAGCTGCATTCTTATCAAAGTTCTTTAAAAAAGAGTTTTCAATACAGTTCTTATGTGGTAATATAAGGGTAAAAATTCATTTGCTAAGACAGCTAAAGATTTAAAGTCTTAAGTATTTAATGTGACAATTCATCTTCTCCAAATTGATATGCAAAATATCTATTTTATAGATATTGGTCCACAGCAAATTTGGCATTTGTCTGACACTGGAAATGCTTTGAGAAGTCACTAGTATGTGTTAACTCTCTAAGTAATTAGAGTTTGTTTAAAGTTTAAAGAAAAATTTAGTTAAACTGAATTTGGTTTAGAGATCCTGGTTATGGAAATTACTACAGGAGGTTAAAAAGATAACTTTTAAATGTATGTTCTTTAAAATTCAAACAGCCTCTCAAGTTAGGTATCACACACTGAAGATGTGTCTCTATCTCTTGTGTGAAAAATGGCAGAAAGGTTATTGACATGTAAACGTTTTAAAATACCTTCTCAACTAAAGAAGTAGAACTGGCTTAGGTGAGTGAAAAATAACACAGTGGTTATATTAATGATTTTCTAGCCTGAGGCTTTTGCTCTGGTTTTCCTCTTTATATCTTTCTGCTTTTAAAAATTATCTGGTTTGTTTTAAGACGCTGTCAGAGATTTATTCTTGGCAAATGGTATTTTTGGTCTGATAGAATATTTGTTTTGGCAAATCCTGATTTAACAAAATTATTATTTTGAATATTTAAGTTATGAGGTTTATTTTAGCCTTTTAAGTTGCCACATTAGAGTTCTAAGGGGTAAAATCTATTAAGAGTTTTATATCTACACTTACTCATGATAGCTTTGTGATGAGTAAAGATCTTAACAAAAACTGTTTTGATATTGTGCTTAAATTGTCCAAGCAGTTTAAAATAATGCTAAAAAAGTGGTGATCATTTTATTATGTCAACACATTAGATATTGACTTTATATACTATACTGGTATATCTGTTTGTTAAAAAGACCTTCTAAAATTACATAGAGATGTATAGGCAAATTCTGGTCATTAGACTGTCAATTTTGGTAAGCTCTTAATCTGGTTTTGTGTATGTCTTACTGGTTACAAATGTACGAGTACAGCAGTGATACCCCTTCAATCATACTGCCAGGTTCTCTTAGGGGGTCTCCAAGAGGCAGTAAAATGGCCCACAAATTTCTCTAAGGTAAATAGAATGACACTAAATTTGGCCTTTTGTTGCTCAAATCTGCCCCAGGTGTTAGAAAAAAGTTACAGAAGACAGAAAGATTTAAAAAAAAAGATGAGAGATTGCTCAGAAGGTTTTTAAGAAGTTGGTAAATGTTTTGACATTAGACTTTGGAAAGAAAGAAAAAAAAGAGAAAGAAAGAGAAAGTTGGGGCAGTGCCCAGAGGGAAAAGGAAAGTCAGAAAGATGGGGCTAAGGGTAGAGAAAGATCAATGATGTTACTGCAAAGAAAAAGGACACTGGAAGAAAGGCTGTTTTATCAACAAGCCATTTAGACTGCTTGTGGGTGAACTTAAAGGCATAAGCCGGGGAGTGCTGACCCAAAAACTTGGGCCATGGCACAGACCCGTTGCCTATTTGTCAAATATTGGGCCCAGTGGCTGCTGGATGGACAAAAATGACTGAGGACAATAGCACCTATGGCACAGCTGGTAAGGAAAGCAGACAAGCCATCACCGGGGCAAGTCCAATGCCCACCTAACCTGCTACCAAGTTCTGTTCCTAGACCAGCCATGAGTGAAATTCAGTGCTGCCACCGGTCTGAACTCTGCCACCCTGATGTTGGAGACAGATCCTGAGGCTCCCCGCAAAAGCATGACTGCCAAGAGGTATGCCTTTGCTACATGGCATGTACATGGAGCGTGTGGGGAGAGAAGATTCCTGACTCCCACCGGGAAGATGATCCAGCACAAAGAACCTACTGGAGGCCGTATGGACCCTGCAAGAAGCAGCCATGACCCATTGTTCCAGACATCAGAAAAGAAACTAGAGGGCAGATGAAGCAACTTGTGTAGCTACACAGCAAGCAGAGCCAGCCTTGGTATTGATTCTACTAGACTCCCTGCTTCCAAAGGACCCTGGATACAGTAAGGAGAAATAAGATGGGATTAGGACCAGAGACTAAATAGATTTTACAGAAGTAAAATCAGAGACTTTTGGGTATAAGTACACATTTTCAAGTTGGGTAGAGGTTTAACCAATAAAGTCTGAGGGGGCATACATGGTGACCAAGAAAATTTTAGATAAAATAGTGCAAGGTGGAGAGCTGCCTCTCACCATTGGTTCTGATAAGCAGACATTCACACAAGTCTCAGTCAGTGGCCTGAGAAAAGGGAACAAATTAGAAATTTCATTGTGCTAACGAGCCCCATATCCCTGGGCAGGTAGAGAGGTAAATTAGACCTTAAAGGAGACTTTAACTAAATTAACCCTTGAAACTGGCAGGGGATGGGTATCGCTCCTGGCTCAGGCCCTTCTGAGAGTACACTGTTTCCCATTGTAAAAAAAACTGTCTCCCTTTGAAATGGTTTTTGGCAGACTGCTACTGTCATGATCTGTGATGCTCTTGTCTCTGATCCATTCCACAACTGTTACCAAGTTCTTACAGATCTCCAGCCTATATTGCAGGACAATTAGAATGCTGTGCTACAAGCCTTTGAAAAGGACTCTGTCACCTGCTGCCTGCTCCACAAGGCACACCCAGTGAGAAAGACCTTATATTGTGATCCTGAGTACACCAACTGCTGCAAAGGTTGCAGGAAAGTGCCACTAGATTCATCACACTCCTTTGAAGAGGACAGTTGCTGATCCCACTGACCCAAAAGAAAAAAAAGATGAAGATGAATCAAAGATTTGATTCTCAGCTAAGACAAGTGGGGAATGTAAAAGGCAGTAGCCTTGAAATTCCCTTTTTATGCAGTTGTTTGTTAAGTGCTTTTAGTATGAGTTGCTTGTAGTATGAGGTGGAAAATTCCTTGCCCTTTTCCCTTTGAAGAACGGGAATAATCAGTAAAGGCTATCAGGTGTTTTGCAGAAGTTCTGTGTGAGGGCTAGCCTTATCAGGACCTCTGCACAGCCCCAGCAGTATACTGGTCACCAGATGGCCTGGTATGACGGTAGGGGGATATGAGGACCTAATACCTGGTCAAGTCTTATTGGTTGTCTGGTTTTGCAAGGTTTGAAATTAGCCCGCGCTTTGCTTTGTATGGACCCCGCTTTTTGCTAAGTTTGAAATGATTGGATTTTGTGTTTGCTATAGCCTGTTATTGGATGTAGGTTGATAAGGTGATGTGCTTCCCCTCCCTGAATGTAGTCTGAATTCCTATAAATTGTGTGGCTTGAGCCCTGTTCGGGGTCGAGCTTGGTAGACTAACACCAGTCACCATCTCAGCCCGGATTGCAATTCGTCAATAAACATCTTTGCTTCCTTGCAGTGGATGGTGGTTTGATTTATGCTCGCTAACACTAAGTAGATGTAACTGGACATGATTATGCTTAGAAAAATAGAGATGAAATCACAGGGTGATTTCACTCACATGTGGAATTTAGAGGACTGAAATACATGACCCTGAAAAACAAGCAAAAACCAGAAACAAATGGTCTCTAAGAATTTGTGAAAACTGTGGTGGTTATTATTGGGAGGGTAAAAGGCACAAAATTTTGATGGTTGATGTGGTGTGAAACTATACTGTATAACCCTATAATCTTGTAATATATTTGTTGGGAAATTGTGGGGAGGTGGTGGAGCCTGGCAGTGCTTAACCTATGAGGTGAGTTCACCTGGTAAGTCTCTCTCTCTATGGAGGGGTTGAGCAAAAAAGGGGGATACATGAACCTCAGAAGGATGGTGGCCATATAAGTCTTCCCTCCCCCACAAAATGCATCTTCCCACCAACGGACAGTTTTGTTAAGCCTGCACCACCCCATTTCCATGCTAGTATGGCCCATCCCTTTATTATCTACATATCAATCTTCTGCTTTGTCTTACAGATGACTAAAGGCCTGCTTCCTAATTCCCCTCAGGGTATTGCTATCCTAGCAGTTGAACCCCTAGCAACCGTTGCTGGGGAGGTGCCTTTCTCCTAACTATGTATGTGTAGTTGCCCATGTTCTTACCTGGAGGAGGGGGAGGGTGCAGATGAGGAGCCTAACTCTGGCCATTTTGCAGTTGGTGCCATGTGGCCTAATGAGGTGTGCTCCTGCCTGACTCTGCAGCATTCAAATGAATAAAGATTTGTATTGCCTTGCTGCCTCATTCTTGGTTCCTGGGTCATCTCTCTCTCCCACAACACTAGCCCAACATATATTATTTACCACAAAAATAAAAACTAAATAAATAATAAAAAGGAAAGAATCCCTTGGCTTGGTCTTCTTTCAGATGGCTTCCTATGCTTCTAGATTAATATATTTTGTCATTATTATTGTCAACTCAAGTAGAGTAGAGGCACTTACTTATCAGCAAATGATGCCTAGGGTCAATACCTATCACTGATGATAGTGGGGAATGGCATAGGCTCAGCAGCTGCCCTAGTGACATATAATTTCTAGACTTGTAAAGGGCAACAGGAGCCAATGAGAGGATGACTTTGCTTCCACAAAGCCCCAGTTTCCCTAGTCTGTGTTCCATTATTTTCCTTTTCTTGTCAATCAGTGTTGAACTGGGATGCATTGGATCGACCTTCTTGTGGTGCATCCCGTGAGTACCCATTCATTGGGGAAACTGACGATCCTTCCTAGCCGAATGAATACACATGGATCCCAGTCACTTTCAAAGCCAGCAACAAGCAGCTCCTGACAGCTTTCAACCTGACCTGTTGACTGGCTACGGAAGAAGGGCAAATGCTAGAAGAAGAAGAAGTGTTGAACTAACCTCTCTGCCAATTACTGCATGCCATAATCACAGACAAGATACATGTTTGATGACTGAGTTGATCATCATTTTCATGACACAACCCTTGTTTTCCTCTTCAAACACTTATTTTTACAATCACTGATAGTGAGTGAGGTTTTTACATAAACTTAGTACTTTTACCTTGTTCCTTACCACTAGAGCTTCTGAGATTTCACATTTTCACTTTGGCTTGTACTTTTTATCAGCCATGTTTGAGAAGAAAATGTCGCTGCATAGAAATAAGAAGAGGGACTTATGACTTCTGAACCCAATATCAACCTCAGCTCTTATCTGAAATTGGATCCAACTTAAGAATTTTAAAAGCTCCACAAAGAAAATCATGGCTTAACATTACAAAGTTTGCATCCAGAGTCCATTTTCATTAAAGGCTGATCAAATGAAGTTATTATAAGTTAGTGTTCAGGTTTATCAGATGGCCTGCGATATGTATTCTGTAAATGTGATAGAAATGTCAAGGAGAGAATTTGGTTGGGAGGGCCTTCTTTACAACTCTTTGTTTCTGCCTTGACTCAAAATATTTGTTTCCACATCATGTTTTTTGCTCCTATGTACAGCAGGAAGACTTGCTGATATGACTGGCAACTAAATGCATTAGTTTGGGTCTCTGCATTGAGAAGCACATAACTGTGAAATAGACTTGGTCTTATCTTTGCCACATCTGATGAAGGAAAACCTAGACTTCATATCCTGACCCTGATCTCCCAATTCCATTTTGGGATCAGGACCACCAGGAACTTCTTGGAAAAGATTAATTTGTTCCCTCTTTGATTTTCAGTATAAGTCACATGCTTGTATTATCTCTCTCTCTCTCTCTCTCTCTCTCTCCTTTTTCTTTATTTCTTTCCTAATTTCTTTCTTTATTGAGCTTGGGGTCTTGTACATGCATGATATCACTTCTCAGGATCATTGTTTCCCTCACCTCAAGTTTTCTCTGTTCTATCAAACAAAAAAAAAAATAAATAAAGGAAAAAAAGAAATGGCCACTGGGAGTAGTGAATTTGCCATGCAGGTGTGGAGCCTCAGCAATAAACCTAGTGACAAAAATAAATAGAGGAGGTAGCTGGAGGTGTGGCTTATGGAGTAAAAGCAGTGGCATTTTGCTCTCCCCAATCAACTAGGAAAAGCAATGAAGATCACCTGAAAGATCAAATAAAAAAAAAAAAAACACCATAATCTCCAAAAACTCACCAAGCCACAGGTAAGTATGAACATGTGTGACTTTTGGACAGAAAGAGGGTGAGGATCCCCAGGACTAAAAGGTCATACTAGGGATGGCTGGCACCAGATTCAGACTAGGAGTTTAGCAATGAAGTTCACCACTTCCAGGTTCAAGTTGAAGAAATAATGGTAGGAAGGAAGGAAGGAAGGAGAGAGAGAAGAGAGAGAGAGAGAGAGAGAGAGAATTACCTAAGCCACAGGTAAATACAGACACATGTGGCTTGAGGACAGAAAAGGGGTACTTAGATGATTACCAGGACTAAAAACTGGTGCTCAGAGACAGCAGGCTCCAGTTCCTAGATTTAGTTTTAGCAACAAAAAGATTGTTAAAAAGAAAAGGAACAAAAAACACACCTAAAATTCTATGACTTAAACTGTGACTTCTGGAGTCTCCATAGCTGTTGGCCAACAGAGGCTGGAACAGCAGTACGGAGACCCTATATTGACATCAGTGTCACAAAACTGGCCTGTTGACTCAGGATAAAAATATCCCTTACCACACCAAGATATATAAACAAGGAAATTGAATGCCTTAACCACAGTGCCTCCTGATAACACAACAGCAAAATGAACACTAAATAAGAAAACTGCAGACAGCGATGATAAAAACCGCAAATGCCCAGACAGAAGTAAATCTAGAAAAAATGCTGAACGGGGCCAGGTAAAAGCAAACTGGATTAAGCCCACATGGCATGAGCACAGAAACCTGTGTAGGGATTCCAGATGCCTGGCTCCAACTTCTCAGGTTCAATCCCCCACATCACCATATGCCAGAGCTGAACAGTAAGTATTCTGGTAAAAAAAAAAATTTAATTAAATTAAAGGAAATGAAACCAAGAAATGGAAATATATGCCATGTTCATGGATTAGAAGAATTAATATCATCAAAATGAATACTCTCGCCAGAGCCATATTTAAATTTAATGTGGTACCCATCAAAGTCCCACCCAGTTTCTTTAAGAGAATAGGACAAAAATTAGAGTCTTATATCTGGAACCAGAAAACAACTATAATCACCAAAAAAACTGGAGGAAAAGAAACAGAAATGGAGGCATCACACTCCCAGAACTCAAACTATATTATAAGGCTACCATACTCAAAACAGCCTGGTTCTGGAATGAAAATAGGTACAGTGGAACAGAATTAAAATAAAAACTAAAACAGACCTATGGAAATCTAATCTTTGATCTTCTTCTAGCGTTTGCCCTTCTTCCGTAGCCAGTCAACAGCTTCAGATTGAGCCTGATGTAAAGTTTCGAGACCTCCTTTGAATCTGGAGAGGTGGCAGTCGTTGACTATGTGGGTCATAGTCTGTCTGTAGCTGCAGGGGCAGTTCGGGTCGTCTCTGGCTCCCCAGCGATGGAACATAGCAGCACACCGGCCATGGCCTGTTCGATAGCAATTAAGGAGGGCCCAATCATAATGTGCTAGGTCAAAGCCGGGTTGACGCTTGCAGGGGTCTGTGATGAGGTGTTTGTTCTTTACCTCAGCTGACTGCCAACTCTGTTTCCAAGAGACTGGAACAGAGAAGTTCAGTGTAGGCGTAGGGGACCAGATTGGATGATGAGACGTCAAGCGTTGGACAGGGTGGGCGAAGATATCCACGTATATTGGCAGGTCCGGTCGAGCGTAGACGTGGGAAATGAACTTAGATGATGCCGCATCCCAACGAATATCTGGCGGGATATCTGTTGCTAAGAACTGGCAGCCATGGAACCGGGGTGGAACGGATGGTTCCAGAAATTATCCTCATGGAGGAATATAATTTGGAATTGACCAAGTGGACATGGGGGCTACGGAACCATACTGGGGCACAGTATTCTGCAGTGGAATAGCATAATGCCAGAGATGATGATCGTAGTGTGGAAGCGCTCGCGCCCCATGAAGAGCTGACCAGTCTTGCAATGATGTTATTCCTCGCGCCCACCTTTGCTGCAGTTTTTATGAGATGTTCGTGAATCTTTGATAAGGGGGCCAAAGGACTAAATGAAGGAAGGAGGCTGTCTTCAATAAATGGTACTAGGAAAACTGGGTTGAAACCTGCAGAAGAATGAAACTGAACCACCTTATCTCACCAGAAACAAAAATCAACTCCAAATGGATCAAGGACATGGATGTTAGACCGGAAACTATAAAATACTTAGAGGAAAACATTGGTGAAATACTTTCCCACCTAAACCTCAAGGACATCTTTGATGATACAAACCCAATTGCAAGGAAGATTAAAGTGAAACAAACTAATGGGACTACATCAAATTGAAAAACTTCTGCACAGCCAAAGAAACTATCACACAAACAAAGAGACCCTCACAGAACTGGAGATGATCTTCACATGCCAAACATCAGACAAGAGACTAATCACCAAAATATACAGAGAACTCAGCAAACTTAGCACCAAAAAAGCAAATGGCCCCATCCAAAAATGGGCAAATGATATGAACAGAACATTCACTAAAGAGATCCAAAAGGCTAACAGACACATGAAAAATTGTTCCAGGTCACTGATTGTCAGAGAAATGCAAATAAAGACAACATTGAGATACCACCTCACCCGTGAGAATAGTATACATCAAAAAGGACAACAGCAACAAATGCTGGAGAGGTTGTCAGGACAATAGAACCCCATTGCACTGCTGGTGGGACTGTAAATTGGTCCAACCTCTGTGGAGAGCAGACTGGAGAACTCTCATAAGGCTAGCCATTGAATTTCCATGTGACCCAGTAATTCCTCTCCTAGGGATATACCCCAAGGACACCATGACATCCAACCAAAGAGATATGTGTACACTGATGTTCATAGCAGCACAAAATTGTAATAGCTAAAACCTGGAAGCAACCCAGATGCCCAATAACAGATGAATGGCTGAGAAAGCTGTGGTATATATACACAATGGAATACTATGTAACTGTTAAGAACAATGAACCCACCTTCTCTGACTCATCTTGGATGGAGCTAGGAGGAATTATGTTAAGTGAACTAAGTCAGAAATTCAAAGATGAGTATGGGATAATCCCAGTCATAAACAGAAGTTGAGAAAGAAGAACTGAAAGGGAAACTCAAAGCAGGATCTAACTGAATTTGAAGTAGGGCACCAAAGTAAAACTCTCTGGGTGGAGGGTTAGGGTGCTTCAGTGGTGGACTGTGGGGGAGGATGGGATGGGACACAGTCTTTTGGTGGTGGGGATGGTGTTTATATACACTCTTATTAACTTGTAGTCATATAAATCACTAATTAATATGAGTGTGGAAAAATTTATTGAATCTTTCAAACTTTTTAATGAACAGACCATAGGCTGAATCTCTGAAATGTTGACTTTTCTAAAAGATTAGACCAGAAGAGCAGAAGCAACTAGTGGCATTGCTTTATAATATATATATATATATATAACATCAAAGGACAAATTATAGTGAGGTGATGTATGATATAGCAAATCCTAACAATGGGATTTTCAAAGTCAATCCCATTGTCAAACAATTTGATTATAAAAATAACTATCTATTGCCTTCTTAAACCTTAAAACAGCAGGAACCTTCTATTTCCTGTATAAAGCCCAAATTTCCCCCAGTCCTATAACAGATACATAGTGATCCACTGTGTATATATACCACAGCTTTATCAGCCATTCATCTGTTGTTGGGCACCTGGGTTGCTTCCAGGTTTTAGCTATTACAATTTTGTGCTGCTATGAACATCAGTGTACACATATCTCTTTGGTTGGATGTCATGGTGTCCTTGGGGTATATCCATAGGAAAGGAATTACTGGGTCACATGGAAATTCAATGGCTAGCCTTATGAGAGTTCTCCAGACTGCTCTCCACAGAGGTTGGACCAATTTACAGTCCCACCAGCAGTGCAGTGGGGTTCCATTGTCATGACAACCTCTCCAGCATTTGTTGCTGTTGTCCTTTTTGATGTATACTATTCTCACAGCGGTGAGGTGGTGTTGTCTTTATTTGTCAATGTTGTCTTTATTTGCATTTCTCTGACAATCAGTGACCTGGAACAATTTTTCATGTGTCTGTTAGCCTTTTGGATCTCTTTAGTGAATGTTCTGTTCATATCCTCTGCCCATTTTGGGATGGGACCATTTGCTTTTTTGTTGCTGAATTTGCTGAGTTCTTTGTATATTTTGGTGATTAGTCTCTTGTCTGATGTTTGGCATGTGAAGATCATCTCCAGTTCTGTGAGGGGTCTCTTTGTTTGTGTGATAGTTTCTTTGGCTGTGCAGAAGTTTTTCACTTTGATGTAGTCCCATTGGTTTGTTTCACTTTAATCTTCCTTGCAATTGGGTTTGTATCATCAAAGATGTCCTTGAGGTTTAGGTGGGAAAGTGTTTCACCAATGTTTTCCTTTAAGTATTTGATAGTTTCCAGTCTAACATCCATGTCCTTGATCCATTTGGAGTTGATTTTTGTTTCTGGTGAGATAAGGTAGTTCAGTTTCATTCTTCTGCATGTTTCAACCCAGTTTTCCCAGTACCATTTACTGAAGACAGCCTCCTTCCTTCATTTAATCCTTTGGCCCCCTTATCAAAGATTAGATTTCCATAGGTCTGTTTTAGTTTTTCTTTTAATTCTTTTCCACTGTACTTATTTTCATTCCAGAACCAGGCTGTTTTGAGTATGGTAGCCTTATAATATAGTTTGAGTTCTGGGAGTGTGATGCCTCCATTTCTGTTTCTTTTCCACCAGTTTTTTTTTTTTTTTTTTTTTTTTGGTGATTCTAGGTGTTTTCTGGTTCCAGATATAAGACTGTGATTTTTGTTCTATTCTCTTAAAGAATCTAAGTGGAACTTTTATGGGTATCGCATTAAATTTGAATATGGCTCTGTGGAAAATGTTCATTTTGATCATATTAAATCTTTCAGTTAATAATCTTGGTATTTCTTTCCCTTTCAATCCATGAGCATGGTAAGTCATTCCATTTCTATTTCTTTGAATAGTGACTCATCGTTTTTTGTATGCAAGTCTTTCACTCTTTGGTCAGCTTTATTCTTAGGTATTTTATTGATTGTACTGCAACAGTAAATGGTTGTGATTTTTTTTTTAACAAAGGATAAATTAACAAAACCATAGGGTAGGAGGGGTACAACTTCACACAATTCCCACCACCTAGTCTCCATATCGCACCCCCTCCCCTGATAGCTTTCCATTCTCTATCCCTCTGGGAGCATGGACCCAGGGTCAATGTGGGTTGTAGAAGGTGGAAGGTCTGGCTTCTGTAATTGCTTCCCTGCTGAACATGGGCATTGACTGGCCGGTCCATACTCCCAGTCTGCCTCTCTCTTTCCCTAGTAGGGTGGGTCTATGGGGAAGATGAGCTCCAGGACACATTGGTGGGGTCTTCAGTCCAGGAAAGCCTGGCCAGCATCCTGATGACATCTGGAACCTGGTGACTGAAAAGAGAGTTAACATACAAAGCCAAACAAATTGTTGAGCAATCATGGACCCAGAGCCTGGAATAATGGAGAAGAAGTGTTAGGGGGATACTCACTGCAAACTCTAGTGTACTTCTGCTTTCAGGTATATATTTTACAGTAGTTTATGGATACGTGTGAACATATGCTCTCTCTCTCACAGAAATTGGTGTATATCTAGGTTTTGGGACTTTGTTAGAAAGTGAACCACCGGAGATGAAATTAGAATATACTATGAAAGGAAAGGTCTCACACAAGTAATGAAGCTGAAGGGTTGTCATTCCACACGTGAAGTCTCTGGACAAAGTCTGAAGTGAAGCATGTTGAGGTGGCAATCATTGCATTGATTAGGTTGTGATCGGCAGATGCAATATTATTTGATATGGATTGGGAGAGACATACGGGAAAGTGGGCCCTATCCAAGGGTTCCAGGACTGGGGGATTTAGAGGCTCTATAATGGAGATGTGAGGTTCCTGCTGTCTTAGGGTTCCAAAAGACAATTGCTAGTTAGTGTTGTCATCACATTATTTGGTAATTGGGTTAACTTTGAAAAGTACTTTTGTTAGGGTTTGTTGTACAGTACCCAGTATCTTGTATATAGCTGTGCTATTGGTTGCTTCTGATCTACTTGGTCTAGGCTTTTCAGATAGTCTGCATATCAAAAACACAGCCTATATATTAAAAAGATTCAGTCTGTGTTTTAAAAAACTTTGACACATACGATTAATTTTCCCCCTCTTGTATTAATTAACTAGTGATTTATATGACTACATTTTACTAGGAGTGTACATAAACACCATTCCCACCACGAAAAGACTGTGACCCATCCCTCCCACCCACGCCCACCCCACACTGGCCCAGGAAGCTGAATGTCTACTCCTCACCACAGGGTTTTTACTTTGGTGCCCTACTTACAATTTAGTCAAATCCTTCTTTTTAGTATCCCTTTCAGATCTTCTTCCTCAACTTCTGTTGATTAGTGGGATCATCCCATACTCATTTTTATCTTTCTGACTTAGCTCACTTAACATAATTCCTTCTATCTCTGTCCAAGATGGGTCAGAGAAGGTGGATTCATTGTTCTTGATAGCTGCATAGTATTCCATTGTGTATATATACCACATCTTCCTCAGCCACTCATCTGCTGTTGGGCAGCTGGGTTGCTTCCAGGTTTTAGCTATTATGAATTGTGCTGCTATGAACATAGGAGTACACACCTCTCTTTGGTTGGGTGTTATGGAGTCCTTGGGGTATAAGCCCAGGAGAGGAATTACTGGATCATATGGATGGTCCATGTCTAGCCTTCTGAGAGTTTTCCAGACTGCTCTCCACAGAGGCTGGACCAATTTACATTCCCACCAGCAATGTAAAAGGGTTCCTCTGTCCCCACAACCTCTCCAGCATTTGTTGCTGCTGTCCTTTTTACTGTATGCCATTCTTACAGGAGTGAGGTGGTATCTCAATGTTGTCTTAATTTGCATATCTCTGACCATCAGGGACCTAGAGCAGTTTTTCATATGTTTTTAACCTTTTGGATCTCTTCTGAGGTGAATGTTTTGTTCATATCCTCTGCCCATTTTTGGATGGGGTCATTTGCTTTTTTGGTGCTGAGATTGCTGAGCTCTTTATATATTTTGGTTATTAGTTTCTTGTCTGATGTATGGCATGTGAAGATCTTCTCCCACTCTGTGAGGGGTCTCTCTGTTTGTTTAATTGTTTCTTTGGATGTGCAGAAGCTTTTCAATTTGATGTAGTCCCATTGGTTTGTTTCTGCTTTAGTCTTCCTTGCAATTGGGTTTGTATCATCAAAGATGTCCTTGAGGTGTAGGTGGGAAAGTGTTTTACCAATGTTTTCCTCAAAGTATTTGATTGTTTCTGGTCTGACATCTAGGTCTTTGATCCATTTGGAATTGATTTTTGTTTCTGGTGAGATAAAGTGGTTCAATTTCATTCTTCTGCATGTTACAACCCAGTTTTCCTAGCACCTTTTATTGAAGAGAGCCTCCTTCTTCCATTTAATCCTTTAGGCCCCCTTATCAAAGATTAGATGTCCATAGGTGTGGGGATTTATTTCTGGGCTTTCAATTCTGTTCCACTAGTCTGTGTGCCTAGTTTTGTTTCAGTACCAGGCTGTTTTGATGATATGGCTTTATAATATAGTTTGAGATCTGGGAGGGTGATGCTTCCATTTCTGTTTCTTTTCCTCAAGATGGTTTTGGCAATTCTAGGTGTTTTCAGGTTCCAGATAAATGATTGTAGTGTTTGTTCTATTCTCTTAAAGAAGCTTGGTGGAACTTTGATGGGTATTGCATTAAATTTGTATATGACTCTGCGGAGAATATTCATTTTGATGATGATGTTTCTTCTTCCAATCCATGAATATGGGATATCTTTCCATTTCTTGGTATCAGTTTCTATTTCCTTGAGTAGCGACTCATAGTTTTCAGTATACAAGTCTTTCACTTCTTTGGTCAACTTTATTCCTAGGTATTTGACTGATTTTGCTGAAACAGTAAATGGGAGTGATTTCTGGCTGTCTTCTTCTTCATATTTAGTGTTTGCATAAAGAAATGCCACTGATTTTTGTACACTGATTTTGTAGACTGATACCTTGCTATATTGCCTCATAACTTCCAGTAGTTTTCTGCTGGATTCTTTAGGTTTTTCTATGTATACTATCATATCATCTGCAAATAGTGAGAGTTTGACTTCTTCCCTTCCAATCTGTATTTTTTGATTTCTTTCTCTTGCCTGATTGCTATGGAAAGAACTTCCAATACTATGTTGAAGAGTAATGGTGACAGTGGAAAGCCCTGTCTAGTCTTCGATCTGAGGGGGAATGCTTTCAGCTTCTGTCCATTGAGTATGATGTTGGCTGTAGGTTTGCTATATATTGACTCCACTATCTTGATGAATTTCCAATCTATTCCCATTTTTTGTAAAGCAAGAATGGGTGTTAGATTTTGTCTAAGGCTTTCTCTGCATCTATTGAGATAATCATGTGGTTTTTGGCTTTGCTTTTATTGATGTGGTGAATGACATTGATTGACTTACATATGTTGAACCAGCCTTTTATTCCTGGGATGAAATCCACTTGGTCGTGATGAACAATCTTTTTGATATGCTCCTGTATCCGGTTGGCCAAGATCTAGTTTAATACTTTGGCATCTATGTTCATCAGAGATATTGGTCTGTAGTTTTCCTTTTTTGTTCTGTCCCTATCAGATTTTTGTATCAGGGTGATGTTGGCTTCATAGAAGGTATAAGGGAGTATCCCTGTTTCTTCAATCTTATGGAAAAGTTTGAGAAGTATGGGTACTAACTGTTTTCTGAAAGTTTTGTAGAATTCATTTGTGAAGCCATCTGGTCCAAGACTTTTGTTGTTGGGGAGATTCTTAATAACGGTTTCAATTTCTTTGTCTGTGATAGGTGCATTTAGATTTTGTAGTTCTTCTTGGTTCAGTTTTGGAAGGGCATATGCTTCTAGGAATTGTTCCATTTCTTCCAGATTCTCTAGTTTGGCGGCGTATAGTTCTTTATAGAAGTTTCGCAGGATTCTCTTGATTTCTGTGGTGTCAGTTGTGATATCTTCTCCATCGTTTACAATTCTATTAATTTGAGTCTTCTCTTTTTTGTTTGGTGAGCCTGGCTAGGGGTTTGTCAATTTTGCTTAATCTTTCAAAGAACCAACATTTGGCTTCATTGATATTTTGTATGGTTCTTTTATTTTCCATATTGTTTATTTCTGCTCGAATTTTAGTGATCTCTGTCCTTCTGGTTTCTTTAGGGTTCCTTTGTTTCTCTTCCTCTAAGTCCTTGAGGTGTGCTGTAAGGTCATTCATTTGAGCTTTTTCTTGTTGTTTAATATGTCATTGTATAGCTATAAGTTTCCCTTTCAGTACTACTTTAGCTGTGTCCCAAATATTTTGATAGATTGTGTCTTCATTTTCATTTGTTTTGAGGAACATTTGAATTTCCTGCTTGAGTGAATCTCTGACCCAGTGGTTTTTAAGGAGTATGTTATTTAGTTTCCAAATTCTGTGACTTTTAATAATTTTCTGTTTGTTGTTAAATGTTAGTTTTACTCCACTGTGGTGTGAGAAGATACTTGTGATGATTTGATGCTCTTGAATTTTGATGCTGTCTTGGTGGCCTAACATGTGGTCTATCCTTTAGTATGTGTTATGTGGATTTGAAAAGAAGGTGTATTCCAGTTTTGTGGGGTGAAGTACTCTGAAAATGTCCCAGAGGTCTAGTCTGTCAATCTCTTCATTCAATTCTCTTGTATCTTTGTTGGTTCTCTGCTTTGTTGATCTGTCTAAGTGTGAGAGTGGGGTATTGAAGTCTCCCACTATTATTGTATTACTATTGGTGTAATTTTTGAAATTCTTTCAGTAAGTGCTTGACATATTTAGATGGTCCCTCATTGGGTGCATAGATGTTAAAATTGTTAAGTATTCTTGGCTGATTAATCCTCTAATCATTATGTAATGTCCTTGCCTATCTTTTATTACTTTATTTAATTTAAAATCTATTGTGTCTGAGATGACAATGGCTGTTCCTGCCCTTTTTTGTGGTCCGTTAGCCTGTATGAAAGTTTTCCATCCTTTCACTTTAAGTGTGTGTTTACCTTGTTGTGATAGATGGGATTCTTGCAAGCAGCATATGGTTGGGTTATGTTTTCTGATCCATCCCCCCACCCTGTGCCTTTTGATGGGTGAGTTTAAGCCAGTGACATTTATTGATATTATGGATTTAGTGTATTGTAGTGCCATTGTTCAAAAAAATTTTTTTTCTTTGCTCTGATATATTGCAAGTATTTTAGTGATGTTCTTGTTTACAAGAGGTTTTTTAGAACCTCTTTCAGGGCCGGTTTGGTGATGGTTGCCTCCTTTTATTATTGTTTGTCTAAGAAGATTTTGATCCCTCCATCTAGTTTGAATGAAAGTCTAGCAGGATATATTATCCTTGGTTGAAACCCTTTTTCATTCAGGGCTCGATAGATATCTTGCCATTCTCTTCTGGCTTCTAGAGTCTGAGTGGAGAAGTCTGCAGATAATCTTATGGGTTTTCTCCTGTATGTGATGTTTTGTTTCTCTCTTGCAGGCTTTAGGATCCTTTCTTTATCTTTACTCCTTCTCCTTGTGACTATGATGTGTCTTGGTGTCTTCAGGTCTGGGTTGATTCTGTTTGGAACTCTCTGGGCCTCTTGAATCTTGATGTCCTTTTTGTTATTCAGGTCTGAGAAGTTTTCTTCTATTATTTCCTCTAGAATATTTGTTTCCCCTTCCTCTGGCAGGCCAATTATATGAATGTTACTTCTTTTGAGATCATCCCATATGTCTCTGTTGTTTTCACTGTCTCTCAATCTCTTTTTGATCTCTTTCACCTCTTTCTTAGTTTTCTCTAAGTCATCCTCTGTCTGTTTTCTGCTTCTGTTAGTCTGCTTTCCCTTCCCTCAGTTTCTTTCTTCATTACAGCTATTTCAGCTTTCAGTTCTCTAATTGCCTCAAGATCATCAGTATTTTCCTTGGGGGTCTCAACTGTTGTTTGCCTAATACTGCCATTCCTTTCCTCCAATGTTGTTTTTACTTCTGTGATTAATAAGTTTATTATTGCTTGCATACTTTTCTTATCTATGGTTACTTCTGGCTGATTTGTAGTTTCTTCTGGGCTCTTGTCTTCATTTATTGGAGTAGCAGTTTTATTTGTTTTTGATCTACCCATTTTTTTTATTTATGTGGTTTTTTTTATGCTCTGTTGTTCCTCAGTTGTTGTGTCTTGCGTACAAGCAACACTATACTAAATACCTTTATGACAATTGCACTCACCAACCTCAGGAATTACGGTAGCAACTGAAGCAAGTACTGAAGCAGTTTAATCATTACCAGTTAGCCAAACAATGTCTCCAGTCCATGAAAAAATAGTAACCAAATCCCAGCAAAGAAGAAAGAGAAAATAAAGACGGGATAGCAAGAATAGACAGTTATGCAAATCTACTATCCACTGTATATTCTAGGGGTAACAACAGGTTAAAGGGAAGTATAGCAGAGATACACAAGTAGAGCGTCCACTCTGAGTCAGATTTCTTCCCCAAAATAATTCACAAATTCAGAACGGCAAAGAAGAAGGAAGGAAGAAGTGTGTAACAAGATAAAAAACAAAAAAGAAACAAGAAAGAGAAATGAGAAAAGATAAGAAAAAGAGCTGTAATTAAAGAGCAGTGAAAGGAAAGTTTTTTTTATTACTTTATTTTTAATTTAATTTAATTGTTTTAATTAGCTAGGAGGAGGAGGAAGGGGAGAGTCTGTAGAGGAGGTAGGCGTAACTAGACATGTTCTTCCCACAATAGATAAGCTGCCCACTACCCTAGCAATAAAGATACCTTAAGAGTTAATTCTGATCAACCTAAAGGAGGGGGGGAAGATATGCCTTTATATAATATCAATAATAAAATAGAGCAGGGTAAAAAAAAAAACCTGTCCCAGATTACCTCAAACCTCGTGAGCAGAGGCAGCTGATTGTTAAGAAAAAAAATTAAAAAATAAAAATAAAATATACCTCAGGACTAGACAAGGATAGCTGAAATAGACAGGCAAATCTACTATCCACTGTATATTCTTGGGGTAGTTAAAGGCGTAAGGGAAGTTGTGCAGAGATACTCGCAGTGAGAGTCCACTCTGAGTCAGAATTCTTCCCCAAAATAATTCCCAAAAGTGTATCAGTGAAATCACACTGTTTGGTGGTGTGGGTAATGGGGCCTGTGGCTTTGTAAACTGTAGGATTAAGGAAGAAAGGATGACAAGAATGAGAAAAAGAAAAAAGAGAGAGAGAGAGAAAAGAAAAAGATAAGAAAAAGAACTATCATAAAAGAGCGGTGAAAGGAAAGAGTTTTTTATTTATTTATTTTTTATTATTTAATTAGCTATGCAGGGGTTGGGGGGGTGGGTACTTAGGAAGAAAAAAGGCCAGAGGTTTCAGAAGGGAATAGAGTGAATGATACTCCCTGGTGGAACAGGAATCTTGGTAAAGAAAGAAGCTCAGCAGGGGAGCCTGCTAGGAGCTGGTTCCCAGGGACTTGTTATGGGGGGGAAGGGGGAGAAGGTGTGCTTTGGGAATAATAATTTAAAAGAAAAAAATGTTTCCCTTTTTTTCTACTCTATTTTTTAACCCAAATTAAGTTATAGTTTCCACCTTGGTGTCAGCGCTAGGACCCCTTATTGACTGACCTACTAAAGGCAGAAAATCTTACCATTTCTAGGAGATGTGGTCAGAGCTCAAGCCACTAGCAGCTTCTCAGTCTGCCATCTTCCGGGAACCTCCAAATGGTTGTGATTTTTGGATATCTTCTTTTTTGGATTTAGTGTTTGCATAAAGAAGTGCCAGTGAGTTTTGTACATTGATTTTATAGCTTGCTATATTGCTAGATTTTATACCTTGCTATATTGCCTAATTACTTTCAATATTTTTCTGCTTGATTCTTTGGGTTTTTCTATGTCTACTATCATATCATCTGCACATAGTGAAAGCTTGACTTCTTCCCATCCAATTTGTATTCCTTTTATTTCTTTCTCTTGCCTGATTGCTATAGCAAAAAATTCCAATATTATGTTGAAGAGTAATGGTGATAGTGGACATCCCTGTCTAGTCCTTGGTCTGAGGGGGAATGCTTTCAGCTTCTGTCCATTGAGTATGATGCTGGCTGTAGGTTTGTTGTATATGGATTCCACAATCTTGAGAAATTTCCCATCTATTCCCATTTTTGCAGTGTTCTGAGCATGAATGGGTGTTAGGTTTTGTCAAAAGCTTTCTCTGCATCTATTGAGATAATCATGTGGTTTTTATTTTGCTTATATTGATGTGGTGAGTGACATTGACTGGCACATGTATATTGAACCAGCCTTGCATTCCTGGGATAAATCCCACTCGGTCATGTTGAACAGTCTTTTGATACACTGTTGTAATCTGTTGGCCATGTTCTTGTTCATATTTTGGCATGTATGTTTATCAGATATACTGGTCTCTGGTTTTCTTTTGTTGTTGTTGTATCCCTATCTGCTTTTTTATCAGGGTAATGTTGTCTTCATAGAAGGTGGAAAGGGATGTTCCTGTTTCTTTGAGCTTTTGGAAGAGCTTTAATAGTGTAGGTATTAACTGTTTCCTGAAGTTTTTGTTGATTTCATTTGTAAAGTCGTATTGTCCTGGAAGATTCTTAATAACTGTTTCAATTTCTTTGTCTGTGATTGGTCCACTTAGGTTTTGTAGTTCTTCTTGGTTCAGTTTTGGAAGGGCATATGTTTCTAGGAATTCTTCCATTTTTTCCAGATTCTCTAGCTTGGTGGCATATAGTTCTTCATAACAGTTTTGTGTGATTTTCTGGATTTCTGTGGTGTCAGTTGTGATATCTACTCTATCATTTACAATTCTATATATTTGAGTCTTCTCTCTCTCTCTTTTTTTTTTTTTTAGTGAGTCTGGCTGGGGGGTTGTCAATGTTGTTTAGTATTTCAAAGAACCAACATTTGGCTTCATTGGTCTTTTGTATGGTTCTCTTATTTTATATGTTGTTTATTTCTACTCTAATTTTAGTGATTTCCATCCTTCTAGTTGCTTTAGGGTTCCTTTGTTCCTCTTCCTCTAAGTCCTAAGACATGCAGTAAGGTCATTCATTTGAGCTTTTTCTTGTTCTCTAATGTGTGATTGTATGGCTATGAGTTTCCGTCTCAGTACTGCTTTAGCTGTGTGCTAAATATTTTGATAATTTGTATCTTCATTTTCACTTGTTTCCAGGAACATTTGAATTTCTTTCTTGAGTACTTCTTTGACCCAGCAATTAATAAGCTGCATGCTGTTGAGTTTCCAAATTTTTTTACTTTTAGTAATTTTCTGTTTGTTGTTGAATGTTAGCTTTACTCCACTGGTCTGAGAAGATACTTGGGATGATTTCAGTGCTCCTGAATTTGTTGATACTGTTCTTGTGGCCTAACATGTGGCCTATTCTTGATGCACTGTGTGGATTTGAAAATAATGTGTATTCCAGTTTTTTGGGGTGAAGAACTCTGAAAATGTCCAGGAGGTGTAGTCTGTCTACCTCTTCATTTAATTCTCTTCTTTCTTTGTTGATTCTCTGCTTCGTTGATTTGTCTAAGTGTGAGAGTGGGGTGTTGAAGTCTCCCACTATTATTGTATTACTGTTGATGTTTTTTTGTAGTTCTTTCAGTAGGTGTTTGATGTGTTTAAATGGTCCCTCATTGGGTGCATAGATGTTAATAATTGTTGAATCCTCTTGATTGATTGATCCTCTAATCATTATGTAATGGTCTTGCCTATCTTTTTTTACTTTATTTAATTTAGAGTCTATGGTGTCAGAGATGAGAATGGCTATTCCTGCCCCTTTTTTGTGGTCCATTATCCTGTATGATACTTTTTTCCATCCTTTTGCTTTAAGTCTGTGTTTGTCTTGTTGGGTTAGGTGGGATTATTGCAAGCAGCATATGGTTGGGTTATGTTTTATGATCCATCCTCCCACTCTGTGCCTTTTAATGGGTGAGTTTAAGCCATTGACATTTATTGATATTATGGATTTAGCATATTATAGTTCCATTATTCAACAATTTTTTTGCTGTAATATATGGCAAGTATTATGGTGATGTTCTTGTTTATAAGAGGTCTTTTAGAACCTCTTTCAGGGCAGGCTTGGTGATGGTTGCCTCCTTTACCTATTGCCTGTCTGAGAAGGTTTTGATCCCTCCATCTATTTTGAATGAAATTCTAGCAGGATATATTATCCTTGGTTGAAACTCTTTTTCATTGAGGGCTTGATAGATATCTTGCCAGTCTCTTCTGCCTTTTAGAGTTTGACCAGAGAAGTCTGTTAATAGTCTTATGGTTTTTCCCCTGTATGTGATTTTTTGTTTTTCTCTTGTAGCCTTTAGGATAATTCTTTTTTGTTTGTTTGTTTCAATATTTATTTATTTATTCCCTTTTGTTGCCCTTGTTGTTTTTCTATTGTTGTAGCTATTATTGTTGTTGTCATTGTTGAATAGGACAGAGAGAAATGGAGAGAGATGGGGAAGACATAGAGGAGGAGAGAAAGATAGACTCCTGCAGACCTGCTTCATGGCTTGTGAAGTGACTTCCCTGCAGGTGGGGAACCGGGGTCTTGGACTAGGATACTTACACTGGTCCTTGGATTTTGCACCACCTGCACTTAGCCCACTGTGGTACCGCCCAAATTCCAGGATCCTTTCCTTACCCTTCCTTCTTTTCATTGTAACTATGATGTTTCTTTATGTAGTCGAGTCTAGGTTGATTCTGTTTGGGACTCTCTGTGCCTCTTAAATCTTAATGTCCTTTCTGTTGTTTAGGTCTGTGAATTTTTTTTCTATTATTTCTTCTATGATGTTTACTTCACCTTCCTCTCTTTCTTCCTCTGGTAGGCCAATTATACAAATGCTACTTCTTTCTACATCATTCCATCTGTCTCTGCTGTTGTTTTCAGTGTTTTTCAGTCTTTTTTTGAGCTCTTTTGTTTTCTCTGCTCATCCTCTGGCTAATTCTGTTTTCTTCTTCTCTTAATCTGCTTTCCCTTCCCTCATCTTCTTTCTTCAGTTCAGTTATAGTATTAGGCTGTTCTGGTAATTGACCTTTTAGCTCAGCTATTTCAGCTTTCAGTTCTAATTACCTCGAGGTAGCTAGTATTTTCCTTGAAGGACTCATCTGTTGTTTCCCTATTTCTGATAGCCCTTTCCTCCATAGTTTTCTTCATTTCTGTGATTATTAGATTTACTATTGCTTGCATACTTTTCTTATCTGTGGTTACTTCTGACTGATTTGGAGTTTATTCTGGGTTCCTGTCCTGATTCACTGTGGTAGCAACTTATTTGCTCTTCATTTAACCATTTTTTTATTGATATGGTTTTTATTCTTCTGTTCTGTTGCTCTTCAGTTGTGTTTTGAGTACTAGCCATGCTATACTAAAGACTTTTCACAAATGCAGTCACAAACCTCAGAAATTAAAACAGTAGCAACCGAAGCAAGGATTGATGTAGTTAAACCAATACCAGTTGACCAAACAACACCTCCAGTCCAAGAAAAAATAGAAAACAAAACCAAAAGAAAAAGAAAGAGAAAGGAAAAAATTTAAAGCAAGAGTAGACAATTATGAAAATCTACTGTCCACTATAAGTTCTAAGGGATAGTAAGAGGAGAAAGGAAAGTATAAAACACATGCATGCACATACACACACACACACACACACACACACAGAGAGAGAGAGAGAGAGAGTTTTCTCCGAGTCATATTACTTCCACAAAGTAATTCACACATGACTATCAGTGAATTCAGAAATCAAAATAAGGAAGAAAAGAAGAAGAAAGAAAAAAAAAAGAGTAGTGAAAGGAAAGAGTTTTTTTTTTTTTTAATTAGCTAGGAGGAGAGAAAAAGGAGGGTGGAGGGAAGAGGCAGAGAGAAACAAATTTCTTTCACAGTGGATAGGACACCTAGTCACCTAGCAACGTAAAAGTCAACAGCAGTTAATTTTGGTCAACCTGAAGAGGAGAGAAAAGGGACAGGTGTGTATAATAATAGTAATAATAAAGTAAAGTAGAGTAACAAACCCTAATAGTCAGTCTGCAGCTTGGACCACTCCAGATTTGCTGCACATAGCCTGAGCAAAGACAACCAATTATAAGAAGTATCAAAAAAAAAAATTAAAATAGCCTCCAGGTAGTCTTTCTCCAGCAGGTCTGAAGCTTTGATTGGTCAGGTATTTTGTCACTAAAATAGGGCTCCAGCCAAAGAGAGGGAGAGACAGAGACAGAGAGAGAGAGGAGAAAAAGAAAAAAGAAAAAGGCTTGGACACCCCTGCTGTGCCAGAAATCTTGGTAAAGAAAATAGCTCAGCAGGAAGTCTGCTAGGAGCAGCTGGCCAGCCCTTCTGGGGTGGGGGAAATGGTGAGTTCATAAATAGTGAAGCCAAATATTTTCCTTTCTTTTTCCACTTGGCCTCTGTTTAACAGCCCAAGAGTGGTTTATAAGACTCTTTTTTGGTGTCACCCTGACCACCCCTTACTCACCCTTTCACAGAAGTGGAAGTTAACCTACCCTCTCCAGAGAATCACAGGTTGTATGCTGCTTTTTTTTTTTTTTTTGGAGCTCATGCCAGGTGTTGTTTCCAAGTCACCATCTTGGCTCCATCCACCCCCCCACAACTAATTTTTTTAATACAAATGATAAACACCAAGACACATTCTTATAAAATTACCTAAAACCAGGGAAAAGGAAAAAATATTGCAGGCTGCTGAGAAAAGGAAGAAAGTCACATACAAAGGTAGAACCATCAGAATTTCATAGGATTTCTCATCACAAACCCTAGCAGGAAGGAGGGAGTGGAATGACATAGTTAAAGTATTAAAATACTTTAACTATGTCATAGGGCCAGGTGGTGACGCAGAGGGTTAAGCGCACGTAGCACGAAGCACACCGACCAGTGTAAGGATCCCGGTTTGAGCCCTGGCTCCCCACCTGCAGGGGAGTCTCTTCAGGTGTCTGCAGGTATCTGTCTTTCTCTCCCCCTCTTTGTGTTCCCCTCCTCTCTCCATTTCTCTCTGTACTATCCAACAATGATGACAACAATAACAACAACAACAATAAAACAATAAGGGCAACAAAAGGGAAAATAAATTTTTAAAAATTTTAAAAATTAATAAAAGATAAGATTTCCAGCTACTAATTCTGCATCCTGCTAAATTATTCATTAAATATAAGAAAGAAATAAAGATCCTTTTAACATTCCAGAAACTGAAAGAATTTGTCACTACCGACCCTTCCTTGCAAGGAGAGGAGTCCAACATAAAAAGAAGAGAAAAGGAATCCCAACTGTTGATGATCAGTATTACAGTAGAATAGAACCAGGAACACAACAACAAGGAAAACCAGACACAGGAAAGCAGAAAGCAAAATAGAGACACACAGTGTACTATTGGTGAACCAAGGCCAACTTGAAAAAGTCTCTTGTAAGTAGGTCTACAAAAGAAGCAAAAATAATCCAATAAAATATTGGGTCAAAGAACTAAACACACAATTTTCTAAAGAAGAAATAAACTTGACCTATAGAAACATGAAGAAAAGCTCCATTTCACTTATCATTTAATAAATGCAAATTAAAACTATGCTGAAATACCATCTCACACCTGAGAGAATGGCTTATATCAGCAAACCAGGAAATGACAGGTGTTGGAGAGGTTGTGGATAAAAGGAAACTGCTTCATTGCTGGTGGCACTGCAAACTGGTACAGCCCCGATGGAAAACTATATAGAGAGTCCTTAAACAAGAAATAATAGAATTATCATATGATCCAGCAATACCACTCTTAGGCATTTATCCAATGGGCACTCAAGCACTAATTCAAAGGGACATATACACCCTTATGCTCATAGCTGCATTATTCAGAATAGCCAAAGAGTGGAAGCAGCCTAAATTCCCATCAACAGATGACTGGATAAAGAAGTTATAGGATCGGAGATATATATATATATATATATATGGGATACTACTGTGCAATAAAGAAAAATGATATTGTGTACTTTGAGACAAAATTAATGGAGATAGAGGTAATTACACTTAGTGAAATAAGTAAATATATGAAACATAGCTACCAGATGGTTTCACTCATCTGTGGAATCTAGAGATCTGATTTACATGAACTTGCCACGCACACACACAAAAAAATCCAAATAGAACAAAAGCAAGTAAACTGTAGTATTTATGAAAACTATGCTTATCTCTTTTAACATAATTCTTTCAAGTTCTACCCAAGATGAATCAAAAGAGATGACTTCATTTTTAACTGATGAGTGACATTCCATTGTGTATTTAACACAATTTTTTTAGTTATTCATCTTTGTTGGTTATCTGGGTTTGTAGACTTCTTTGGATATATATTTTACTTTCATTAGGATAAATCCCCAGGTAAGAAACTGCTGAACCAAAGAATAGGTCTATTTCTAGTGTTCTGAAGAATCTCCAGACTGCTTTCCACAGGGGTTGAACTGATTTACATTCCCACTAGCACATTTTTTACCACATCTTTTAATGCTTGCCCTTTCTAATATATGATATTCTCACAAATATAAAGTGTTATTTCACTGTTACTTTAAAAATTTTAAGATATTTTCTACCACTTTCAATTTAGTCTCTAGGCCAGTAAGATAACTCACCTGATAGTAAACTAATCTAACCAAGAGTACAACCCAAGCTCTAGCCACCAGCACTTGGGGAAGTTTCAGTGCTGTGGCGTCTCTCTATTTCTTTATCTCTGTAGCTCTCCCATTCTCTCTCTGTCTCTCAATTTCTCTGTCTTTTGCTTTATCTCTGTATATTTGTAAACATTGGCACAGAGTAGTGAAATCACACATGTGCAAGGGAAAAGTATCCAAAAAAAAAAAAAATAGATTCAGTCTTGCAAAGGCCTAAGAGGTGACTGACCCATTTCTATGTAAGGACATCCCTAACCATTGGATGCATCATTTCATCATTTCCAAATGATTTGTGCAAATTGTTTTTAGTTTATGGTGAGACTATAGATACTTGGGTACATTGCAGTCTTCATTTGGGAGTTCACTAGTTTTGCCACCTTAAAAATGGAGTCCTCTTAAGGACAGAAAGGAAAAGTACAAAGTAAAACTTGGGCTATATTTGTTATACAGAAATCCAGGAATTGGGGCTAGAAGGTGGTGCACCTGGTTGAGCGCACATGTTAGAATGTGGAAGGACCCAGGTTCAAGCCCCCAGTCCCCAGCTGCGGGGGGAAAGCTTTGCAAGTGGTGAAGCAGGGATTCAGGTGTCTCTCTATCTCTCACTCTCTATAATTCCCCTCCCTCTCAATTTCTGACTATCTCTATCCAATTAATAAAGATAATAAAAATTTTTAAAAAAGAAATCCAAGAATGTAAACACACACCTAAATTTTTTAATCCAAATGATAAATATTAAGACACATTATTATAAAATTATCTAAAACCAAGGAAAAGGAAAAAATATTGCAGGCTGCTAGGAAAAGGAAGAAATACACATACAAAGGTAGAACCATTAGGATTTTGTCAGAAAGCAAAAGACTCTGGGGAAGGCAGAAAAGGAAGCTGGTGGTAAAAAACTTTGGGGACCAGGTGCATGTTGGTGGAAAAGGATTTAAGTTGGGGATGAGTTTCATGTGCAGACACCTATCACAGGGAGATGAGATATTGTACCCATGTATCAACAACCATATAGTAATTCACTAATCCCCCAATAATGAAAGGGGGAAAATGAGGTCATCTATACCAACACTGAAATGTTTCCAAAGCACTTACACCTTAGAGGTGATCTTTGCCCCCCGCCCAACTTGGGAACTCCTACTGTCTCCCACATAGAAGATGACTATTAGCATCAGTACACACTTCCTCTCAGAGTTGTACAAGAGACTTCAATCTGATATTTAAAGTCAGCATTTTAAAAAAAAAGTGTCTGGAAGATATACAGCAACATGTCTCACTTTGCTTCCCCTCTCCCCCTTTTACTTGATAGAACAGAAAGAAATTGCAAAAAGAAGGGAAGGGAAATAGGGAGAGAGAAAGCGAGGAGAAAGGACAGAGGAGAGAGAGAAGAGAGGAGAGAGGGGAAGACAGAGAGGGGGAGAGAAAGACACCTACAGACCTGCTTCACCACTTATGAAGCCATTCCCCGGCAGGTGGGGTGCTGAGGGTTCAAGCTGGGATCCTTATGCTTGTCTTTGTGTTTCACACCACATGCGCTTAACCTGCTGAGCTACAGCCCAACTCCCTAAAAAAATCTAAGTTAAATATTCTTTCTTGCTTATATGGTTTTGGTAATCTCTATTCTAGGTAACTTATGTACACAAGAACCCTATTTTGTTTGTTTGTTTTTCATTTTTTATAGTCAGCTCAGGCTGTAGAAAATGGGACAGGGGCTGTTGGAGGCTCATTCTGTAGAGTGTACGTATTACCATGCTGAAGGATCCAGGTACAAGCCCTTACAAGGGGGGATCTTCTTGAGTGGTAGAGCAGACCTGCAAGTGTCTTTCAGACACTTTCCTTCTCTGCCCGCTACCCCTCAATTTCGGTCTCTATCAAATAAAATAAGAATAAAGAAAAAAGGGAGCTGGCAGTGGCACACTGACCAATTCTCTCTATCATAGCTAATAGACTAGAAGGGAAGAAAAAAAAAAAAGAAGGAAAGAATGGCTGCTGAGAGAAGTGGAATAATAGTGCTGGCACTGAGCCACAGCATAACCCTGGAGCAAATATAATTAATAAATCAATTAGTTAATTATTTAAAATTAGGTCACTAGGAGGGGTGGATTAATAATGCAGACACTGACTCTCAGTAATAAACCTAATGGGAAAAAAAACAAAAACAGAACTTCATATCCAAATCTAGAGTTCAATTCCCAGTACTTCTCCTCTCTCCTTTCTCCTCTCCCCTCCCTCACCCTAACCCTAACCCTAACCCTAACCCTAACCCTAACCCTGAAGCACTGTTTCACAACTCAGTTTCCCCCATGTAGGTTGGGAGCAGCGGTTTGAATGCAAGTGCTTGTGCATAGTAATGTGCTCTTAACTGGGTGTGACACCACCCAGCTCTTCGTTTGTCACTTTGTAAAGATTATCTAGTGGAAACATGATTGTTTAATATTAGACACACACATATTTTATCTATTTTATTAATTCCTAAAATATTTCACAATAGAAAAATGGTTTTACCTGAAGATTAAAAAATTAAACAAGAATATTTCTGTTAATTAACTTAAACTACAGTTCTGCAAGCACACATTGACAACATATATGATGCATATGTCCCCCAAAACCAGCTAAGAAGATTTCATATTTTCTCATTATTTACCCCCAAGCAGGTCTACACTTGGCACCCCCTGCTAATATATATCACTTCTATAAGTCCCCAGCTTTCTCCTATAAGTTTCTCTCAAGTTGATAAAATTCATTTCTTGAGAATTGGAGATTAAGTTATTCCTTGTCTTTCTTGTATCTCTATCTCTTGTGGATACCAGTTCTATTAACTCATGAGTATATATTGGGTCTTTATGGACTTTCATGCCTGAAGTTTCTGGTTCAATCCCTGGCAATGCATGTACCAGACTGGAACTTTGTGCTCTCTCTCTCTCTCTCTCTCTCTCCTTCTCTCTCTCTCCCTCCCTCCCTCCAACCTTCCCTCCCTCAAATGCTCTTTCATAAATAGTAAATAGAATACATCTTGTTTTATTTTTTAATTTCTTTATCAGAGCATTAATGGTTTACAGTTAATATAAAATACAATAATATAAAATAAAATAATACAAAGTTTGTACACACGTCCTATTCTCAGTTTTCACATAACAATTCAATCCTAAATGTAACCAGAAATGTCCAAAGCATCGCTGACTTATGTTTGCTACAACCAAATGATGATTATTTCATAGTTCCAAACTTCAAGCTCTTTTTCGCACTAGGATTTTCATCTTATGTACTATAAATCCTTCATTTATTAGTCTCATATGAAGTCCTTTGGATTAAGAGAGAAAAGTAGCAGAGAATGTGTATGATGTCCTTACCATTTAGTGTTGTCCAGGCATTGCCTTCCCTTCTTTTTAATCATTGAAGCCCTAAATATTTGCTGATTTCTGTGGCCGTGGGTAGCATTCAAACCCAAGACTCAGGAAGTCAAACAGACCTTAAGCCAGCTCACCCTCTTCCTTCCTCTCTTTGTCCTGGGTCAAGGCATGTATTCTGGTTCCCATGTGCCACCTGCTGGTCTCCTGAGTCACTGCACAGAGCCACCTCAGGAGTGCCATGTTTAGCTGCACAATGATCAGGAGTGCAGTCTGGGCTGTGAATCATCTTCATCTAACTACCTACTAGTTAGGGATGAGTAGTTAGAAATCAAGTAGTAAAGAAGAGGAACCTGAAACACTAGGGGAGGGAGTCTAAACATCGTTGTGATCTGCGTATAAATGTTCTCAAAACAGTCTTTAAACGTGCAACCCTTCAAACATCTACACCCTGATCATCCAGCCCCCCACAATACCCACACCTACAAAAGGATAAAGTAAAACAATAAATCAAGAAAAGTATTCTGTACTTATAAAAATATGTGCATGAAGTAAATGGTTCAACTTAAGTAAGAGAGGATTATTTAGTCAATTTAGGTAAACTATTCCAATCTTTCTAGAATAGAACAGAAGAATGAGGAACAAAAGGAAGAAAGGACAGAGAGTAAAACATGTTCTTGCCAAACAGTACTGCTTAATATGCACTTAGTTATTCCTAAGCACTTTACTGAAAATGTTCAGGAATTTTTTTTTCATTTGTTGAAGCCAGGTTTTGTGGAATGTTATATGAAATCAAGCTATAAAGATTACTTGTTGCAGGGGCCATGTGGTGGCATTCATAATTGAGCACACATATTACCATGTACAAGGATCCAGAGTCAAACCCTCACATCCCTCCTGCAGGAGGGGAATCTTCACAGACAGTGAAGCAATGCTCCAGGTGTCTCTTTTCCTCTCTCCCTTTCTACATCCCCCTTTCATTTCAGTTTCTCCCTGTCTCTAGTCAATAAAAAAATAAATAAACATTTATTGCAGTTTTATTAAAAATTAAACACAATTAGGGGTCAGATGGTGGTGCTCCTTGTAGAGCATACATGCTACAGTGTGCAAAGCTCAGGATTCAAGCCGCAAGTTCCTACCTACAGGAGGGAGGCTTCAGAGGAGCAATCCTGCAGATGTTTCTCCTTATCTCCCCTTTCCCTCTCAATGTCTCTATCCAATAAATATATAAATAGATTTATAAAATTAGACACAATCAGCAAGTTATGAGGTGACTTTGTATAGAGGTAGTGGTACCATCCCAAGTGCAACAGCTCTAAGATCCTATCTGTGATCAAGTTGTCATCTTCCTGGTTTCCTAAGTATGGCTCATAGTCTAGTTAGGGTTGCTGTGCTAACATTCAGCATGAATGATCCTGTGTGGACTACTCACATACCTCCTTCTATATATTCTTCATCTAGATCACTCTTCAGAACACTTCTAAATTCCCAGAGACATGTGTCTTCCCCCTCTGTTTTAAGAGGTGTTTATTTCTTGCACAATGTGAAAGCTGCAAAGCATCACTTTTATGAAAAATCATTTCCCATATGAATTGTTTTTTTTCCTTGTTCTTTTCTTCTCCTGTGCCACAGACTGAAAGAGTTGTTTATGGAAGCCCAGTCCAAGAGTGATCAAAGGGTGTTTGTCATTTCTTCCTCAGAGGCCAGGAGAGTGATTTCCTAAGTAGCTCAGACAATTCTAGCACAGCTCTCCCCTTCCTGAGCCCCAATCAAATGCCTGCTGAACAATAGATCCAGCAAAGTCTAAAACCCCAGACCCTCAGGCAGAAGCCTCATCAGTACTAGAATTCATAGTAAGAACAGGAAAGAAAGATTTCACTATCTTTCTTGTCACCTCTCTCTCTCTCTCTCTCTCTCTCTCTCTCTCTCTCTCTCTCTCTGTTTCTCTTTATTGAAATGGGAATACAAATACTGGAATTTGAAGGTGATTATATTTATTCAGTGATGACTCTGAGACAAATACTAACAGCAAAAGATCTCACTTAGTTCTAATGAGATTAAAGAGACTCACTTAGTTCTAATGAGATTAAAGAGAGAGCTTCTTGTAATTATGATACAGGTAAGAATAGATGGGCCATAGTGGATTAAAATATGTTATTGGATGACTGGGAGAGTGATTCACTGGGTAAAGCACAGGAATGGTATGTATGAGGATCCACATTTCATCCCAACACTATGTGTGTTAGACAAGAACACTGTGTTCTGGTATCTGGGTGTCTCTCCCCTACCTCTTCCTCTGCTTCTATCTCTCCCCTCTCTGTATTATTAAATAAATCTTCAAAGTATACTGTTGAGTACAATAATACACATATAGAGGCATAAAGCTATAACCTTTATCTATAGACCCAGAATCTAGATTGGGGGAGGGGGGTGCTGACCTGACAATGTACACACAACCCTGTTAATACAGAAAGGGTGTGCTATTCCAGTCCCAATCAGCAAAGGATTCCAGCTGGATATACACTTGTGAAAAGTGAAATAAATGTCAAGGAGCCTTCTCTGCATCAATTCAGATCTCACAAAACTTTTAAATACTTACTGAAAAGACTTCCTCTATGAGTTTTAGTCCTGGATGAATTCTGATTGAATTACTGATTGGATTTCCTTCTAATGACTTTTATGATTTCAACAAGCTTAACATGGGGGAGTATCTGACTGCCTTAGGTTGTCATGTTTTCTTAATGTGGGAAAAGAAACACATTGGTGGGGTGGGGTGGGGTGGGGTCTCTGAGGGACATTCACCTGTGTTTTGGTCCAGGAAATGTGTTGGTTAGGCCCCAACATAAAGATTTCTGACAACCGTGCATCTTCTGGGTGCCAAACAACTCTGTGACCTTATTTCAGAGGGACAGTGGTTAGTCATGTGACCCTTCATTTGGGGTGATAGAGGAGCCAGTTAGTGATTGACAAGGTTGGGCAAGGATTAGAATCTGCTGACCTTAGAACCTGGAATTATTTCCTATCTGATACATTTTTCTCTACTGCAATCATGCAGTTTTCTAGATTATTCTCCCCCAGAGAATCAGATCTATGCCAGATTTATGAGCAGAGCTAACTACAACCATGTTCCCACTACAGAAAACAACTCCAAGCACACTTTCTAATGACAGAGCCTCTACAGTGTCACCTTTGAACCAAAAGACATCATTTCATCATATTACCATACCTATCTTGTACACAGATAAGAATCTCACCCAAAATCACTGGTAGAACCAAATAATTCCACTCAAAATGACTTTATTATGATCAAGGTTATTCACTGCCTTTCTTCTATTTTTCTTCTTTATTGGTGGGTTAGTTGATGATTACCATACAGAACATATATGGTTAGGTGGATTTATAATCAGAAGCAAGAAAACAGAAGCTTACCCCCAACCCCGGATGCTTCTCATGAGAATGTTACCTCTTAATAGTAAGGTGTACCCTTTGTACAAGAGACTGGGGGGTCAACCTCTGGTCCCATCCATGGTCAACAAAGTGACCAGAGCTTCAGTCTCCTCATGTGCAAAGTGTGCACCCTTTGGTATCTACTAAGGTGTTGGGAGGACAGATGGTGGTTATACATATCATTTGCATGACCTTGGGGCCACCAAATACAACTTAATATTTTAAAAACCGCTCCTCAAATGCCACCTCTGGAGCTTACGTTGGCTCTGGTTCTGTGTCTTCACCAGAGCATGTGATTTTTCCTTATCTGCCTCTGAAGAAAAAGTTCTGGATGAGGAAAAAGTCCCTGGAAACCTACTGAGAGCTGACTTTCTCCAGCCCTGGCTCTTCTGGGCCCCTGCTGTTCTGGCCCTCTTTTGCCTGACTGAGAAAGATTCATTGGAGCCCTAAGTCAAGCGGACTTAAAAGAGTAGGAGAAGATATGGTTGGGCGCAGAAAAAGCAACAGCTCTGATCTCTGGGTTGGAGGCTTCAGATCCCACGGGGCTTCAACTGCCGTCAGATTTATAGGCCCATAACAGCAGCCAACAGTCTTCTGGCTGAGTCTGCTACTGCCTCGGGGCCCTAGGGGCTCCTGGCTAATGCTGTTTGTGAACCTCTTTATCTCTCTAATGCCATGTTCCCTAAATCTGTGTTATTAAAATGGTGAGAAAGGGGTGGAGGAGGGTGATACATGCCTGGGTTATACTGACAATGAAATACATGGAAATCAGATTTCCCTGGCATGTGCCAGCCACATGCCTGCTGCTGCTTGCTGCAGCTCTGGGGTTGGTTTTCTTTGGTTTCTACTGCAATTTGTCTTTTTTAAATGGCATTATTTGTATTATTTTCACCTAATGTTTTTATAATGTGCTTATTGTGAAGGTTGCTCTGGGCCTGCCAGCTCTCTGGGGTTTGGGGGCAGGGTGGGAGTGGTGGTTTGTTGACTCCAAAGGCTGTTAATTTTTGTGTCCTTCCAAACAGCAGAAGGAAAATGTTTCTGGCATTCCTGTCCTGACAAGCAACTAAACAGTAAACATAGACTTGTTGACTTGTTCAACCTCCACTCTGAGCAAAACATCAGTACTAATTAAGGAAGTCAGCCCAGCTCACCCCACCCTTGCAGCCTCCCACCTGCCCTGCTCATGAATAAATGTCTCTTCTTGCTCCCATCATTTTTTGTATATCATGACTTCTGGCTTTGCCCTCCTCCATCCAGCCCAGGAAAGTTCTTCCCTCCATGAGTTACCACTATCCTTCTTAAAATGTGAAACTGGAAAAAAACAGGAGAGGAGCTGGGTGGTGGCACACCTGGTTGAGTGCACACATTACCATGTGCAAGGATTCAGGTTCAAGCTCAGATCCCTACCGACAGGGAAAAAGCTTCAGGAGCAGTGAAGCAGGGATGCTGGTATCTCTTACTTTGTCCCCTCTCTATTTTTTCTTTCCCTCCCAACTTCTCTCCATCTCTACCTTATAAAATAAAAATTAATAAAATAAAGCAAAAAGGACTGGAGAAATAGTTCATCTAATTCATGGAAAGCTAAGCAGTATATACTGATATTTTAGTTTCCTATATATTGAATTGTAGAGACATTTATGATATTCCCTTAAGTGAAGAGGTTTGAATGATGGGATTTTCAGGACCTACTTCATAAAAGGCAAGCAACCCCAGTGGAATATTGTGTATGCATGTGCATTTGGTTTGCTGTGTGCTTGAGCAAGTATCAGTATAAAGAGCAATGTGGAAACACCCACATGCTGTATGTGATGGTTACCTGGTTTAGTGGATGTTGCAGGGAGAGTATTAGAATTTATATACATCTAGTAATATTTCATTAGCCACAGCTAATGCTTGTTAGCCTCAGTGATTTTAAGAAGATTTGAATAAAAGCATTTTCAATCAGTTGACAAGTGACATACATTTTGACTTTGGTTTCAAGTATGACAAGACACCAGGAGTCCTGCAGATGTGGTTGAGTCTGCATGGGGCTCATTGGGATGGACACATACTGTGCCTTTCTTGTAAAGTCTCATTTGCATCACCTTGGTAGCTTGCTCACATTTGATGCAGTGCACATCAAATTCTTAGTGGTTTCTGTTAAAGTGTTACAAAGATGGAGATCTTCCTTCAACACTAAATACTTTTGAAACAGATTTTATTTTTATCCCAAGTACAAGACCTTAAATTTCCTCTTATTAAACTTTTCATGTTGCTTTTGGCCTTTTGCTCCCCTTGTCAAAATCTTTTCAAAATCTGATCTTCTTCTAGCCTATTAGCCATCCTGGTCTACGGCCATACCACCCTGAACATGCCCAATCTCGTCTGATCTCGGAAGCCATCCTGACCAGCTTCATGCCAACTGAAAATTTGATCAGCAGGTCTTTTATGTCTTCATCCAAGTCCCTGCTAAAAATGTTCAGCAGGACAGAGCCAAGATCACAGTCACACACTCACCAACTGATTTTTTTTAATTCAGTGAGTTTCTGTCATCATGTGTGAGTCTCCTAATAAACAAAGAGGTATGTATTGGAGCAAATCGATGCCTATCACCATTACCAGACTTAGTTTAGTGATGATAGCAATAAGTACTAATCACAGTCCAATACAAACCAATCTAGAAACACAGTAGTGTTAGAGTGATCAAACATATGGTTCTGTCCACATCTGCTCTGAAACATCCAGATGGAAGTAGGAGGTGGGGGGGTGGGCAAATGAGCAGACAGCATGGGTGGCAGTGAGGGAAGAGGAAGCAGGCAGGTGAAGGCAGACAGGGGAGGGAATGAGGGATGAGGCTCCCAAATCAATCTCCATGGTTGTGTGGTTAATGTGTAAGCAGCACACAACAGCTGCTGGTAGCTCCCATCCGTGACAGTACAACTGTATGACAAATACCTCCCATCATACTTGGGAGCCATGTCCTCTGTTTTTTGCTTAATGAACCTTTGACACACGATCTCAAATCCCTTCTTCATGGGCCTTAGGAATCTTTGTCACAAATATGTGATAATGTTTCCCTTCTCTGCGGAACTCTTTCCTCACTGCAGTAACTGAGCAAGTGGCCTGTACTGTCTTTTTCCTCCCCCATCACTCTTCCACAGCTTTTCAGAAGCTGCCAACACTATTGGCTTATATAAAGAATCAAATACTCACCTAAATGAAAAGGGATGTAGATTCAAGCAAAATATTCCCTGGGAGGGTATAGGAGATCTTAAGGGTATATTTAACTCTTCTTTGTATCTCAGTTTCACTCACTGAAAATGGAAACTTATGAAGGTAGTATTTTCCCAAATGAAGCAGCATGAGACAAAAGAATGGAGACTAAGGAAATACTAGCTGCATGAGAGTCTGAGACATGCAGAAGACACTGGTGGGAATTACTTCAAGTCCTTGACTATAACTACTTGCAGGCACAGGTGGGTCTAGAATCCTCAGTGTTCTGTCACTTCTCCCCTTGACCTCCTAGGAATGTGTTAAGAACTTTGTGCAAGACTTTCACAGTTGCACAGATTCCTTCACTCACCTATCACATACTGACTGCCAGCTGAACAGTGCCCATTGACCACAGTAAGATATAACCCTACACCCAAGTTACCAAGTACACAGATGTACCTGCACACAAACACACACACACAAACAACATACACATGCAAGCCAGCAACAACAATTGTTAACAAATTGTTTACATTTCATATTCAAAAGGGAAGCCTTTGAAGCACTGCCGATTGACAAGCAGCATCTGAATGTGTTAATTCAGTAAGTGCTGAACAGACAGAAAAGGATTTCTGTTATAGACTACAGCACCCATCTCAGGGTTTTGAGACCAAAGGTTCTTTACACAGAAGTCATGTCTACATGACTGACAGTAGGTCTGGCAATCCAGTCAAGTTCATCATAAATTGCTTCATGGCACTAATCTGGTCAGGGAGACCCCTGACTAAGTGGAAGCAAGGAAATACCTGAAGATCAGTAGAGGTTTCCACATTTCTTTCCTTGCATATGCTCGATTTCAGTTACCTCTGGCTGACTTTGTAATTCTCTTTCACTTCAGGTCAAAAGGCAGAGAGAGAAAAGACAGAGATCACAGCACCCAAGCTTCCCCAGGTACAGCAGCACTCCCATGGCAAGGAGCAAAACTTGAACAGTGCTCATGGCAAGGCTATCTCTCAGTCATGAGGCAGCAGTGTTTCTATAGAGAATAGATAGGGAAGTGTGGTGACGTACCTAGTTAAGTGTACATGTTACAATGCACAAGGACCCAGGTTCCAGCCCCCAGTCCCCACCTGCAGGAAGAAAGTTTCTCAAGTGGTGAAACAGTGCTGCAGGTGTCTCTCTGTCTCTTTTTCTCCCTTTCCCTCTCAATTTTCTGGCTGTCTCTATCTAATAATTAAATAAGGATAATAATTAAAAGAGAGAGAGAAAGAGAGAGAACAAATAGAAGTGTGGGGTACAAGGAAGGACAAACTGGAGAATGCCCAAGCAGATAAGTAGTTAGTGCTAACAGTTCCTGACATAGTGATGGGAACCCAAAAGAGATCAGAACAAGTGAGAATGAAAAGAAGGGAATGAATAGAAAACAAAAATCTGGAAGCCGGGTAGTGGTGCACCTGGTTGAGTGCACACATTACAGTACACAAGGACCCAGGTTTCAGCCCCCTGCCACCACGTAGAGGGGGAAAGATTTGCAAATGGTGAAGCAGTATTGCAGGTATTTCTCTTTCTCCCTCTCTACCTCCCCCTACTCTGTCAATTCCTGGCTGTCTCTATTCATTAAAAAAGATAATAAAAAATAAAAAAGAAACATGAAAGACTTTAAAAAAAAAACAAAACAAAAAGCTGATATATCAATATGACTCAGGAACTGATTGATATAGGAAGGGAGAGAGGGAAAGCCCAGGGATAAAGCATTAATTTAGTAATCTGGGTGGGTGGCTGGGAGGGTTGTGAAGCTTCCCATAGAACTTTGACTTATTTTAGAAAGAAGCAAGAATAGAAAAGTACAAAAAACTGTCCTATGCATTTCCAGGTCCATAAATTAACCCACCTGTCCACCTCTAAGACTCTTCTGCCCAACAAGGTGTAGAGCATCTTCTGAACTACCTAAGGAATCACTGTCAGAGTCAGTGTGAAGGAGAGACTGCTACTCTGTGTGAGATGGAAATTGTCATCCAAATAGCAACCCTTCCACATAAACATCTGACACAGTGGGGAAACTTGAGGATGCCAAGCAATTCCATCTTCCAGTGATAGATAAAGAAGGATAGGATGTTATAAGACAGAGAGTCAAGGAAGCAGTCACTCATCAGCTCTGCCTCCAGAAGAGTTCTTTGAAATTACTAGAGTCCCAAGACAGATCCAATGTGTAGAAACTGCTTCAGCTTCTCCAAAGAGCCAAAGTTTAAAGGGTAATATCTACAGCAGGTTGGAATTTTTTCCTCAACAAGACATAGTCAAGTCATAACTCCCTGTATATAAAACCTGATTTGGAAAATGTATCTTGGCAACAGGTAATTTAAGGAAAGCTGAGAACATCCTAGATTTAGCATAGATCATGACTAAGTGGCCTCAGACTGAAAAGGAAAGGGAGATCTAAGACACATACACAAAGGCACATAAAGCAGATAGTTATGGGGAGATGGAGGCAGAGAGTGGAGTGGCTCTATACACCACCAGAAGCTGGGGAACAAAGACAGAAAATTGATTCTCCCTTTGATCTTCAGGACAGAAATAATCCTGCTTACACCTTGATTTTGGACTTCCTGCCTTCAAAACTACAAAAAAAAAGTTTCTGCTGTCTTAAGCCACTATGTTGATGGTAGTTGGTTACAAAGTCTCTGGGAAGCTGACCTTGGTGTTTCAGGACACTCTGGGAAAGGCTGCTTAGTAACCATCTAAAAAGGGGAAATTACTCTAGGAGCGCTCATCTCTTCTCTCTAGTCAGCCAGTTTCCCCTGATGTAGACACACCTCAACCCAGGTCTCTGTTTTATGCTTCTCTTTTTTCATAACAGCAGCTTTTCTTTCCAGCTCAGACACTATTCTGAGCTCAAGATAGCAACCAATTAAGCTGCTCTTTATTTGAAACCTGTAGTGTACTGAATGATAAAGGTACCCTGCAGAGTCATCCCAATTGCAACAAGGAGCAGCAAAAACACAATTTTTTAGATATTTGGTTAAAAAAAAAAAACATTGGATTAATTTTCTCAGCTTGCATTTCTTCATTGCTGTCCTTACATTGGGTCCCCAAAGAGGTAACATGCATATTATCATTTAAAGTCTTAAACTTTAACCTGCTTGATTTGCTGTAGCTATCACTCTTAATTTTCCCTTTTTTGGAGAGAGATCCAGGGGAAAAACGATGACCTAAAGCCTTTCCTATCTTATGTCTTTGATTTGTATCATCAGTATTCCAGTTCCTTTCTGAGCAATAAGTATTAGGCTTCAGGAAACATCAAAAAATGCATAGCTTCTCATCAAGGAGAAGTTGAAGACCTCAGCTCTATTCCAAGGTTCGACTTGAACCTATAGATCACAGAGGTTGCCATAATCTTAAGAAGTTGTGGCTTCCCATTTACACTTAAAAGCCTGACACTACACATAGAGCACTTATCTCCCACAGATTGTCCAAGTTCACTGACTGACTCTGATAACGTGATATTGAAATTACAAATTTTGGTGAATACCAGAATTAAAATATACGCTCCTTCATGGAAATCAAAACACACACACACACACACACACACACACACACACACACACACACATGATTGGAATGACTTGGTTAAATCCTTGTTTGGCACTGACCTAGTCACTTAACCTCTATACAACCCAATTTGCTTATTCATACCTAAAACAGGAATCATGAAAAGGCATCCTATGAATTAATTAATTAATGATTGAAAGGGTTATGCAAATGATAAGCATTAGTGTAAGACCAGTGGGAATCTGAGACAAAGCAGGGAGTCAAACTCCAAACTGAGGTTTATAGCCAAGAAGCAAATGCAGGTACTCTGAAATGTGAAGAGACTATTAATATTGGTTACTATGATGGGTTCATTACCTCTAATCCAGATCTAGAGGTGAGAAAATGTTCAAATGTGGATTTAGTTTTAAAACTTATGCAAACCCAGATGCTCTCTAAGTGGTTACACTTCAGCAGACGCCTGCACATTAAAGCAAAATCAAAAGATCGAAGCAAATTGGAACTGGAAAAGCAGGTGCATCAAACAAATGCTGTCAGCATATGTGAAAGCACAAACAATTAACTGTGCCTGCATAAGTCATATGATTGGCATTTGCAGATGTATATATATTTCAACTACTGCAAAAACAAAACCTCTTAAACCCACCTCATTTTAATACTGTACTCATTAAAGAGATAAAACCTCTCTCAAACCACTAGCCTGAAGAAACCCTCTATGCAAAGCTACTTCATTTTCTGTTTTTTATTCCTCAATAAAAGGACACCTGGCCTTATGAGGGCTGGAGGAAGCCATTGATCCTTGTAATTAAAAACAAAATGTGGAGTTAAATCACCCCTTTAAAAAACTTATTCAAATTAGGCTACCAATATGGTTATAATATCTTCAGAAGGGATAAAAGGCTATCTAACAACAAGAAAGAGGAAATTCCCCCAAAGAAGTATTTCCAATTCAAACAACTTCTGGCTTCAGTAATTATGGAACAATGGTTTTGAATGATTGAGTGAGTTGCTTCCAGTGTCCAAACCTGCCTTAACTTCTATTTTATGCTTGGATAACAGTTGAAAGCTACCAACACTGTGTCATCTTCTATTTAACAGACAAGAGGAACATTTTCTAAACACTAGTGTCTCCTTTCCAAATTGCCATGATTTACCAGAAAGCAGTAGCAGCCACTGGGTTGGGGACTAGACATTGACTGTGGGGGCCAGAAGGACAAGTCACAACAGAATTAGTTCTGCCTTGCAAGTTGTTTATTTTTGTTGTTGTTGTTTTTCTCTGTGTATTGCTTTTAGTAGCTGATAATCCTGGTTCTGATGAATTAGCAGTTGTGGCCAGAGGTATTCAGGATTGTCTTAACAAATATAATTCTTGCATAAATACAAACTATTAAGTTCTTAGAGTCCTTGAAGGAGCCACAGCTGCCTTTCCTACTTCTATACCATTAATTACATGGTGGGAACATGAAGTGCTCAAAAAATTGCTGAAGCCTATTTATAGGTCTTTATTGTGAAAGAATATTGTAATTATAATGGCAGCCAACCCAGGTGACCCTTGGAACAGTGATTCAGCCATACATATTTCTTCTTCCTGGGCCAAAGAATAGATTCTGAGATTCTGCTTCCTTTAAAAAGAAAAGTAAACATGACAGCTCTTTCTAATAAAAAAAAATGCCCTTTTGTATTCCTTCTTAATCCATTTAAACTCTTAAAATGGCAGATGAAGTGGGAGTATCAGAATCCCCTAAAAGGTTAGAATAATTAAGGGGAATTTCAAGAGAAAGAAAGAAAAGTTTTAATCTTTGCACTAAATAGAAATTGTCTTAAATTCAAAAATAAAACAAATCAAGAAGTTAACCCTTCATGGCAGCCCTCTTAGGAAACTCTAGGTCTTAACTTAAACAACAGCTTCATTTTAACCTATTGTCCTGTTTGACCACCTTTTGAGAAACCCCATTCTCTACCTTAAGAATCCACCTCCCCTGCAGCAGTCCATTTCCTGAGTCCAAGATCTTCAGTCTAGACTGAGAATCAACACCTTCCAGGGTAATTAACTATAATGGTCTTTGATATACCACATCTCAAGCTGTGTTTGGACTTTGATATTTTTCAGTCCTACAGTAGAACATAGCTTAGATATGGTTGCCCCTTCAAGAGCTGAAGATACATCTATTCTTGTCAGAACATAGCTTTGGGGTCTCTCTACTGCTTTCTCTCCCTCTCTCTCTCTCTCTCTCTCACACACACACACACACACACACACACACACACACACACACACGCCCAACATTCAACCTCTAGAAGTTTTAACACCTTAAATTAATGTGGTGCTGAGGCCATGGTGAAGAGAAATATTTTCATAAATCAATGGTAATTCACAAAGAAGATAGACTCATATTATCAGTACTCCTCTCTCTCTCTTTCTCTCTCTCCCCCCTCTCTGTGTCTGTCTCTCTTTCTCTCTCTCTCTCTCTGTCTCTCTCTCTCTCTGTGTCTTATGTTGGTTATATGGAGGCCTAGCACATGTATTTGATTTCACCAGTCTATTTATTCTTTTTTAAAATTTTAAATAGAGGACTGGTTTGCTTTGCCATGCATACCATCCAGGTTAAAGCTTGGACTCCACCACACTGAATGAAGCTTTGTTGCTGTGTTGTTTGTCTGCCTGTCTATCTATCTATCTATAAACCTAAAACAAAATGAGTAAATTTTAGATAGATAAACATAGAGAAGAGAAACACCACAGCATCAGAGCTGCTACTCAAACCTTATTTACTCACTTAGCAAGGTATGTATTCAATCAGATTAATCATCTCTAGTATAATTTTTTTTTCTAACCTCCTTCCCTTCCATTTGCACATTATGTCCCACTGGACTTTCCTATGATCAGAGAAAGATGCTTTAGGAAGCCAGAGATCTCTAAAACCATGGCAACACAAATGCCTTACTAATTGTGCCATTCATTCATTCATTCAAAAAAGCATCCACTACGTATAGCCGCCTTAATAGGCATCTGGAACACAATGGTCAGAAAGCCCCTTGACTTTACATAATTTACATTATTTATAAAGACACAACATCTTCTGCCTCATCTTCATGAACTGAAAAGATGGAGATTTTGATTTCAGTGATATTTCTTAGGAGGACACATAGAAAGTAGTCCCTAAATGAGTTGGCATTGTAGCATCAATTTAGACCAGGTTGCCTTTTAATCAGAAGGCTATAGGTACAGAATTGTCAGGATACAAGGCAATATACTAGCTGATGCCAGGAAGGCCTTTCACATTTTTTTTAATTCCTTAGGCAAATGTTGAGTGTCAAGCCCAGTGCTCAGCAAGTACTTAGCCTATGAGCTGCCTGGTGGTACATGCAGTTGAGCACACATACTACAATGTACAAGGACATGGGTTCAAGCCCCCAATCTCCACCTACAGTGGGATACTCCACAAGTAGTGAAGCAGTACTAGAGGTGTCTGTCTTTTTCTCTCCCTTTCTATTATCCTCCCTTCCCTATCTATGTGCCCTCCTCTATCCAACAAATAAATAATTTTTTAGAAAAAGAGTGGTAGGGAATGTGTGGAATTTTACCCTATCCTATGTTTTTACCTTATCCTATGTTCTTGTGTATGTTTTCTATTTTATAAATTTTTTTTTAAAAAAGAGAGTATATAGTCCTACCTCACATACACACCCATTTCACAGATGAAGCTGAAGGACAATGCTGTGATGTGTTCCCTTATTTATTTAGATAGAGATGGAGAGTAAAGGAAAGTAAAGGCAGAGAGAGTGAGAGAGACTACAGCACCAAAGCTTCCTTCAGTGTGGTGGGGACTGGGCTCAAACTTGGGTAGTACACATGACAAAGCGGCACACTATCCATGTGAACTATTTTGCTGTGCCTGGAGTGTTCTGTCTAAAGTGGAAAAAAAATGTTGTTTGCAGAAAAGGAATAGTAGTTACCTGTGTTTACTATTCACTGGTTGTAGGCTCTCTCTACCACATTCCACTGCTAGATAAAGAAAACTCCAACTTGTTCTGTCTGGGAAAATAATCAACTGGTAGAATACAGGACTTACGTGTCTGAGGTTTCTGGTTTAACCCCCTGAACTGCATGTACCCAGCTCTCATATCTCACATACAGAATTAAAAAAAAAAAAAAAAACTCTTCCTCTGGAACTTGACTACTAACTGTCCTGTTGCAGCTACCAGTCTCATTGGTTAATATGAGAGCAACTTAATATTTCCTCCATTGACCTTTTTCATTTATTTTATTTTTTCATGTTTTTATTTTACTCATTTTGGAGACAGAAATTGAGAGAGTAAAGTGATATAAAGATATAGAGGGAGCAACCTATAGCACTGCCTCACTAACAAATTTCCCCCTGCTGGTAGGAACCAGGGGCTTGAGCCTGGGTCCTTGAGCACTATGACATGTGTGCTCTACTAGGTGTGCCGCCACCTAGCCCTATTGACATCTTTTGTAACTCCACTCACATTATCACAAACAGTGCTATGGACAAAGCACTGGCAATCTCATGGAGTTCTACATGAAGGAAACACCATTCCGCTTCCATAGGAAAATGTAGAGAATGGAGATGAATGACAAACAGAAAAAAAAAGCCATGGAAAGAACAAAACTGGAGAATATCTGCATGTTTTGGTCATTATATTGAAAACCCGATTCCTTTTTGAGCTTGTCTCAGAAGAAACCATACAGAAGCAATGAGAATACAATGTCAGGAGGTTTTCAGGAAATGTACATTTCATATTTTTTATTCATTAGCAGGTGAGGGCAGTGATAGACAAATTACACCCTGCCACAGATGCATGTCACCCCAGGTTATAGAAGCTGACACTCCAATTTTCCTGGTGTGCCACATACTTCATTCATCAAAAATTAGGAGGCATGACTTTGTTATTAGACATCTGAATGTTTACATTTTCTTTACTGACTTATACAACCAGTCCTTATATCCTGAAAGACATAAAATCCAAGTTAAGTAGAAGTGGCATCATCAACATTCTTGTGCCATCATTTAGAAGACAATTTGGGGGGAGGGTGAAGGCCAAGCTTTGAAAGTATACTCCAATTCCAGTTTTACAGCTAAAGTTTCATTCATTCCTCCCTGATTTTCAAAGCCTGATCTCTAGGAGTCAGTGGAAGCAAAAGATCATTCTGCTTTGGAATGTGTGTGTGCACATTTTTATGTTTTCATTAGGTGCTGTTTTATTACCTTTATGCTTGAAACCCTGGTGGCCACACTCCATTTTTAATAAGTTGGGAATCCTGTCAAGTGACTGTTCAGGGACTGCACTTAACCAGCAGGCCAGTTGCTCAGCCCAAAGGTCAGCTGCTGTGCTCACTGAGGAAGCTGGCAAGAAAGCAGGCTGGCTCAGCCTCTTCATTTTAAATGAAACCCCTTCATTCTGCTGTGGCTCAGAATCAAAGGCATTTCAAAACTCATTCACCACCCAGGAAGAAGGGGGTAAAGAGGGGAAGGTGCATTTTGCCATTTCATCTGGAGAAAACAGAAGATTTGGTGGAGCACTGTTGTACAATCTAGCATTCTCATAAACGTTATTATATGTTTGCTTATAAATATGGAGTTTTGATAGTAAGAACAAATGGGTTTCACAGCCAGGAAACCAGCAGAGCCTGTAACTATCTTTCTTCCTTTGAAAGGTGCACTGGGTCTCACACTCTGTCCCACCATTGCTATCTCTTTTACACTATTTTAGAACCATCTGGGGTCTGGAGGAGGCATAGCACTCCAAAGGGCCTTACAGGAATCCCTGTTATTGTGACTGTGCCTCTAGATGGAAGAAAGAGAAGTTTCCAGTATATCAAACAATTGCTGAGGGACTCAAAACTGCTAAGCTCTAGAAGTACAAACTCCATTTCCAAGGATTAAGTGTATAACCTTGGGACAATGCCAGTTTGAGTATAAAGCCCTGTGCCTGTTCCTGATGCATAAATGTATCCATCATGTCTGGAAGGGATCAGAGGCTGCTAACAACTTTAGATCTACTTCTTCCCAGCACTGTGCTGTAATCAAGTTCTGTGCACTACCAGTGTGCTATCTTTCAGACCCCAAATGAAAAGTATGACAAGGAGGGAAATGCATAGTAGAAGATGGAAGAGGAAAACCCAGTGTAGGCAGAGGACCACTGTTAAAAGCAGTAAATAAGAATGCAGAGCTAAGATTGAGGCAGATGTTGGAAAACACACACCCCCAAAATTATAATAAAGTGTGATAGAACACAGATGATTATGACAGATTTTCCAGCACAAAGATATTAGGCAGTGGTCCAGGAGATGGCACAGTGAATAAAGCACTGGACTCTCAACCTTGAAGTCTCAAGTTCAATCTCTGGCAGCACATGTACCAGAGTGATGTCTGGTTCTTTCTTTCACTTCCTACCTTTCCCATTAATAAATAAAATATTTTTTAAAAAAAGATACTGGACAGCAAAATGTTGATGATCCCCTTTTTCAGAATACCCCTAATCTCATATGGTGTCTTGAACAGGGTTGATATATAATAAACATCCATTAAACTGTATTAAAATGAGTGGTCCAATAAGAAATTGGAGGTGCAGAAATGCTTTCTCATGCATACTTGTCATTCAGTATCATTGAGCTTAATGACAAATAGTCCCCACTTTCTAATCATTCATCTGTTTATTTGATGGTAATTACCTCATCACACTAGGTATAGTCTTAATAATTCTGGGGGTCCTAGGATTCATAGGATCAGATTTCCCTTGCCAACATATCCAGTGACAGAGATGTCTTTGCTTTTGTTGCCTCCAGCATTTTATTGCTGGGATGCCAGCGCTACAAATCCACTGCTTTTGGCAGATTTTTTTTTCCTTGTTTTATTTGATAGGACAGAGAGAAATTTAGAGGGGAGGGGTAGAGAAAGAGAGAGAAAGAGACATCTGCAGACATGTTTCACTGCTCATGAAGAGTCCACATAGTACTATGTGTGCTTAACCAGATGCACCACAAGAATGATCATACATAATCCCATAGCCAAAGTTGCCCAGTAAGAACCAGATTCAACCTGCTGTGAAGTAATGCTGTTCTTCCTGATTCCTGGCCTTCCAGAGGTGCCCTGCCTGTTCTTGCCTATTCACAACCCCAGTTGCTCATCTCCTATTGATCCTTTGTGTCCTTCCAGCAGTTGGTTTTTGTTGTTTGCAACCAAGGAACTTTAACCATGTCAGGCTCTAACAACAGCAGCAGCAACAACACAAGTAAGAAATTACAGGGACCTAAACTAAGCAATGAGGTGACTTCCACAAGAACACAAAAAAAAAGAAAAGAAAAGAAAGAAAGAAAGAAAGAAAGAAAGAAAGAAAGAAAGAAAGAAAGAAAGAAAGAAAGAAAAAGAAAAGAGGGAAAAAAGCACCTCATGACTAAAGATATATATATTTCCAGGCAGGAAAGGGAGGGTTTTCAGAGCTGACCTCAATGTTTAATATTTCCTGTGTTTCTATTGTGAAGTGTTTTGGTCATTTGAGCTTTCACCCAAGAGGACTGAAAAAATGGCTGCATGTCTCTTATAGGTGGTGCCAAATATTTTAAGACTCAATATATGAGGATGAATAATTTTCACATGCTTTTTCACTGTACTGAGACAACAACCAACACTGGCTGTCAGGCAGTTGGTCTCACTGCTCCACCTCATGCACATGCTGCCTGGCCAAGTGAGTCAGTCTCCTTCAAATTCTACTTCCTGCTGAATGGACGAGCCAAAGGGGTGAGTCAGCCCTGCTCAAAGCCAAGAGGCTTTGAGTATTATTCTCTGCTTTGCCATACAAAGTTCAGAATGTCCAATCTTGCTCCTTTAATCCCAATGCCCCAATAGTTAGTCACAGTCTAGGGCTGCTTCATTAAAAATGCTCCTTTTCAGAAGTCATTGATCTTTACTGAACCTCCTCCAAAATTAAAAAAAAAAAAGTAAATAAATAGAATGAAAGAAAAATCAATGAAGAAAACAGCAAAATGGTAAGGGGATAAAATATAACACATTAATGCTAAATGCCAACTTCATGGTTCAATGAAAGTAAGTACTAGACAGAAGACAAGAGTCAGAGGAAATGAGGACTAAATAAAGTGTTATTGCAAGAAGACTATTTATGAATTTTCAGGCTGTTTGTCATTGAATAATAGCTATAATCATTTGATAGGTACACATTTTGTTAGTGTGCCTTCAAACTGCTACTTTATCAAATTGCTCCAATCATTTCATGTGAGGGTATCACAGAATCCTTGAGGGCAAGCAAGACTTGATGCACAAAAGCTAAAAGGCAAAAATAACAGCAGCATCCTATCACTAAAGAGTCATGTCATGAAAGACTCATAATACACTTCTGTTGGAAGAGATTTATGAGGTCACTGAGTCTGATCCCCAACCCTGTGCTGAAGCCTGCCAGTTAGAACACAATCATCAGATAATTCACAATGGTGCCATGTCACATACTAATGACATGGTAATTCTCCTAGTATTTCAAAGCCTTGGGAATCTGATCCAAGCACAGGAATAGATTAAAGAGTTTATTCATCTTCTGCCTGAACCCTCTCATTGCCTGTTTTAGAATGGAAATATGCCATCATAGTTCAGTTTCCTGGGGTCACAAAGATAAGACAATATCTACTTTGATTTCAAACAGAAGCATTTATAGATAAAAAAGAAGTCATCTCTATAAAATTAAACAGCTTTTCAAATAGGCTCGCACCACAGTCAGTAATAATTTATGCTTGCTGAACAGGAAAATATACTGAATTTATTCATTTTATTGTGCACTGCCAGTAGAAAGGGCAAGCTGATAAAGAAAAAATGAAGGTGGGTGACTTATTGGTATCTGAAAATCTTATATATAAGAGATTTTTGTAATTCCTCCTGATTTCAAGAAGGAAAGAATATTAACTCTGAAAGCAGCAGAACAGAAAAGCGCTATTATTGTCAAAACAGTGGTGTCTGACATTAGACCACGTAGATAAATCCAGAGACTAACTTGTTTTTCCCTTTGACCTTCTAATATAAAAATAGACCTTTTGTCCTGTTTTTTAACCCTAATGAAAAAAAGTCACAATAGACAGTCTGTGGTTATGAACCTGGAATCTGGCCCAGGTCACAGACCAAGTCAGAGGCTGCCACATGCCCATAATAGCTAAACAGCAGTGCACTTGCCTCTGCCAACCAGTTCTTTTGCTTTAATCAGGCTCCTTGTTTTCAACTGTACCTTTTCCTATCGTAAAATTTGATTTTGTGTTTGTGTGTGTGTGTGTGTGTGGGGGGGTGTTCCAGAGTGTTTGGGTTTTTCTTCAAACTACATTTCGAAATGGGATATGGTGTTTATTAGCCCAGGTAATCTTCTGCTCTCCCATTAAGAAAGTATTGAAACTCTTTACCTTTAAGTAAAATGGTCTGAGGACATCAGAGGTTTTCTGCTTCATGTAGTCAATAGGACTTTCAGCACAGCCTATTAAGACATTAATTTAAATTAAAGGTCAGATAACTAAAAATCTTAGCTTATGCGTTGTTTTTCTGAACATGTCAGATAATAAAATCATCATCCATCAAAAGTAAAGCATTAAGTCTGGGGCTTAATTTTGAAAGAGGAAAACTTCCACAGAGCTCAGAGTTTAGCAAATTCATTTTATAGACCTGATATTTGAGGGTTTTTTAAAGCACAATGCAAAATTTCAGCTGAAAATCATTCCAAAATACTACTGAATGATACAATGTCTCATTTATTAAAATTATAACTTAACCATGATAACTCTGCATTCTCTCTGAGTCCACTTTCCCATTTAAATCTAAAAGGGTACAGGCAATTCTGCCCACTAAGAACTGATGGCAGTTGAGCATAAACTTCAAATTCCATAATAACCACCACCTGCTACCCACAACCACATCCTTGGTCATCAGAAATCAAGGAAATTCAGTTATGAAACTTTTTCTAAATTCCACAGGAATTTCTGGTGTGTGTGTGTTGAGGGGAGAGGTGGGGCATGGGCAAGGGAAGACACCAATGAACAAATGGCTCTTCCCTCTCAGTTGATTTTTTTTCTACTCACTTTAGAAGCATTATGATAAAACAAAAATTCTAGGTTTGGGGGTCACACATATCATATCTGGGATTAAATTCCAATCCTATGGACTGTAAATCTTTGAGTAAAAGGTCCTTATCTATGAGTCATTTTCCCTGGCTATAAAATATTGGTATAAAGAAGCAATGCAAGGGACCAGGAATTAGTTCACCTAGTAGAGTGTACACTTTACCATGAGAGAAAATCCACATGCAAGCCTCCAGCAGCATATGGGAGCATCATGCACAAGGAAAATCTTCATCAGTGGTATTAAAAAAAAAAAAAAAAAAAAAAAAGCACTGTTGAGCCTGTATCCCTCTCTCTTCTTCTCCCTCTCTGATATTATCTGTGATTGAAAGGAAAAAAGAAAAGAAAAAAGTCTGCTGAGAGTGCAATCCCTGTGAAAACCCTGTGGGGAGAAGAAAAAGGAAGAGGTAGTGGAGGAAGAAAAGTGCAAAAATAAAAGTGTCTAGCATTGTTTGGGACACACATTAAGCTTGTAAAATATGTTAATTATTATTACTACCACTCTCTTCATAAGATACTATGCAGAATTCAATGAGATAACATCAGTAGAATACCTGTCCAAAAGTAGGGAACTTGTTATATGTACATCCTTTGCCCTCAAGGAAAAGCCAGGTCCTTTCTGAATCTGTTTAGATTTCAGGTTACCAGAATCTCAATTTATACCTTGAATTCAAAGTTTCTCTCTACTACCAATACTAACACAGCCCATTCTTTTGCCCTAAAAGGAGAGCATCTTGCTATCTTCACCTCTCGCAATCTGTGTTTTCTTCTAGCAAGTCTTCTGCCCCTCATTATCTGACCTTCTAATGTTGAGATGTTGGGTTAAGGGCAGGGGGATTGCTAATTTCTTTTGCTTTCTAGCTGGGATTTCCAATCCTGCCCTCAGCCTACCCATTTCTGTTTCTTCCTCTGTGGCTTTATGTTCTCCATCCATCCCTGAGGAGCTCATTACTCAAATACATCTTGAAATAAAAAGCAAATGCATTTGCTTTTGGATAAATTTTCTCATAGTCAAACTGGGATGTATTTACAATACAGAAATAGGAGAAGATTGGTGTGTTTTATCACAAGGAATTAAAGTTATTATCCCATAAATCTGATCGATGTTAGCAGCCAAAACAAATATGTTGAGTAATTTTTTTCCTCACTAGTTCCTTTGCCTGAATTTTCCAGACAATAGCTTCCCATGGCAAAATATCCAGTGCTATATTAAATTTAGTCCAACACTTGCATTCTGATTTTGGCTAAGATTTTGATAAAAGTCATCTTAATAATTTCTTGGAAGAAATATATAAATAAACATTGCAATTTCAGAAAGATTATAAAAAAATAACATAAGGTTATTTTCAGGAGGTGGCGCAGCGGATAGGGCACTGGACTCTCAAGCATGAGGTCCTGAGTTTGATCCCCACCAGCACATGTACCAGAGTGATGTCTGGTTCTTTCTCTCTCTCCTCCGATCTTTCTCATTAATAAATTTTAAAAATAACATAAGCAGCAACCACATAGTGATTGTATTGTTTTCTTTCTTTCTTTCTTCATTTATTTGTTTGTTTTTTTGTTTGTTTGTTTATAAAATGGAAGTATTGACAAGACCATAGGATGAGAGGGATAAAATTCCATATAATTCCCTCCACCAGAACTCCTTATCCAATCCCCTCCCCTGTTAGGTTTCCTATTCTTTATCCCACTGGGATTATGGACCCAGGATCATTATGGGTACAGAAAGTGGGAGGTCTGGCTTCTGTAATTGCTTCCCCAATGAACATGGTTGTTGGCACGTTGATCCATGCTCCCAGCCTATCTCTATCTTTCCCTAGTGGGGAAGGTCTCTGGGGAGGTTTGACTGCAAGTATATTTTTTATGAACCTTCAGACCACAAATATAAAGATGTAAAGTGGAAATATTTATTTTCCTCTTGTATTGTGGCTGAAAGAGCAAGCCATGCATGGCTTTTACGAGCTGGTTAGTGAAGTGTCCATTCAGGGAGCTATTAACTCTATCCGTGTCCTTGTAGATAGTCTCTGATCCCTGTCAAAATTAGAAATTACTTAAAACCAGAAAAAAAAATTTCATTCCTAAATAAGCCATTAGTGATATTGGATAGTTTGTTATGCTATAATGTAATACTGAAATTCCTGGAGGCAACTGATTTTCAGTAGTGAAATAAAATGACTAAACTAAACAGAGCATGTGAGGAAGAATGAGAAGAATCTTATAGATTGTGTGTCAGCAACTGACCTTTCAAAAATAAAAATCATTAGCCCTCCCTGAACAACAAAATGCAAATGAGTCCAGTCCACTTGCACAGTAGATAAGGAAACATACGTGTGAAAAACTAACATCCATTTGGACTTCAAGGGCATTGGGAATTAAACATGAAACAAAATGTCAGAATCATGACCAACATACTCAAAAGGAAGTAAGAGGACTATAAATAGCAGTGGACAGCTTTGGTTCTTAAAAATTATAAGCACTGATGCATAGGGTAATGGGAGCAGACATGTACAGCAGGTTTTTTACTTGAATGTGTGCCTGAATACACTTTCCTTGCTTCATTGCCTGGTTTATGCAACCTTTGACAACCCTTTTCCACAGATACAAAGTTTTGAGAATAATGGCCATAAACAAAATAACCTCATCCTTTATCCCACAGTTAAAGAGATTTACTACCTACATGTTGCAATAGATTAAAAAAAAGACACCATAGTTTCCATACTTGTACCTATCCCCTGTCTAAAAGATTACAATTAAGTCAGTTAAGGTAGTGTAGTGATTTATCAACACCTGTAAATAAATAAGTGAGTGCAAAGCTCTGTGATTAAAGGTTTAAAATGCTCATTTCCCTTGCTCACTATTTGCATCCAAAACCCTCAAAAAATTCTTTTGCCTTTGTATAGGAGAATTATTAAAAAAAAAAATTAGGAAAAATCTACTAGGTGAGCAAATATAAGACATCTTTCAATATATACTTAGTTTTCATTCTGAAGTTAATACAATTTATTTCAGAAATTGAACCTTTTTCATGGAATTCTTGTTATCAAGGCAGACAGCTTCTCCAGTGACATTATGCTTCTTCCCCTGGGTAAACCCTGGAGACATTGTCAGAAGTGTGCTACAGTAAAATAATATTCTACCAAAGATATCTTTCGTGGGAAAGTAAACTTGGTAGTAGTAATGGGTCCATGTGTGTGTGCCTGTATATATGTGTTTGTGCTAAGAATCATTATTCAGGTTAAAACAGCATTAAATCTGTAGAACTGTACACATTTGACACCAATGTAGATAATTTCTACTATTACATAAATCAAAGTCATTTCTCATCCCTCACCTGCCTGATGGGTCTTTTCCATTAAAATTGCCCAATCCACCCCAAACATAGATAATGTATAATTCAAAGTGGAAATCAGATCCCTTGGGTTTCCTACGATTGGGTAAGTGTCTCAAAACATCAGCAAATCAGCCTTAAAGGAAAGCAGCAATCTATAAACCACCCTGACGACTTGTCAATAGAGGAGGAAGACTGGATGAGAGAGTAAACTGAGCAACCTTTTCATGACCTCAGCCCTCCCCCAGCCTCTGGAAAGCAATAAGGATTGTTCCTTAAGTCTTTGTTTGGAGAAGCTGAGAATATAAATTGTGAGCTCTCTGTTCCCACAGAAACTTAACTATAACTCCAACCCCTTCAATTCAAAATTGTTTTATATTTGCTGATCTGAGGTTCAAGTAGATGAGATTCTGTTATGTTCAAGATTTCAGAAATAATTCACACTCTCACTTCCCTGAGCAAGACAACCAACCAAACTAGAGCCAGTGTGACCCACAAGACTGGGCTCAGAAGAACACATTTCAAATTGGTATGTGGACTTGGTGAACAGTAATTGTGCAAATGCCTTTCAGGAACGAAGAACATAGCTGCCACAAGATGAGAAAAGAGTACCAAGTACCAGAATAAGTCATTCTTATTTCTAAACAGCTCTACTATTAATGCATATTGAGCCCTTAGTTACATTTAGTTTCTCTGGACCTCGGTCTTTTAACCAGCAGATGGACTAGAGAGATATCCTTCAATTTCTCTCTCTCTCTCTCTCTCTCTCTCTCTCTCTCTCTCTTCTCCTCTTTTCTCTCCTCTCTTCACCTCTCCTCTCCTCTCCAAAGTCTAGAGCACTGTGACTTTTCCCCACTTCTATGATTACTCCACAGTTTTGTTACTGGAGGTAAAAGAAACCTGATCTTACTTGCAGTTATGAATAAGGAATTAAAAGGTTAACTCTCTTGTCAACCACCAGGTTCCACATGCTAGCATGATGCCGACCAGACTTCCCTGGACAGACAACCCCACCAATGTGTCCTGGAGCTCCCATTCCCCAGAGCGCTTCCCCACTAGGGAAAGAGAGAGACATGCTGGGAGTATGGATCAACCTGTCAACACCCAGGTTCAACGGGGAAGCAATTACAGAAGCCAGACCTTCCACCTTCTGCATCCTACAATGACCTTGGGTCCATATTCACAGAGTGTCAAAGAATAGAAAAACTGTCAGGGGAGGGGATGGGATACAGAGTTCTGGTGGTGGGAATTGTGCGACGTTGTACCCCTCTTATCCTATGGTTTAGTCAATGTTTCCTTTTTATAGATAAAAAATTAAAAAATAAAATATAAATAAAATATAAAAATTTGGACTTTTAAAGTCTAGCTAATGACACAATCACTCAGCAGTGAGGCTGGCAGCATGAGGCAATGGAGCAAGATTACATCTTTCAACTAATTACATGTGGAAAACCTCTACATCTCCATAGTCACCAAAAGGTAGGTAGTACCAGTAAAAGTCAAAGACTGGAGCAATGGATGTGGCACTAACATAGGAATAAGTAAGTCTGGCACAGCAGCTTATGGCATGGCCAGGTTAGTCCACAGTACAGTGAGACCATCATTATTGTCTAAAATAGTATATCAAAGTAGGGTTTATGACCACATACTCAAAGTTGCCTGGTCATCAATGCAAGTTCCTTGAACTCCTTCATTCCCCTTGGAATCTCTGGGAAATAAATTATTGAATCTGTTTTTCTAGAAAGTTCCCTGGTGTTTCTTTTGCACAATAAAACTTGAAGAACACTGACTAAGGAAATAGAAAGTCTGGAGAACAGTGAAGAATGAAATGCTCAATATATACACTCACAGAACAGCTCTGGAAATAGAGAATTCTCTAGAGGAAGCAGGTATCTGTCAGTGATTACCTCTAGGAAGCTGTGATGTGCAGAGTACAAGAGAAACTTGTTAAGGTTGTAAGGTAGCTCACTTGGTAAGATGTGTGATATATATATATGTGTGTGTGTGTGTGTGTGTGTGTGTGTGTGTGTGTGTGTGTGTGTGTGTCCACATGCGCAGCCAGGTTTAAGTCCCAGCACCACACAGAGGTCTCATCTGCTTCTCAGCTCAGTTCTGGTGTTTTGATGTCTCTTCCTCTCTCATTTATCTATAAAATAAAATGAATGAAAATGTCATCCCAGGATCAGTGAAATCATCCATACACAAAATCCTGAAGTTTCTGGAAATAAACACATGGATACACACACACATTTACTTGACTTTCCACTATAAAATCTTGATTACATAGATATTTTTCATTTTTGTGATTACAAGACTAAGATTACAGTGTCTAGTGCCTCAACACCAAGGTTCTATGTCCCCACCCTCTCAAATCCTATGAAAAGCAGACTAAATGCCCATCAACAGATGACTTTTTTCTTCTTTGATGAATATTCTTTTTTATTTTAGTCTATTTATAAAAAGAAAACATTGACAAAACCATAGGATAAGAGGGGTACAACTCCACACAATTCCCACCACCAGAACTTTGTATCCCATCCCATCCCTTGATAGCTTTCTTATTCTTTAACCCTCTGAGAGTATGGACCCAAAGTCATTGTGGGATGCAGAAAGCTGAAGGTCTGGCTTCTGTAATTGCTTCCCCACTGAACATGGGCATTGACAGATCGATCCATACTCCAAGCCTGCCTCTCTCTTTCTCTAGTGGGACGAGGTTCTGGGGTAGTTGAGCTCCAGGACTCATTGGTGGGGTTGTCTGTCCAGGGAAGTCTGGTTGGCATCATGCTAGCATCTGGAACCTGGTTGATGAAAAGAAAGTTAACACACAAAGCCAAACAAGTTGTTGACTAATCATGAACCTAAAGGCTGGAGTAGTGCAGATGAAGAGTTGGAGGGGGGGTCTCCGTTTTGTAGATAGCTAGTAGGCATATTTTAGTTATATTCCAAAGGGCCTGTGGCTATACTAGTTGTTTTTTTTGTTTGTTTGTTTCCCTGAGCCTGAAATCTGATATGCAGGTAGATCCAAGTTATTGTCTGGGGAGATGATGTCATGGCTGGAGAAAGGACCAGAAAGCTGGATCAGGAAAGAAAGTAGCTCGCAAATATGAGAAAGGGGTATAAATACTGTTGATAGTAAACCCCATTGATTTGATCTGATCTGGGGCCCTTATTCAGCTTAGGAGACTATGTGACCTCTGCATCCCTATAGATCTGAGCTCACATTCTGTGGTCATGAGTAGGACCATTCAAAGTTGCCCCATTTTCAGTTTCATTGGTTTATTTTTGTTTTAATCTTCCCTGCAATTGGATTTATATCATTGAAGATGCTTATAAAATTTAGATGGAAAGAGTTCTGTCAATATTTTCCCTGATTATTTGATAGTTTCTGGTCTAATATTCAAGTGTTTACTCCATTTGGAATTTACTTTTGTGTCTGGTGAAATATAGTGGTCCAGTTTCATTCTTCTTTGCTTTTCACTCTAATTTTTCCAATACCATTTGTTGAAGAGACTCTCCTTTCTCCATTTAATAGATTTATGAGAACTATGATGGTTATCTTCCACATCACACTCACAAAGTTCTGTATTCCTACCCTCCCAAAGATAGCCACCATATTTCTCATAAGTCTTACAAACAGTTTGCTTGCTTCTATTTGGACTTTTTTTTTTGAAAGTTCATGTAAAACAGATCTCTAGATTCCACATATGATTGAAACCATCTGGTCACCTTTCATCTCTTTACTTTTTTTGCTAAGCATAATCACCTTCAGTTCCATCCATTTTGTCCCAAACGACAAAATATCATATTTTTTATTGTAAAGTAGTATTCCATATATATCCAATAACTTCTTTAGCCTATCTTTTGATAATGGAAATTTAGGCTGCTTCTGCTGTTTGGCTATTTTGATTAATCCAGCTGTGAATATAGGAGCGCATGTCCCTTCAAATTAGTGCTTGAGCATCCTCTGTATTCCCAAGAGCGGTATTACTGGATCATAAGGTAATTCCATTTTTATTTGTTTAAGGAGTCTCCATACAATCTTTTAAAAGGCCTGTACCAGTTTGCATCTCCACCAGCAATATAGCAGAGTTCCCTTTTCTCCACAACCTCTCCAACATCTGTCATTTCCTGGTTTGTTGATGTAATCCAGTCTCTCAGCTATAAGAGGGTATACCATCAGTGTAGTTTTAGTTTGCATTTCTCTAATGATAAGTGAAGTGGAGCATTTTTTCATGTGTCTGTGGGCCATGTGTATCTTTTCTTTAGAAAACTGTATGTCTAGTCCTTTGGCTCCAACAGCTTTAAATTCAGAGAAGTATGGTGGTTGTGGTTTCTAGTGTTGATATTATCTCCTCCTCCTCCTGATTTATTCTACTTTCTAGGACTGCTACCTGAGACTGAACTGCATTCAAAGTGTTCTTCACACTTGTAACTTTGGAGTTTATTTTTTTCTGTTTTGTAATTCTATGTTAAATGATCTCTAAGTTCTTGAATTTGTGTCTGTATGTTTCTTTAAGTATCTTCATGAGTTTTCTGTATTCTATCTCTCTTACTTTTTCTAGATCTAGATTATTTCATCATTTGTGACTTCAGCATCACTGAATTTCCAAGATTTTATTTTCCAAGTGTGGCTTCTGTTATTGTGTCAGCAGGTGTCACTTTGGTTAGAGTGTTGGATTTCTCTATTTGTATTGTGGTGGGTGAGTGAGGGGAGATTCTGCCATGTGTCACTGGCTGATTTTGTGCCTGTGATAGCTTGCTGTTGTATTTACAGCTTCTTGGAAATAATAGCAGGGGAGAATTGTTTACCCCTGAGTGTTCAAAGGACAAGCAAGATTATTTTCCCAATGGGTGCTGGGACTTCAGCAGGTTCTTCACTCTTTCCACATTCACTGACCATGTGTACCTGAACCTTGTGGCTAAGAAATGCTAGTTGCAATTCATGAACTTTCATGTGATTGTTGTTGTTATTCCTTTAAGTAGTTTATCATGGGAGCAAAGTGCAGCAGTGACTACTAATTGGCAATTCCACTGGAAGTTGGCTGGGATATATTTTCCTAGCCACCTAATGGGGACTGAGTAAACCATGGAGCTTTAGTTCTCAGCCTGGTTTTACCATTAAACACTGTTGAGTCCTTCTGTGCAGTTTAATATCCTGTTCCCCTTAATTCATAGCACCTAGACCCATCTTCCTGCTACCAACAATGTGTCCTGGTGCGTAACTCCCAAAATTGCTCCATTAAGTATGGCTCTTAAGTCCTGAGACTCCATCACACCTTTTCCATCCATTCACCATGCACAACTTTACCCACCTGTTGCTAAGTGAGTTTCTGAATAAATCCCAGTTATGGAGCTAGGTGGCAAAACGCCCCATTGAGCGCAAGTGTTACCATGCACAAGGACCCAAGTTCAAGCCCCCAGATCCCATGTGCAGAAGGAAAACTTTGCAAGTGGTGAAGCAATGATGCAGGTGTCTCTCTCTCTTCATCTTTATCACCCCCTCCCTCTTGATTTCTGGCTGTCTCTATTCAATAAATAAATAAATATAATTTAAAAAATAAATCCAACTTAAAATTTGGCAAGCTTTCAGGTGACTTTTTGTTGCTTTAACTTGTTGATCAGGAAAAGAGTATGAGACAGCTACTACTTCACTACATGCATTCTTACCATAAATAATAATACCGAGGTTCCCAGAAGATGGCGGACTGAGAAGCTGCTAGTGGCTTGAGCTCTGACCACATCTAATGGAAACGGCAGGATTTTCTGGCTTTAGTAGGCCAGCCAATAAGGGGTCCTAGCAGTGACACCAAGGAGGTGACTATAACTTAATTTGGGTTAAGAAGTAGAGTAGGAAAAAGGGGAAAAAAATTTTTTTCCCTTTTAATTTTTAAGCATACCTCCTTCCCCGCCCCCCCCCCCCATAACCAGTCCCTGGGGACCAGCTCCTAGCAGGCTCCCCTGCTAGGAGCTCCTTTTCTTAACCAAATTCCTGTCCCATCAGGGAGTATCATTCATTCTAAGTCTATACCCTTCTGAAACCTCTGGCCTTTTTTCTTTCTAAGTAGCCAACCCCCCCACCTCACCCCACATAGCTAATTAAATAATTAAAAATAAATACATTTAAAAAAAACTTTCATTTCACTGCTCTTTTATGACTGTTCTTTTTCTTATCTTTTGCTTTTTTCTCTCTCTTTCTTTTTTTTTCTTTTTCTCATTCTTGTCATCCTTTCTTCCTAAATCTTCCAGCTTCCAAAGTCACAGCCCCAAGCCCCCACACCACCAAAAAGTGTGCTTTTTTGAATTCACTGATACACATTTGGGAATTTCCTTTCACTGCTCTTTAATTACAGCTCTTTTTCTTATCTTTTCCCTTTTCTCTCTCTGGTCTCTTTCTTTTCTTTTTTTATCTTATCATACACTTCTTCCTTCTTCTTTGCCTCTCTGAATTTGTGAATTATTTTTGGGGAAGAAATCTGACTCAGAGTGGACTCTCTATGTGTGTATCTCTGCTCTAGTAACCTTTCCCCTCTTGTTACCCCTAGAATATACAATGGAAAGATCTTCTCCCATTCTGTGAGGGGTCTCTTGATTTGGGTAGTGGTTTCTTTTGCTGTGAAGAAGCTTTTTAATTTGATGTAGTCCCACAGGTTTATACTTGCCTTAGTCTTCCTTGTAATTGGATTCGTTTCATTGAAAATGTCTTTAAAATTCATGCAGAAAAAAGTTCTTCCAATATTTTCCTCTAAGTATCTGATAGTTTGTGGTCTAACATCCAAGTCCTTGATACACTTGGCATTTACTTTTGCATTTGGTGAAATACAGTGATTCAGTTTCATTCTTCTGCATGTTTCAACCCATTGTTTCCAACACCATTTGTTGAAGAGATTCTGCTTCCCCCATATAATAGTCAGGGCCCCTTTGTCAAAGATTAGATGTCCATACGTGTGGGGCCTCATTTCTGGGCTCTCAATTCTATTCCACTGGTCAGTGTGTCTGTTCATGTTCCAGTACCAAGCAGTTTTGATGACAATGGCCCTATAATACAGTTTGAGATCTGGCAGTGTGATGCCTCCAGTTCTGTTCTTTTTTCTCAAGTACATACATCAGATAAGAGTTTAATAACCAACATATATAAAGAGCTTGCCAGACTCAACAACAAGACAACAAATAACCCCATCCAAAAATGGGGGGAGGACTTGGACAGAATATTCACCACAGAAGAGATCCAAAAGGCCGAGAAACACATGAAAAAATGCTCCAAGTCTCTGATTGTCAGAGAAATGCAAATAAAGACAACAATGAGATATCACTTCACTCCTGTGAGAATGTCACACATCAGAAAAGGTAACAGCAGCAAATGCTGGAGAGGGTGTGGGGTCAAAGTAACCCTCCTGCACTGCTGGTGGGAATGTCAATTGGTCCAACCTCTGTGAACAGTCTGGAGAACTCTCAGAAGGCTAGAAATGGACCTACCATATGACCCTGCAATTCCCCTCCTGGGGATATATCCTAAGGAACCCAACACATCCATCCAAAAAGATCTGTGTACACATATGTTCTTGGCAGCACAATTTGTAATAGCCAAAACCTGGAAGCAACCCACGTGTCCAACAACAGATGAGTGGCTGAGCAAGTTGTGGTATATATACACAATGGAATACTACTCAGCTGTAAAAAGTGATGACTTCACCGTTTTCAGCCGATCTTGGATGGACCTTGAAAAAATCATGTTGAGTGAAATAAGTCAGAAACAGAAGGATGAATACGGGATGATCTCACTCTCAGGCCGAAGTTGAAAAACAAGATTAGAAAAGAAAACACAAGTCGAACCTGAAATGGAATTGGAGTATTACACCAAAGTAAAAGACTCTGGGGTGGGTGGGTGGGTGGGGAGAATACAGGTCCATGAAAAATGATGAATGAAATAGTGGGGGTTGTATTGTTAAATGGAAATCTGGGGAATGTTATGCATGTAAAAAAAAAAAAAGAAGAAGAAGTAGAAACGCAAAGCAGAAATTGACTGAGTTTGGAGTATGGCACCAAAGTAAGAAAGCAGAAGTACACTAGAGTTTGCAGTGAGTACCTCCCTAATACTTCCTCTCCACTTTTCCAAGCTTTGGGTCCATGATTGCTTAACAATTTGTTTGGCTTTGTATGTTAACTCTCTTTTCAGTCACCAGGTTCCAGGTGTCATCAGGATGCCAGCCAGACTTCCCTGGATTGAAGACCCCACCAATATGTCCTGGAGCTCAGCTTCCCCAGAGACCCACCCTACTAGGGAAAGAGAGAGGCAGACTGGGAGTATGGACCGACCAATCAACGCCCATGTTCAGCAGGGAAGCAATTACAGAAGCCAGACCTTCTACCTTCTGCAACCCACAATGACCCTGGGTCCATGCTCCCAGAGGGATAGAGAATGGGAAAGCTATCGGGGGAGGGGGTGGGATATGGAGATTGGGCGGTGGGAATTGTGTGGAGCTGTACCCCTCCTACCCTATGGTTTTGTTAATTAATCCTTTCTTAAATAAAAAAAAAAAAGAGAAAAAAAAAAAGAATATACAGTGGATAGTAGACTTCCATAACTGTGTATTCTTGCTATCCTCTCTTTCTTTTCTCTTTCTTCTTCACTGGGATTTGGTTACTATTTAATCATGGACTGGAGATATTGTTTGGCTAACTGGTAACGATTAAACTGGTTTAATACTTGCTTCAGTTGCTACTGTAATTCCTGAGGTTGGTGAGTGCAATTGTCATATAGGTATTTAGTACACTGTTACTTATAGACACAAAAACTGAGGAACAACAGAGCATAAAAAAAGAAACACATAAATCAAAAAAATGGGTAGATCAAAAACAAATAAAACTGCTACTCCAATGAATGAAGACAAGAGCCCAGAAGAAACTGCAAATCATCCAGAAGTAACCATAGATAAGAAAAGTATGCAAGCAATACTAAACTTATTAATCACAGAAATGAAAACAACATCTGAGGAAAGGAATGGCAGTATTAGGGAAACAACAGTTGAGACCCCCAAGGGAAATACTGATGATCTTGAGGCAATTAGAGAACTGAAAGCTGAAATAGCTGTAATGAAGAAAAAAGCTGAGGCAAGGAAAAACAGACTAACAGAAGCAGAAAACAGAATTAGTCAGACAGAGGATGAGTTAGAGAAAATGAAGAAACAGGTGGAAGAGCTTAAAAAGAGATTGAGAGACACTGAAAACAACAACAGAGACATATGGGATGATCTCAAAAGAAGTAACATTCGTATAATTGGCCTGCCAGAGGAAGAAAGAGAGGAAGGGGAAGCAAACATTCTAGAGGAAATAATAGAAGAAAACTTCCCAGACCTGAATAACAGAAAGGATATCAAGGTTCAAGAGGCCCAGAGAGTACCAAACAGAATCAACCCAGACCTGAAGACACCAAGACACATCATAGTCACAATGAGAAGAAGTAAGGATAAAGAAAGGATCCTAAAGGCTGCAAGAGAAAAACAAATAGTCATATGCAAGGGAAAACCCATAAGACTATCTGCAGACTTCTCCACTCAAACTCTAAAAGCCAGAAGAGAATGGCCTGAATGAAAAAGGGTTTCAACCAAGGATAATATATCCTGCTAGACTTCCATTCAAACTAGATGGAGGGATCAAAACCTTCTTAGACAAACAAAAGTTAAAGGAGGCAACCATCACCAAGCCAGCCATGAAAGAGGTTCTAAAAGACCTATTATAAACTAGAACATCATTATAATACTTGCAATATATCAGAGCAAAAAAAATTTTTTTGAGCATTCACATTACAATACATTATATCCATAATATCAATAAACGTCAATGGCTTAAACTCATCCATCAAAAGGCACAGGGTCGGGGGATGGATCAGAAAACATAACCCAAACATATGCTGCTTGCAAGAATCCCATATGTCATACAAGATAAACAATGACTTAAAGTGAAAGGATGAAAACCATCATACAGGCTAAGGGACCACAAAAAAGGGCAGGAACAGCCATACTCATCTCAGACACGATAGATTTTAAATTAAATAAAGTAATAAAAGATAGGCAAGGACATTACATAATGATTAGAGGATCAATCAGCCAAGAAGACTTAACAATTATTAACATCCATGCACCCAATGAGGGACCATCTAAATACATTAAGCACCTACTGAAAGAATTTCAAAAATACATCAATAGTAATACAATAATAGTGGAAGACTTCAATACCCCATTCTCACACTTAGATCAACAAAGCATAGAACCAATAAAGATACAAGAGAATTGAATGAAGAGATTGGCAGACCAGACCTCTTGGACATTTTCAGAGTCCTTCACTCAAAAAAAACTGGAATACACCTTCTTTTCAAATCCACATAACACATACTCAAGGATAGACCACATGTTAGGCCACAAAGACAGCATCAATAAATTCAAGAGCATTGAAATCATCCCAAGTATCTTCTCAGACCACAGGGGAGTAAAACTAACATTTAACAACAAACAGAAAATTATTAAAAGTCACAGAATGTGGAAACTAAACAACATACTCCTTAAGAACCACTGGGTTAGAGAGTCACTCAAGCATAAAATTCAAATGTTCCTGGAAACAAATGAAAATGAAGACACAACCTATCAAAATATTTGGGACACAGCTATAGTACTGAGAGGGAAACTTATAGCCATACAATCACATATTAAACACCAAGAAGAAGCTCAAATGAACGACCTTACTGCACACCTCAAGGACTTAGAGGAAGAGGAACTAAGGAACACTAAAACAACCAGAAGGACAGAAATCACTAAAGTTAGAGCAGAAATAAACAACATCGAAAATAAAAGAACCATACAAAATATCAATGAAGCCAAATGTTGGTTTTTGAAAGATTGACAACCCCCTAGCCAGAATCACCAAACAAAAAGAGAGAAGACTCAAATTAATAGAATTGTAAAAGATGGAGGAGATATCACAACTGACACCATAGAAATCAAGAGAATCATGAGAAACTTCTATAAAGAACTATACGCCACCAAGCTAGAGAATCTGGAAGAAATGGAATAATTTTAGAAGCATATGACCTTCCAAAACTGAACCAAGAAGAACTACAAAATCTAAATGCATCAATCACAGACAAAGAAATTGAAACCATTATTAAGAATCTCCCCAACAACAAAAGTCTTGGACCAGATAGCTTCACAAACGAATTCTACAAAGCTTGCAGGAAACAGTTAGTACCCATAATTCTTAAGCTTTTCCAAAAGATTGAAGAAACAGGAATACTCCCTTCCACCTTCTATGAAGCCAACATCACCCTGACCAAAAGCTGATAGGGACAGAACAAAAAAGGAAAACTACAGACCAATATCTCTGATGAACATAGATGCCAAAATATTAAACAAGATCTGGACCAACCGGGTACAGCAGCACATCAAAAAGATTGTTCATCATGACCAAGTGGGATTCATCCCAGGAATGCAAGGCTGGTTCAACATCCGTAAGTCAATCAATGTCATTCACCACATCAATAAAAGCAAAGCCACAAACCACATGATTATATCAATAGATGCAGAGAAAGCCTTTGACAAAATCCAACACCCATTCATGCTCAAAACTCTACAAAAAATAGGAATAGACAGGAAATTCCTCAAAATAGTGGAATCTATATATAGCAAACCTATAGCCAACATCATACTCAATGGACAGAAGCTGAAAGCATTGCCCCTCAGATTTGGGACTAGACAGGGATGTCCACTGTCACCGTTACTCTTCAACATAGTATTGGAAGTTCTTGCCATAGCAATCAGGGAAGAAAAAGAAATCAAAAAAATACAGATTGGAAGGGAAGAAGTCAAGCTCTCACTATTTGCAGATGATATGATAGTATACATAGAAAAACCTAAAGAATCCAGCAGAAAATTACTGGAAGTTATTAGGCAATATAGCAAGGTATCAGGCTACAAACTCAATGTACAAAAATCAGTGGCATTTCTTTATGCAAACACTAAATCTGAAGAAGAAGACATCCAGAAATCACTCCCATTTACTGTTTCAGCAATATCAATCAAATACCTAGGAATAAAGTTGACCAAAGAAGTGAAAGACTTGTTTGCTGAAAACTATGAGTCACTACTCAAGGAAATAGAAACTGATACCAAGAAACGGAAAGATATCCCATGCTCATGGATTGGAAGAATAAATATCATCAAAATGAATATTCTCCCCAGAGCCATATACAGATTTAATGAAATACCCATCAAAGTTCCTTCCAGCTTCTCTAAGAGAATAGAACAAACACTACAATCATTTATCTGGAACCTGAAAACACCTAGAATTGCCTAAACCATCATGAGGAAAAGAAACAGAAATGGAGGCATCACACTCCCAGACCTTAAACTATATTATAAAGCCATCATCATCAAAACAGCATGGTACTGGAACAAAAATAGGCACACAGACCAGTGGAACAGAATTGAAAGCCCAGAAATAAATCCCCACACCTATGGACATCTAATCTTTGATAAGGGGGCCTAAAGGATTAAATGGAAAAAGGAGGCTCTCTTCAATAAATGGTGCTGGGAAAACTGGGTTGTAACATGGAGAAGAATGAAATTGAACCACTTTATCTCACCGGAAACAAAAATCAACTCCAAATGGATCAAAGACCTAGATGTCAGACCAGAAACAATCAAATTGTTAGAGATTGGTAAAACTCTTTCCCACCTACACCTCAAGGACATCTTTGATGAAACAAACCCAGTTGCAAGGAAGACTAAACTGAAACAAACCATTGGGACTACATCAAATTGAAAAGCTTCTGCACATCCAAAGAAATTATTAAACAAACAGAGAGACCCCTCACAGAATGGGAGAAGATCTTCACATGCCATACATCAGACAAGAAACTAATCACCAAAATATATAAAGAGCTCAGCAAACTTAGCACCAAAAAACCAAATGAACCCATCCAAAAATGGGCAGAGGATATGAACAAAACATTCACCTCAGAGGAGATCCAAAAGGCTAACAAACATATGAAAAACTGCTCTAGGTCACTGATTGTCAGAGAAATGCAAATTAAGACAATACTAAGATACCACCTCACTCCTGTAAGAATGGCATACATCAAAAAGGACAGCAGCAACAAATGCTAGAGAGGTTCTGGGGACAGAGGAACCCTTTTACATTGCTGGTGGGAATGTAAATTGGTACAGCCTCTGTGGAGAGCAGTCTGGAAAACTCTCAGAAGGCTAGACATGGACCTTCCATATGATCCAGTAATTCCTCTCCTGGGCTTATACCCCAAGGACTCCATAACACCCAACCAAAGAGAGGTGTGTACTTCTATGTTCATAGCAGCACAATTCATAATAGGTAAAACCTGGAAGCAACCCAGGTGCCCAACAACAGATGAGTGGCTGAGAAAGCTGTGGTATATATACACAATGGAATACTATGCAGCTATCAAGAACAATGAACCCACCTTCTCTGACCCATCTTGGACAGAGCTAGAAGGAATTATGTTAAGTGAGCTAAGTCAGAAAGATATAGATGCGTATGGGATGATCCCACTCATCAACAAAAGTTGACTAACAAGACCCGAAAGGGAAACTAAAAGCAGGACCTGACCAAATTGTAAGTAGGGCACCAAAGTAAAAACCCTGTGGCGAGGGGTAAACATGCAGCTTCCTGAGCCATTGGGTGGTGGGAGTGGGTCAGAGGGATGGGTCACAGTCTTTTGGTGGTGGGAATGATGTTTATGTACACTCCTAGCAAAATGTAGACATATAAATCACTAGTTAATTAATATGAGAGGGGGAAAATCAATTGTATGTCTCGAAGTTTTTCAAAACACAAACTGAATCTTTTTAGTATATAGGCTGTGTATTTGATATGCAGACTCTCTCAAAAGCCTAGACCAAATAGATCAGAAGCATCCAATAGCACAACTATATACAAGATACTGGGTACTGTACAGCAAACCCTAACAAAAGGACTTTTCAAAGTTAACCCAATTACCAAATAATGTGATGATAACACTAACTATCAATTGTCTTTTTGAACCCTAAGACAGCAGGAACCTCACATGTCCACTATAGAGCCTCTACTTCCCCCAATCCTGGAACCCTTGGATAGGGCCCACTTTCCCGTATGCCTCTCCCAATCCATATCAAATAATATTGCATCCGCCGATCACAACCTAACGACGGAACGATTGTCACCTCAACATGCTTCACCTCAGACTGTGTCCAGAGACTTCACGTGTGGAATGACAACCCTTAAGCTTCATTACTCGGGTGAAACCTTTCCTTTTATAGTACACTCTAATTTCATCTCAGGTGGCTCACTTTCTAACAAAGTCCCAAAACCTAGATATACACCAGTTTCTGTGAGAGAGAGCTTATGTTCACATGTATCCATAAACTACTGCAAAATATATACCTGAAAGCAGAAGTACACTAGAGTTTGCAGTGAGTATCCCCCTAACACTTCCTCTCCACTATTCCAAGCTTTGGGTCCATGAGTGATCAACAACTTGTTTGGCTTCATATGTTAACTCTCTTTTCAATCACCAGGTTCCAGATGCCATCAGGATGCTGGCCAGGCTTCCCTGGATTGAAGACCCCACCAATGTGTCCTGGAGCTCAGCTTCCCGAGAGACCCACCCTACTAGGGAAAGGGAGAGGCAGACTGGGAGTATGGACCGACCAGTCAACACCCATGTTCAGCAGGGAAGCAATTACAGAAACCAGACCTTCTACCTTCTGCAACCCTCAATGACCCTGGGTCCATGCTCCCAGAGGGATAGAGAATGGGAAAGCTATCAGGGGATGGTGTGGGATATGGAGATTGGGTTGTGGGAATTGCGTGGAGTTGTACCCCTCCTACCCTATGGTTTTGTTAATTAATCCTTTCTTATATAAAAAAATTTTTTTAAAGAATAATACCATGAATTTTCTCTAATCCTCAAAAAATTTAAAGGCAAATTGAATTTTGGTACACTTTCTTAGCGGTGGCAAAAAAAAAAAAAAGCACTTTTTGAAGCTAAAGGGTAAAGTCAAAAAAGTAGTTTACGTTTTTCTTTTTAAATCAGGCATAGAAATGTTAGACAAAATACCAACTAAGTTTTGTACTTTATCAGATGAAGAATAGCAAGAAAGAGTGAAAAAAATACTTCGTAAAGATGCTTCCCCACAAGTCCTTATACAATCATTTAGTAAGTAGTCTGAAATCACCACCTTGTTGCTCACTACACTGACTTTTTGTTTCCTGGGTGATTAGCAGGTGTTGCTAGTGAAAAGACAATGGCCTCATTAACAGACACCATTCCTTATCCCCCTTCCTACTTCTTGCAGCCTCTTTCATAAAACATAATACACAGTACCAAGGCAATTGTTTCAAACTATTCATCATAATCTTACTTGAAACTCATCATAAAGTGCCCTGTATGGCATAAAGCCATGGGAGAAACAAAGGCATAGGTTGTTCTCATCACCCTGCCAAACGGACAGAGGGTAAATGAGGATAAGGTCCACACCCAGGATGATGCAATATCTGATGCTAAGTACCTACTCAAGAGGTTAACTTTGCCTTCCTCTGCTCAAAAGAGGCCAAACTGGGAGTATGTTTGGGACACTTGTCTGTTTTCTCATGAAAAGTAGGAGTTACTTCAGTAGCTCAATGGTAAGGAGATGACTTCTTTAGTGATTACACAGCAGACAACTATTTGCTGCAAGATGGGCGCTTGGGTTATTCATACAACATTCATGGTGCTGCCTTAGAAAAGCATCAGAGCAGTCCTGTCAGCTCTAACAGTACCTAAATGTCATCATCCCCTTCAATGTTACTAAGGTGTGAGTAAGAGCCCTTTAGTAGCTGCCCAATCAACTACTTTCCCAGGATCTCTATGTTTTGAGACTATACTGTATAGACAGAAATAACAAGTGTCACTTCTAGACCAAGACTTTTAAACAGCTATTCTACCTTCATTCCCTGATCCTGTTCCAGTGGCCAAATGCAAAAGCTGTCAGCTCCTACGTACTGATTGTGCTGCTAGAGGAAGGTAAGAACCAGAAAGTTCCACTGAGATTGAGAACTTTTGTGATCAGGAACTTGTTTTGCCCTCTCACAGAGAATTCAGGAATATCTGAGGGAGCCAGACCTTATTTCCCTTACCTGAGATAGAAGGGAGAAGAAATGGCACTTGGAAAGTGTAATAAGTATGGGCGTGGCTTAGAAAGGATATGAATGTGGGGTCTTATAAGTTCATAAAAAAAATATGTATCTCTGTCACTATTGGCTCTCCCCCTCTCTTTCTTTGTTCACATGCCAACTATATGTATGCTTTCACTTTTCCTGAATAAAAGCTTCAAAATTTCTACAAATTATATTTTTCCTCTAATTATTTGTTGAGTTTAAATATGATGAATCTGCAACTCCTGGGGAAAAGGCATCTCAGCCTCTTACCTTCCCCTTAACATAAAGGAAGTCTGGACCAGAGTCACTTACTAAAAGAGGTATCTACCAACTAGGAGCCACTACTTTGACCTGCTTCCTTAATGAGAAATACTTTGCTATTGTGCTTGAGATATTACACACTGTGAGCTCTCTCTATAATAGTATCCACATTACTGCCAAGTATGCACTTGGTTAAGCCAAAAGTTTTCAATATTATTCCTGCAACTCAATATCTTAACCTGAATAAGGTTTAATTCAAGACAATATCTTAACCTGAATAAGGTTTAATTCAAGCACACAAGAACTCAGAGACACATACTTCTGACTAGGTGTTGGAGAGAGGCAAAAGATTATAACATATTTTACCTGGTTTGCATGGAAGGCAATCTTTTTGGATTTTCTTCTCTCCAGGATATAATTCAATATAACTTTCAAAGGAGATAGAACTACCCTCTATTTCTTTCCCTTTAGAGAGGGCATGTTTCAAGGTCTGGAATATCATCTTGCTGCAAAGCATTCTAAGAGCTGATTTGTAACAGCCTTTTTGCAAAGAATTGTCCCATAAAGAATTTTAAAAGACCATCCTACAGTCATACCACCCTGAACATACCTGACCTCATGCCATAGGAAACAAACCACTGTTAGAAAAAGGAATCCAGCCACAGCCCAGATCAGAGCCTACAAAACTACCCTGAATGTGGACTAGTTGTACAATAGAAGACCTAGAAGATTCTATTGGGGATCTGTGGTTTACAAATACTAACATAAACACAAATGCACCTGAAGATATTTGTCCTCTAGCTCCAGACACAAGTTATATCTGTCAAAATAAAGTGCTTCAGGTGATTCAAAAATAAATAACATCATTGACAACCTCCCAGAAGTGGCAGATACTAACTAAAGTACTACAAACAAGAAGGCTGCAGAATGTGCTCTATGAACCCAAGAAATTTTCTGGGAGGGCTGTGTGTGTAGGAGGAGGGTCATCCAGAAAGGCAGGGAATTTACTTACACTATATCCTCTTGCTTGAGAAAGCTTTTGAAACCATAATCCCAAGGCAGGTAGGTAATACAATCTTCATTATTAAGCTTCTTAATTTTTTCCTTTCCAAAAGATAAAAGTGCAGTGTTATGCAATAAGTCAGCCAAGAAGTACTCTCTGGCAGATTGGAGAGCTGAGGGACAGCCATATACTGAAGCAGTAGTAAACCAAAATACACAGGATCCCAATTCACAATTTCCCAGGATTATGTAATATAGTTCAGGTTACAAAGAAAGCATAGATATTGAGTAAAAAGATATAAATGAAGGTCAAAAATTCTAATTATTTTGAGCTAATAACTTATGAAGTGGGGTTGGGCCAAACTTCAATAGTACTGAACACACAATAAGTATTTGTTGAATGAGTGACCCCTATCTCATGCACATGCTTTGCCATGATGACCTGTGCCAAGAATGTTGTTAAAATGCTTTAATTCTACTGTCTTAATTTAGTGATTCATCATCCTTTGTCCTTACCAACCACATGCAGTATACAGAAATTTCTCAGAGTTGAACTAGAAGAAAAGAAAATACTCATACAAATGTGCATAAGAAATATGTATGTGGGTGGCCCAGGAAGTGGCACAGAAGATTAAGCACTGGACTCCCAAGCACGAGGTATCAAGTCCAATCCCTAGCACCACATATACCAGAGTAATGCTCTGGTTTTCTCTCTTAAAACAAACAAAAAAATTAAAGATCACCTTCAAATTTGTTTTCTTTTTTAAAAAAAAAAACATATATAGGGTTCAAGGAGTTAGCATTATAGTTATGCAAAAGCTTTCATGCCTGAAAATATGAAGTCCGAGGTTCTATCCCTCACACAATCATAAGCCAGAGCTGAGCAGTAGTGTGTGTGTGTGTGTGTGTGTGTGTGTGTGTATGTGTATGTGTGTGTATGTGTGTGTGTGTGCATATGTGTGTGTGTATGTGTGTGTGTGTGGCAACAGTGTAGCTTACCTGGTACTATGACTGAGCATGAGTGTAACTCAGCTTCAAGTCCAGCCCCTACAGAACTGTACAAAGCTGTGGAAACATACCATAGTATGTTTCTCTCTTATCCTGTGTTTCTATCTGAAAAAGTTGGTCTACAGCAGTAAAAACAGTGATGATAAAACAAAACGAAATGTATTTGTACAGGGATAATTCACTGTACTAAGTCTGAGTGGGTTTGGTTACAGAAACTAATGATGTTTTCTCTAAATAATTAAAAATAACTATAGGTGTTTTACAATATATGTATGAAGATAGATATTAACACTGAAGCCATATATGGTATTTCTTGCATAATTCACACACACACATGTATATGCATATACATATTTTTTGTTTTTCTAGAATCTAAAAGATTTTCCATGAGGTCCCCCAATTCTGTGTTCCTTTCTTGATCACATAAAGAACAGAGAAGGCACATTAATCTGGATAGCTAGAGACCTATTCAGCAAAAACAACTTTAAATTCTCTAATATGGTGAGAACTATGAAATCATTCTTCACATGTACATCTTTAAAGGTCTATATGCATAAATTACTTTCCCAAGTGCTGCATAGTTCTAATTATTTTTTAATTTATACAAATACATGCAATTAAAGTGCAATTACAATGCAATTAAAATGCCAGCATAATTAAAATGCTGAAAGAAGAAAATTTATAAATCTGTTCATGAATCCCCTTGATTTTTTTCCTGGGTTCAATTAATGCCACTTATTATTTAAAGATTATGAAAACATCTTCTTTTTGTCATTAAGACCATCCCATAAATCCCAATACCTGAGAAGGTGAAGTCTTATCCAGATCCAAAGGATATATCTGTATGATGAATGCTTGTCCATAATTAACTATATCAGAATTGCTTGACAAATAGATAAAGATGAGAGGAGTTAAAGGTAACAGTCTTACAGAAAAGTACAAAAAGCATGCAGAATCCGGATTGTCAAGTAGTAACTATTGGTTAGCTAGATTTACAATTCTTCTAACAAGAGTTATGGCCCTCTTTAACCTAATTGTCCTGTAAATGAAGACATTTGGTTAATAAGGGACTGATCTAGGGCATCAAGAGAGCACAATAAACTTTTTCATAACATGGAAGTTGATTTATGTTAAAGGACTGTTCTTTTTTTTAGTTTTTTATTTTAATTTATTTATTTATAAATAGGAAACACTGACAAGACCATAGGATAAGAGGGGTACAATTCCCACCGCCAGACTTCTGCACCCCACCCCCTCCATTGGAAGCTTTCTTATTCTTTATCCCCCCACCAGAGTATGGGCCCAGGGTCATTATGGGGTGCAGAATGTGGAAGGTCTGGCTTCTACAGTTGCTTCCCCGCTGAACACGGGCATTGACAGATAAATCCATACTACCAGCCTGTGTCTCTCTTTCCCTAGTGGGGCAGGGCTCTGAGGAAGTGGAGCTCCAGGACACATTGGTGGGGTCATCTGTCCAAGAAAGTCTGGTTGGCATCATTGTAGCATCTGGAACCTGATGGCTGAAAAGAGAGTTAACATATAAAGTCATACAAATTGTTGATTAATCATGAACCTAAAGGCTGGAATAATGCAGATGAAGATTTGGGGTCTCCATATTGGAAATAATTATTAGGACTATTTTAGGTATATCCTAAAGGGCCCATTATTAGTTTTTGCCTGAGCCTGACATCTGATATGCAATTGGACCCAGGTTCTTGTCTGGGGAGATGATGTCATGGCTGGAAAAAGGGCCAGAAAGCTGGATCAGGGAAGAGAGTAGCTTCTAAATATGAGAAAAGTGTATAAATATTGCTGACTGTAAACCCCACTGATTTAATTTGATCTGGGGCCCATATTCAGCACAGGAGCCTAAGTAACCTCTGTATATCCCTGTAGGTCCAAACTTGCTTTCTGTGGTCATCAGCAGGAACATTCCTAGTTGCACCAACTTCAAGACTCATCTTCTTAAGGTAGTAGACAGAGTATGTTATCCAACCCCCCTTCGGAGGCTGGAACATTCTCTACCATTGTTGATCTACATTGAGGGCAAGGTCCTATGGGGGCCCTCAAAGGAGCCCATTATGTTGTTCCTGATGGAGATGACCATGATAATGGGGAGAGGGATCTATTCGAGCTCTAGGCTCATGGTGTTTGTGTGGGAATCCCAAGACTCCTTGACCAGGGCCTCAGATGATGGAGTGGCCTGATACTGACTGAAGAGTCATTGTTAAAGTATGCCAGTCTCTTGCCCTTATTCAGATTTTGTAGTCTAAAAGATTCTTCTTACTTTATGAGGCTTTTACAGATAAAAGCTTTCAAAGGAAAAAGGAAAAAAGGAAGACAGCAAGCACACTGGTTACATGTTAGAAACTCAAACCTAAAAAGCTAGTTTGATTCAATTATTTCTCATATAGACAATATTTACTGAGTCCTTGTAAATTCTGGGTAAGTAAAATAACATGTATTCCTACCACCCTGGGAAGCTATGGTTTAGTGGAGAAAACAGATGTAAAGAAAGCTTGCTGGACTACAATGGGCTAAGTGCTATCGTGTCTCAGACACTTCCAGGGCTCTTAGAAATTGATGGGGTTTACAGTCAACAATATTTATATACCTTTCCCATATTTGGGAGCTACTCCCTTCCCTGATCCAGCTTTCTGGTCCTTTCTCCAGCAATGACATCACCTCCCAGGACAATAACTTGGATCTACCTGCATATTAGATTTCAGGCTCAGGGAAACAAACAAACAAACAAAAAACAATTAGTATAGCCACAGGCCCTTTGGAATATAACTAAAAAATGCCTACTAGCTATCTACAAAATGGAGACACCCCCCTCCCTCCAACTCTTCATCTGCACTATTCCAGCCTTTAGGTTCATGATTAGTCAACAATTTGTTTGGCTTTGTATGTTAACTCTCTTTTCAGCCACCAGGTTCCAGATGCTAGCATGATGCCAACCAGACTTCCCTAGACAGACAACCCCACCAATGTGTCCTGAAGCTCTGATATCCCAGAACCTCGCCCCACTAAAGAAAGAGAGAGGCGGGCTGGGAGTATAGATCGACCTGTCAAATGTTCAGTGGGGAAGCAATTACAGAAGACATACCTTGGGTCCATACTCCCAGAGGGTTAAAGAATAGGAAAGCTATCAAGGGAGGGGATGTGATATGGAGTTCTGGTGTTGGGAATTATGTGTAGTTGTACTCTTCTTATACTATGGTTTTGTCAGTGTTTCCTTTTTATAAACAAAATTAAAAATAAAATTTAAAAAACAGAGAGAGAAAGAAACTAATCATACAATGTCCTCCAGAAAGGAGGGAGCATTTGCTTCTGGTCTAGATTCCACAGTGGTTCTCATGGCCCAGGGGTGAGGTTATTAACTGTATGACTTGGATCCACTGGCACTTAGTGGATAAATCTCAGAAGGAAGTTAACCACTCCCACCCAATTATGGTCTCTGCCCCACTAAAGACATGTCCTGCTTTCCATATGACTTTCAAATGTCAAAAGTCTTGACTTGTGGGGCTAGGTGGTGGTACATCCGGTTAAGCATACATATTACCAAGCACAAGGAGCCGAGTGGGAGCACCCCACTCCCCACCTGAAGGGAATCTGCTTCATGAGCAGTGAAGCAGATCTGCAGGTGTTTAAAATCATGACATACATTTCATTTAGAATTTTTTTTATTTAGCAGAGGTAGACAACATAATGGTCATGCAAAGAGACTCTCAAGTCTAAGGCTCTAAAGTCCCAGGTTCCATCCTTCCCTGCATCACCATAAGCCAGAGCTCAGCAGTAATCTGGGGGAAAAAAAACCGTTTATAATTATCTAAGTCTAGATGTTAACTCAATTTTATATATAAACAACAAATTATATATTTTGTTTTCTTTATATTCAACAGTAATTTTTAGTTCTCCTGGAAAACAACTAGCTAGTATAACAAGGGAAAGTGGCATTTTATTTTTTTCAGAACTTCACTTTTTTATATTTTTTAAATTTCTTTTTCAATAGAGACAGGAGTTGAGAAGGGAGGGGGAGATACACAGGGGAAATGAGACACCTTCAGCACTGTTTCTACTCTTTGGTTATGAACATAGGGGTGCATATGTCCTTCCGAATTAGTGTTTGGATAGATGCCTAAGAGTGGAATTGCTGTATCATAAGGTAATTTTATTTTTATTTGTTTAACAACTTTCCATAAAGTTTTCCAAAGGGGTAACAACAGTTTTCATTCCCACCAGCAGAGTAGTAGAGTCCCTTTTTCTCCACAACCTTGCCAACCTTCTGATTGATGTAGGCTTTTCTCAAAGGTGGAATCTCAGTGTAGCTTTTTTTTGTTTAATTTTTTATTTATAAAAAGGAGACATTGACTAAACCATAGGATAAGAGAGGTACAACTTCACACAATTCCCACCACCAGAACTCTGTATCCCATCCCCTCCCGTGACAGCTTTCCTATTCTTTAACCCTCTGGGAGTATGGACCCAAGGTCATTGTGGGATGCAGAAGGTTGAAGGTCTGGTGTCAGGCATTAAACCAGCCCCCCCAACCCCTGCTCTGCTCCATCCTCCACTGCTGACACTATGGCCTATTTACATAATCATTGTTTTGCCTGAAATATCCCCACCTTTGATTTATCTTCTTTCTACCTCAACCTGCCTGCAATGTATTAATTAATCTCACTTGTTAAAACCTTTGCAACAGTTGCTAAGGGAGTTTCTACCTTAGCCCGCTCGTTTCTTTTCTCCACCCCCTTTCCTAGCCATTTCCTTTTCCGACTTGCCACTTCCAGTTCTAATATATAAAAGCGTTGTCTCTGATCAATAAAGACACATTGCGTTTGTTTCTGCCACGAGTTCCTGGTCTTTCTCCTCCCGTAGAGTTCTCTCCAACCCGGAGAGCTCGTGTCTGAAGAAACACCCTCACGCTAGCCCAGCAGTCTGGCTTCTGTAATTGCTTCCCCGCTGAATATGGGCATTGACAGGTCAATCCATACTCCCAGCCTGTCTCTCTCTTCCCCTAGTGGGGAAGGGCTCTGGGGAAGCGGAACTCCAGGACACTTTGGTGGGGTTGCCTGTCCAGTGATGTCTGGTCAACATCATGCTAGCATCTGGAACCTGGTAGTTGACAAGAGAGCTAACATACAAAGCCAAACAAATTGTTGACAAATCATGGACCTAAGGGCTGGAATAGTGCAGATGAAGAGTTGGGGGGGCTGTCCATTTTGTAGACAGCTAGTAGGCATATTTTAGTTAAATTCCAAATGGCCTGAGGCTATAGTAGTTTTTTTCCCCCTTTTTCTTTTTGCCCCTGAGCCTGAAATCTCAGTGTAGTTTTTATTTGCATTTGTTTAATGGTAAATGAAGTGGAGCGTTTCTTTTTATGTCTGTATCATGTATATCAGTTCTTTGGAAAACTGTTGGGAGTCAGGCGGTAGCCCAGCAGGTTAAGCGCATGTGGCACTAAGAGCAAGGACCAGCCTAAGGAGCCTGGTTCGAGCCCCCAGCTCCCCACCTGCAGGGGAGTCACTTCACAGGTGGTGAAGCAGGTCTGCAGGTGTCTATCTTTCTCTCTCTCCCTCTCTGTCTTCCCCTCCTCTCTCCATTTCTCTCTGTCCTATCTAACAACAATGACATCAATAACAACCATAATAACTACAACAACAATGAAAAACAACAAGGGCAACAAAAGTGAAGATAAATAAATATAAAAATAATAAAAATTTTTTAAAAACCTGTCTATTCAGTTCTTTGACTCACTATTTTATTGTTTTTGTTTGTTTTTGTTTTTTAATTTTTCATCAGTAATTTAATAATGACTAACAAGATTTTAAGATAACAAAGATACAATTACACACAGTTTCTACCTCAAGAGTTCCATGTCCTGTCTCCTCCATTGGAATCTATCCCATTCTTCACCCCTCTCTGGGAGTATAGACAAAAATTCTTTATGGGGTTCACAGGGTGGAAGGTCTGGTTTCTGTAAGTGTTCCTCCACTTAACATGGATGTTGGAAGGTGGATCCATAGACCCAGCCTGTTTCTATCTTTCCCTAATGGGTAGGGATCTGGAGAGGTGAGGTTCCAAGACATATTGGTGAGGTCCTCTGCCAAGAAAGTCAGGACGGCGTCACGGTAGCATCTGCACTTTAGTGGTTGAAAGGCTACAGTAAGATATAAAACAGGACAAATTGTTTAATATACAGGAACCATGGCGGGGGGGGGGGTGTCACATGGGTGGTAGCACAGTAGGTTATGCACACATGGCAAAGCGCAAGGACCAGCATAAGGATCCCAGTTCTAGCTTCCATCTCTCCACATGCAGGGAGGTCGCTTCACAAGCAGTGAAGCAGGTCTGCAGGTGTCTTTCTCACCTCCTCTCTGTCTTCCACCCTCTCTCAGTTTCTCTCTGTCCTATCCAACAGCAGCATCAATAACAATAATAATAACAATAATGATAAACAACAAGGGCAACAAAAGGGAAAAAATAAATAAAATAAATAAAAACAGGAACCTAAAGGTAACACTATAGTAGATGATGTTAGAGGTCTTCATGTGGAAAAAAGGTAGGAAGTCTATTTTAAGTATGTTCCAAGGGCCCTATGACTTCATACAGGTAGGCTAAAAGATGGTATCAAAGTTGAGAATAGGTCTAGAAAGCTGTATCAGGGCAGAGAGTAGCTCCCAAATTTGAGGAAAGTATAGAAATACCATTAACTGTTAACCCCACCGATATGACCTAGGGCCCATGCATATTCACATTTATCACAAGAACCTATGTAACCTGTGAGTCCCTGTCAGTTTGAGCTCACAGGTTACATTGGTCATAGCTAGAAATATTCTAGGCTACATTCATTTCAGGACCAGTAGCAGAGTAGGTTGACCCAGCCTCCTTTGGGAGTATAGGACAGTCCCTACCACTGCTGCTCTATATTGGGGGCAAGGTCCTATAGAGGCCCACAAGAGGGCTTATGATGCTGTTTATGATGGAATTGACAAGTGATGGTGGAAAGAGGGATCTATTAGAGGTCTAGAACCATCATATCTATGTGAGATCCCAAGAATTTCCTAACTAGAGCCCCAGATGATGGAGAAGCCTGTAAGTGACCAAAAAATGCCATCATTAAAGTGTGCCAATCTCTTACTTTTATCCAGCTTTTGTATTTAACAACTGAGAGAGTGAAGTAAGGGGTAGGAGAGGAGGGTATCTAGGTCTAAGCAGTAAATATTTGACTAGGTAAATATGGTGTCTTCTTTAGGTCTTTCCACTTGCTTAATGTACATAGTAAGTGTAAGTCTACTCATTGCAAACTATTGAACACTCATGTTTTGAAGTATAATTTTCCCCTAATTTATGGATACATGGTGGCACTGGATGCATTGATTTAGTTGAGGTCAGCAGAGACAGAATTACAAGGTAGGAAATCAAGAAGAGAAGCATGAAGAAATACAAGTAAAGTCCCAGAGGTTCCAAGACTGGGAGAAATATGGACTTTAAAGAAAATGAGATAGCACAGCTATATACAAGATACTGGGTACTATACAGCAAACCCTAACAAAAGGACTTTTCAAAGTTAAACCAATTACCAAATAATGTGATGATAACATTAACTATCAATTGTCTTTTTTGAACCCTAAGACAGCAGGAACCTCACATCTCCACAACCTAACCAACGCAACGATTGCCACCTCAACATGATTCACCTCAGACTGTGTCCAGAGACTACACGTGTGGAATGACAACCCTTCAGCTTCATTTCTCGGGTGAGACCTTTCCTTTTTTTTTTTTTCTTTTTTTTTTCTTTTCCCGGGTTATTGCTGGGCTCGGTGCCTGCACCATGAATCCACCGCTCCTGGAGGCCATTTTTCCCCCCCTTTTGTTGCCCTTGTTGTAGCTTCATTGTGGTTATTATTATTATTGCCCTTGTTGACGCAATTTGTTGTTGGATAGGACAGAGAGAAATGGAGAGAGGAGGGGAAGACAGAGAAGGGGAGAGAAAGATAGACACCTGCAGACCTGCTTCACCGCCTGTGAAGCGACTCCCCTGCAGGTGGGGAGCCGGGGGCTCGAACTGGGATCCTTACGCCGGTCCCTGCGCTTTGTGCCACATGCGCTTAACCCACTGCGCCACCGCCCGACCCCCGAGACCTTTCCTTTTATAGTACACTCTAATTTCATCTCAGGTGGCTCACTTTCTAACAAAGTCCCAAAACCTAGATATACACCAGTTTCTGTGAGAGAGAGCTTATGTTCACACGTATCCATAAACTACTGTAAAATATATACCTGAAAGCAGAAGTACACTAGAGTTTGCAGTGACTACCTCCCTAACACTTCCTCTCCACTATTCCAAGCTTTGGGTCCATGATTGCTCAACAACTTGTTTGGCTTCGTATGTTAACTCTCTTTTCAATCACCAGGTTCCAGATGCCACCAGGATGCTGGCCAGGCTTCCCTGGATTGAAGACCCCACCAATGTGTCCTGGAATTCAGCTTCCCCAGAGACACACCCTACTAGGGAAAGAGAGAGACAGACTGGGAGTATGGACCGACCAGTCAACGCCCATGTTCAGCAGGGAAGCAATTACAGAAGCCAGACCTTCTACCTTCTGCAATCCTGAATGACCCTGGGTCCATGCTCCCAGAGGGATAGAGAATGGGAACGCTATCAGGGGAGGGGATGGGATATGGAGATTGGGTGGTGGGAATTGCGTGGAGTTGTACCCCTCCTACCCTATGGTTTTGTTAATTAATCCTTTCTTAAATAAAAAAAAAAATTTTTTTAATGAGAAAGGTTCCTTACTGTGCTAAAGTTTAAGAGCACAATAGATAATTATTATTATAACCAAGTTATTTGGAATCTGGGTTTACTTTGAAAATCCCACAGTTAGGATTTACTGTACCATATAAGACCTCACCATGATTTATGTCATTTAATGCTATTTACAAATAACTATATCTTAGATACTGACAGAACTCGTTGCTTCTGGTCTCTCTGGTTTAAGATTATAGGCAATGTAGTATTTTTTTAATGTTATTATTAGAAATGCATCAACAATTTAAGTCCAGTGTCTAAATTCAATCAGTTTCCAAATTTGAAACATTAAGTGCTTAGACTAAAGGAATATATACTCAAAGCTGAAATCTAGGCATTTAAATTACTGGAGACATTCGATCTATTTCCCCCATGTAATATTGAATATATAGTTATTTATAAGACTATAAATTATTAGGAGTATAGATTAACATCATTCCAAGCACCAAAGATCTGTGTCCCAATCTCCACTCCTCTACCCTCCCTTCATCAGGTCTTTTACTAGGTGAATTACTCCAAACCCAGTCCAAATTCTGTTTTGTATTTCTTTTTCTCTTCTCTTCATTTCTTTCTTTTTTGTTGTTGTTGTTGTTAGTAGTAGTGATTTAATAATGATTAACAAGATTGTTAAGATAGTAGGGGTGCAATTCCATATAATTCCCACCACCACAGTTCTGTACCCAATCCCCTCCATTGGAAGGTTCCCCATTCTTTACCAATCTGGAAGTATGGACCAAAACTATTTATGACATGCAGAATGTGGAAGGTCTAGTTTCTGTAATTGCTTCTCCACTGGACATGGACATTGGCAGGTAGATCCATACCTTCAGTCTGACTGTTCTGTTTGTTTGTTTGTTTTGTTTGCCTCCAGGGTTATTGCTGGGGCTCAGTGCCTGCAATACAAATCCACTGCTCCTGGTGGCCACTTTTATTATATAGGACAGAAATTGAGAAGGAAGGTAGAGACAGAAGACACCTGCAGACCTGCTTCACCGCTTGTGAAGAGACACCCAACCCCCTGCAGGTGAAGAGCCAGAGGCTGGAACTGGAATCCTTACATGGGTCCTTGCCTTCATACTATGTGCGCTTAACCTGGTGCACCACCTCCCTGCATCCCTACCCTCAGCCTGTTTCTGTCTTTCCCTAGTGGGATAGAGCTCTGGGGGAGGTGACATACCAGGACACAATGGTGAAGTCTTCTGCCCAGGGAGGCTAGGTGTCATGGTAGCATCTGCACCTTGGTGGCTAGAAAGTGATAACATATAAAACAGCACAAATTTTTTAATAATCAGGAACCTAAGGTAAGAATAGAGCAGATGGAACTAAGGGTGTTTGTGTGGGAAGTAGTTAGAAAGTCTATTTTAGGTATATTCCAAGAGGCCTGTGACTTTAGTAATTTTTGCCTGAGCCAAATAGCTAATATGCTAGTGGGCTAAAAATACTGTCTGGAAAGATAGTGTCAGAGTTGAGAAAGCTGGATCAGGACAGAGAGCAGCTCCCAAATGTGAGGAAAGTATATAAATACCATTAACTGTAAACCTGATCAATCTGATCTAGTGCTAAAAACTATTCATATTTAGCACAGGAAACTGTAACCTCTGAGTCCCTGTCAGTATAAACTGACAGTCTATAATCACATTCTAGGCTACATTCATTTCAGGATCAGTCTTCCTGAGTAGCAGAGTATGTTGACCCAACCTCCCTTCAGAGAGTGGGGTAAGCCTTACCTTTTTTCTACACTTAATGCAAGATCCTGTAGAGACCCACAAGAGGGCTTATGATGATGATTCTGATGAAAGTGACCAGTGATGGTGGACAGAGGGATCTACTAAAGGTCTAAGCCCATCATATCTATGAGAGAATCTAAGGATTCCCACAGATGAGCCCCAGATAATGGGATAGCTTGGTAGTAACTAAAAATGTCATAATCAAGTAGTCCTTGATTTGTCTGACAATATTAGACTAAGAGTGATTGAGGGAAGTGAAGTAGGGGGTAGGAGAGGAGGGTGTCTAGGCCTAAATAGAAAATACTTGATCAAGAAATTTATGGTGTCTTTTTTTAGGTCTTTCCACTTGCTTAATGCATTTATTGAGTCTAAGTCTACTCACTGCAAACTATTGCACACTTTTGCTTTAAGATATCTATATTTCCCCTAACTTATGGATACTTGTGGACACGTACCTTATCCCTTGGGTCCTGGTCTATACTTAGGTCTGGTAATTTTGTTAGAAAGGGCACCACCAGAAATGGAACAAAGAAGTCCCATGAGCTAGGAAAGTCATCACTAGAGTATTGAAGCTGGAGAGCTGACATCCCAGACTGGCATGGCTAGACATAGTCCGAAGTGACATATGGTGAGGTGGCACTGTTTGCACTAATTGGGTTGAAGTCAGCAGATGAAATATTAAATGGTAGGGATCAAGAGAAGCAAGGAAAAAAAAACAAGCAAATCCCCAGAGGTACCAGGACTGGGTGAAATATGAGGAAAATGCTTCTCTATCTTAGAGTTTAAGAAGGCTATAGATAATTATTATTATAACCATGTTATTTGAAAGCTTGGTTTACTTTGAAAATCACATGGTCAGGATTTTCTGTATCATACAAATTTTGGCCATGATTTATGTCATTTAATGTTATTTACAAATAACTATATCCTAGATACTGTTAGGACCAGTTGTTTCTGGTCTTCCTGGCTAAAGATTATAGGTCTTCTTCTTCTAGCGTTTGCCCTTCTTCCGTAGCCAGTCAACAGCATCAGGTTGAAAGCTGTCAGGAGTTGCTTGTTGCTGGCTTTGAAAGTGACTGGGATCCATGTGGATTCAGTCGGCTAGGAAGGATCGTCGGTTTCCCCAATGAATGGGTACTCACGGGATGCACCACGAGAAGGTTGATCCAAAGATTATAGGTGATTTAATATTTCAAAAAAAGGCTAATATTAGAAATGCATCAACAATTTAAGTCCAGTGTCTGAACTCAATCAGTTTCCAAATTCAAAACATTAAGTGCTTAAACTAAAGGAATATATACTCATAACTGAAATCTATGCATTTGAGGAGTTCAAAAAAAAATTTACTCTATTTTCCCCAATCCTATCAATTAAATAGTCACTTATAGGACTATAAATAAATAGGAGTGTATATTAACACGATTCCCAACATCATATGTCTATGACTACCCCCTCCAATGGATCTAAAAGTCTACCCTACTTTACCCCACACCTGCAAAGTCTTTTACTTTGGTTCAGTAGTGCAAACCCAATCAAATTCTGTTTTGTGCTTCTCTTTCTGTTCTCCTATCTCAGCTTCTGTTTATGAGTGGGATCATCCCATACCTATCTTTCCCTCTCTGGCTTATCTCACTTAACATAATTCCTTCAAGCTCCATTCAAGATGGATTGAAGGAGGTAGAATAATTATTTTTAATAATTTTAGCTTATAGCATTTGTGTGGAGAACTCTGCTGATAGTCTTATGGGTTTTCATCTGTATGTGACTTTTAGATTTTCCCTTGCAGCCTTCAGGATACTTTCTTTATCCTTACTTCTTTCCGTTGTAACTATGATGTGTCTTGAGGTCTGGATTGATTCTGTTCGGGGTTTTCTGGGATTCTTGAATCTTAACGTCCTTTCTGTTGTTTAGGGTGGGAAAGTTTTCTTGTATTATTTCTCTATGATGTTTTTTTCCTCCTTCCTCTCTTTCTTTTTCTGGTATGCCAGTAATGCATATGTTACTTCTTTTGAGGTCATCATATATTACTGTTGTTGTTTTCAGTGTCTCTCAATCTCTCTCTCTTTTTTAGTTCTTTTACTTCTTTCTTAATTTTCTCTCATTCATTTTTGGTCTGGCTAATTTTATTTTCTTCTTCCATTATTCCACTTTACCTTCCCTCAGCTTCATTCTTCAGCTCATCTATTTTATTTAACTTGTTCAGTTACAGTACTAGCTTGTTCTGCAAGCTGGTCTCTTAGCTTGGCTATTTCAGCTTTTAGTTGCCTGATCGCCTCAAGACAGTTCATGTTTTCTTTCAGGGTCTTGTTTGTTATTTTTCTACTTCTGATAGTATTTCTCTTAAAAGCTTTCCCCACTCCCTTAACAAATGTATCCAATAAAATACTTTTATCACTCTTAGTTTCTTCTGGCTTGCTTGGAATTTTTCTGGGTGCCTGTCTTGGTTCATCATTGTAGTGAATGTTTTTGATTTGACCATTATTTTGGGGGTGTTTTATAATTTGTGTCCTGCTTATTGCTGGTCAGATATGATGTGGAGTGACCTTTAGTTCATTTGTTGCAACTATACAATTGAAGCTAGTCATCTTGTGGTCTTTCACAGGAGTGGCTGGATCTGGTTCTAATGTAATACTAATGCCACTGCCTTTGAGAAGAATTTTCTCTTATGTTCAAACTGAAGTGGGGGGGCATATGATTAAAGCAAGTTAAAAAAAAAAAAAGCAATACCAAAACAAACAAAAAAGAACATGAACAAACACCAGCTAGTACAACAAAAACAAAAGCAAAGATTGGTCAAATTAGAGAGAAGGGGGGAAAACAATACCTAACAAACAGACTTTAAGTCAAGTTAAACAAACAACCCCCACCATAAATAAAGCAAAAACTAACAATAACAAAAAACAACTATAAAACATAAACTCAAGAGTTAGAGTGAAGAAAAAGAGAGGGGAAAAAATCAAACTCTCACTACAAAAGAGAACATGCCCAAACACCAGCCAATGCTACAAAAGCAAAGACTAATCAGATCAGCAAGGGGAAGAAGAAAAAGAAACACCTAACAAACATAAACACCTGCAAAACAAGTCAACCAAAAAAAATCCCCCCCCCCAAAAATAATCAAAAACAGAAAACTAAAAGAAGCAACTATCAAACATGACTTCAAGAGATAGAGGAGAGGAAAAAAGAAAGCAAAACCAAACCAAACTCCTCCCACTAACAGAAATCACATACAAACACATCACTGAATACAGCAACAATAATAAAATCAAAGATTGATCAAACCAATGAGAGGAAAAAAAGAGAGGGGGAGAACCCTAATAAAGAAACAACTTGTAATCAACCAACCAAAAAAAAAAGACATAAGCAACTCCCCCAACAAAAATAATAATAAAACCAACCACAGCCTTGGAACTTTCTCTAAGTCTAGTGCAGATGGCTCCCCTCTGAATTTTGATGAAAGGTTCATCCTTGGAATCTTGCTTGATGAGTTTAACTCCATTTGGGAACCTCTTTGTTTCTATTTCTCCAAATAAGCCACCTCTGCCTGGGGGATGGGTTTGGGGGTCTGCAAGGGGAAACTCACCCCCTCACTTCTCCTTTGTCCTTTTCAGCACCCTTTTTCCAATTTATTGATGAGTTATAATATTCTATTGTGGTTCCTCTTTGTCCCCTCCACTATAGTTTCTCCCCTACTGACCTGAAAATTGTGCTCCCACTTGGAATTCTCAAGATTTGGAGTGGTTTTCTTGTAGAGAGTCCTCTTAAATGCTGTCTTCAAGTCCATCTTGTCCAAACCCTGTGCTTCCTTTTCTGTTGTTCTTTCTCAACTTCTGTTTATGAGTGGGATCATCCCATACACATCTTTATCATTCTGATTTATTTCAGTTCATCCAAGATGGGTCAAAGAAGATAGTTTCATTATTCTTAATTCTTGTTTTTTTCTTTTTGTTAAACTATATCAGTTCTTTATAGATGCTTGATACTGAGTATTTATTGGTTGTGCACTCTCAGAAGAAAAACTGAGGCATATTTGGGGTTCTAAGAGTTTATGTTAGCAAATAAGTTGAGATCTAGTCAACCCATCAGTGGTTAAGCTAGTTCCACTCACCAAAGCCAGGTGAATACACACAGAGAAAGTACAGAAACCAAAAATGAAATCACTGGTTGACTATAACTTGAAACTTTGTTGGCTGTTTGTGATTGGCTGTTTTGAGCATTTTCTTTCCTATCCTTGAGGTAGCTACAAGCTCAGATTTTGTATTCCTTATACAGACATCCAAACCATTTAGCATCACCTCAGTCTAATGCCCCTGTGTTTAAGTAATTTAGCAATGTCCATAAACCATTTTTCTTCCCTCTTTTGATAGAGGGAAAATATTCTTTTCTCCTTACCATATATTTTTGTTATATGTCACACATCTATTTCTTGCATCAATGGCAAAATATGTCTGAAATTTCTAATTTCTATTTCTTGAGAGCAGAGAAAGAACACAAAGACAATTTCTAATGAGTATGAGCCTCCAGCCCTTGGTTTTTCCTCCAAGTCTTTAGAATGGTCTCTTTGTGTACATTTGTGAGAGTGGCTCTAAGATATCAAAAGCTGTGCCCTCCTACACTGCAGCAATACTCCTTCAAGTATACCTAGAAGTAGAATTGCTTGGTGTAGAGGAGTAAATGCACAAGCAATTTTCTGTGTTATTACCAAATATTTCTCCAGAATGGTTGTCTTATTTACAGTTCCATCAACAGTATAGATAATTTATTTTATAACCATATTTAATAATTACCTTATGCTAGAGTAAAGGTGCAATTTCTGGCTTTTGAATATGATTGATAGATAAGCAGTAATTTTTGTTTTATTTATTAATTGTGATGATTTTTAGGCCTTTAATTTACTATATAGACACTTATAAAGTCTGTAAACAATGGTAAATATGCAATAGTCCTTTTCTTTTCTTATTGTGCTGAGTAGGATAACCAATACGATGTTAGATATGAGTAATAGTAGGGTGTCTTGTTCTTATTCAAAATAGATCTCTTTCAAATGTGATATTCATTATTTGCATCAGAAACTTCTTATATTGTAGTTTTATAATGGATTTTACTATAAGTAATGAGATTTTATAGCAATTGCTTGCAGTTATTGAAATAGTAATTAACTATTATCCCTTAATACTTTAGTATTATATGAGAGATAAAGAGAATGAGAGAGTGTGTGCTTCATGAGTGGTGAAGCAGGGCTACAGGTGTCTCTCTGTCTCTCTTCCTCTCTATCTCCCCCTTACCTCTTGATTTCTGGCTATCTCTATCCAATAAAGATAATAAATTTTTTTTAAAAAGAGAGAGAAAGAGAAATATCAGAGCACAAAACCTGCACATTCAGTGCCAGGCATCAAACCAAGAAGCCCAGGCATGAAAAAGTTCCATGATCTACCAGCTGAACCACTTACCTAGTCATATTTTAGTATTTTATATACTAAATATTGAATATTTTTACATTCCTAAGATGATCACATCTGTTTTTTGCTATAACTAGGACTTACACTCAGGGTCAACTTTTTTTCAGATAGATAGAAAGAGAGACTCCACAACACCAGAGCTTCCTCCATTGCTCTGAGAGTAATGCTCAAATATGGATGGTATAAATGGAAAGTCAGGTTTACTCTCAAGGTAAGTTATTTTTCTGATCCTTAAATTTTTTTATTGGATAGGATAGAGGAAAATTGAGAAGGAAGGAGAGAGAGAGAGAAAGAGAGAGAGAGAGCTACAGCACTGCTTCACCATTTGTAAAACTTATCTACCTCCCTGCATGGTGGGGTCTGAGATCTTAAACTAGCCCTTAGTTTTCATCTATTATATATTTTATATTCATATCTGCTAATAAGTATCAGCTGTAATCTCTTACACACTATTGTTTCCTAATGTTTTCATCAAATTTGCAATAATCTAAAAAATTAGTAAATTCTCACCCCTTTTCTATGATGGTGAATACATATAGGTTAGGAATTGAACTACTTTTCTATTGGATTTTTTTTCTTATTATCACATAATAATGTAATAATCACCATTTCTTCTCTTTTAATCTAAGTAATAATTTTCTTACTTTAAAAAAACTTGTTATTGACATAAGTTTTCTTTTACTAAATGTAGTTTGGAATACAACTCCTCTACTTAAATTTTAGCCCTTCTGCATCAAATACTTGATGAGGCTCTTAAATATCATAGAATTACATAAAGAAACTGCAATACAAGACCTGACTATAGTTTAATAGATAGAGTGTGTGCCCTAGCACTATATGGGAAACCACAACATCTGAGGGAGCTCTACAGGACCATAGATACTAAAAACTTAGAGGTTCAAGTAAGTGTTCAGAGAAATTGTAACCTACAGTATATATGGTATGTATGTATGTGCATGTATTTCCAGTCACAAAATCTGTAAAACACTAATTTAATTTGCTTAACTCCAAGGTCATTTTGACTCATGGTAAGATTAATCATCTCTGAAACTAAGAAATGATATAATTACAATTCAAAGTTGTTTGAAATGTGTGATAGCCAATCAGTTATAGAATTCTATTGATATTTTAGACATGAAATAAGTACAAAGGTCAGTAAAAGAAAAAACATCTTAAGCTTTAAAAATGGAATACCTTTTGTTAAAAACAAGTGCAGGAGCTCATACATAACAAATTGCACCTATTACAGTAGTGAGATAAACATTGCCCACAGCAAGAAACCTAACCTTAATTTCCTTATTAAATTAAAATAAAATACCTGTTCAATCAAAGTGACCTGTCAGTGGTATAATTTCCACTGCTCCAATGAAAACATTTCTTATAAAATATTAGGCTGTTGAAATATAAGATCTAGAAAAGAAAGTGACAATTGCATGTCAAAGCTGTAGGTTACAAAGTTTTAGAAATTAAGCTTTGGTTTCAAAGTTAACTTTGATTTTACAAGCCTAGATCTCCAGAAACCTTTTATTGATCACTCTTCTCCCAAAGTGAGCTAACTATAAAAACAATTCCTGACTCAGAACCTTGAAAGATTTGATAGTCTTCCAAGCACATTCTTTTTAATTTTATTAGTGATTTAATATTAATTTACAAAATTATGAAAAAACAGGGTGTAGTTCCACACCATTCTCACCACCAGAGTTCTGTGTCCCCATTCCCAAGCACATTCCTAACAATAGATCCATCAATATACAAAAATCAGAAATGTATCCCCCTTTGTTTAACTATCTCCTTGACAACATTAACATTTATGTAAATGTTCTTAGGATTCACATTATTTTGTATGAGCTAGATGACTTTTAAAAATCAAGATATTCTCTTAGCAGAACCTCAACAATTCAGTTCAGAAGTTCCAGATCTTTTGAATCAAAAGTCCAAATTCTAGTCTCTTGTGTTTGTGAAATTTGATTGATGTGAAAAATACTACTATAAGATTTTTTTAATTCCAACTTTGAGTTTTAGTCACCTGATTCCTCATTTGCTATTTGTAGAAATATCATAACATCATATCATTCTTTATTTTATCCAGTATTAGCAAGCAAACCAGTTTCTTCTTAACTCAATGATGGAAGCATCAAAACTAGCAACATCACCTTCCTGTCTCCTTTATATTTCTGGTGCATTTGGTCTAGTACCCATCTATTTGCCGTTTATTTATTCATATTTTTATTGGTTGATTTTGACATAGAAAGAAAACTAAATGAAGAAATAATAAAGAGAAGGGAAGGAAGGAAGGAAGGAAGGAAGGAAGGAAGGAAGGAAGGAAGGAAGGAAGGAAAAAAGAAAGGGAGGGAGGAGGGAAAGATGGCTACCAGGAGTGGTGGATTCATTGTGCAGGCACCCAATCCCAGCAATAAACATAGTTGGGGGGAATACATAATACAATAAAAATAAAATAGGAAATAGCACATCTGGTTATCCAATTCACACCATCAAAATGTAAATTGAGTTTCTAGTGATTTGTTTGTGTAAAGTGTTCAGATAAAATTCTGATTGTGATCAACTTGTTTTGAAAAGTAATAAAGGCTAAAATGAATATTCCTATGTTTTACACATAGAAAACTCAGCAATGAAACAAAAGTTAATGAGCTTGCATTGACCACTTCTGATTGTCAGAATATATTTTTGTTTCTCGTATTCCTGCACTTAAGCTCCCTAAATCAGTGTTTATCAAATGTTAATGGGCATACTAATCCCTTAGAGATTATTTTAAGGTAGATTCTGGTTCAGTAGATGAGAGATAGAACACAGGATTCTGCATTTCTAACAAGTTTTGAGTGGTGGCTATGCTGTAGTTCTGGATCTTACTTTGATTAGCTTAACTCTAGACAATATGAAGTAATTGACTCAAAATAAGGCTTATGTATAGTTCTAGCAAGTTAACCTTCTGAGTAAATAAAATTCAAGTAAAAAGTCTTCTTCAAATAGACCAACTCCCAAGTCCTATTACTAAATATTATAAGAAAAATTATCACATTTGAATCCCAAATGAGTATTGTTACAGTATATGTCTAAATCTGCCTTCTCAGACCAAGAAAGCTGCTTAGTGGCAAATTACATGCCTATAATGTGTACAGCCATAAGTTTGAGCCTTGGCACCATATGAAGTTGCAAAGCAGTGCTCTGGTCTCTCTGTATAAAGAAAAAAAAATAAAGTAAACAAATAAATCTACATAATAATAAAGTAAATAAAATCTGGAAACTATAAGTTGTTTCTTTACCACCCTCTTGAACAATCAGTGGGAAAATTTGTCACCATATTACCATTGCACCTTCAATCTCAAAGGTGTAAAACTGAGAGGGGGTAAAAATTACTACCATTTTAAGTTTTTCCATACTATATCACTGAAAAATAGAACCTTTTAAAGGTAACTACTGTGTGTTTAATCCTTGATCCAGATAGATGCATTAGGAGATGTAGGAATAAATGGTAGTCACGTATTCTGGAGGAACTCTATACCAAGAATACTGATTTGGAAAACTTACTTCCACTTTTTCCATTCTCCAGAAAATACTGGGATGGTTGACTATTGTTTTTAAGGCAACTAACAGGATCGTAGCAGACAGCTGGGGAGGGGGGAAGAATAGGAGCACATTATAAGAATTTTAAAGTCTTGGAGGACTTGATACCCAAAGGTCCTTCAGCCCACTTCGATGGGACCTCTTTGAGCTATAGGAACTAAGGAAACATGTGCCTCCAGCAAGACAGCTGTTGTGTTTTCTACTCCATGTGACAGCAGCTGACCCTGTATTCTCTTCAGAGAATGTTGCTTGTTGGTGTCCCTCAATCAAATGTGAAATCTTTTCTTCCCACTAGCTAATCTATGTGGCATTCAGAGTATTTGTTCAGTTACCTAGCAGACATTTGTGGATTTCCCTCCAGAGATAGACAGACGTTTATTCAGTGGTACCTATAGAAGGTAGGGGTTGTGACTTCTAGAGTGAAATAATGACAAAGTAGACTTGCGACACTGCTCTCTCTCAAAGACAAATATTAAAATGAAACATCTCAATGAATTTCATCAGATCATAGCTGGGATTTTTCATAAAGGGAACTAATACTGCTACTATGTTGCTGTCAATATCTCCTTTTCTGTCAGTTAACATCTCTTTTAAATATCTGGGTGTACTTATGTTGGGAGCATATGTATTGATGACACACTTTGCATATATTCATTACATATATATTTATTACATATTACAATCAAATATGTAATGATACATATTTATTGCATGTATACATATTTTATGTGTTTATTATGATATATATTACATATATACATACATATTACATAAACTATTTTCCAAACTGGGCCTATTAGCTTTTCCAAGAAAATCATTACTCTTTCCCCTTATCTTGGTAACTTCATCTATTAAGAACAAATAAAATACTTGGAAGGCACTTTTTGGTTCTTATTTCTTCACTCCCATATTGTGTCATTTACCCTGGCTTTTTTATTATATAAAAGCCTCCTTATCACTCTAATAAAATGAGTATTGTTCTGATTTATACTTTATTTTTAAAGCATTTTCTTTTATTATTATTATCTTTATTTATTTATTGGATAAAGACAGCCAGAAATTTAGAGGAAAGGGGAGTTAGAGAAGGAGACCAAGAGACACATGCATCACTGCTTCACCACTCATGAAGCTTTCCCCCCCGGGGCTTGAACCCTGGTCCTTGTGCATTGTAACATGTGCACTCAACCAGGTGTGCCACCACCCAGCCTCCTGATTTATACTTTCTATCTTTCCCAAATAGTCCATAAGCTTCTATGAATGATTATAAATAACCCCAACTGTCTATCCTGTGTGTCTAGAATCACATTTGTTCTTGTTGAAATATGTTCTTATTTCTAATTCCAGGGCCTAGGCTGTGGTTCCGGGTTCAAACTCCCAGCCTCCACCTATAGGAGGGAAGCTTCATGAACAGTGAAGCAGTGCTGCAGATGTCTCTCTATCTCCCCCTCCTTCTTAGTTTTATCTGTGTCTCACATAAATTGAGTTAGCATAGTGACTATACAAAACAGTTTAAATGTCTGGGGTTCTGAGGTCTCAGGTTGAATTCTTGCTGCCACCAGAGTAAGCCAGAGCTGTCCAGTGCTCTAGTTAAAAATAGATAAATAATATATGGGGGTGGGGATTCTGAGAGAGTAGCATAATTATTAGGCAAAAAGAAATTCAAATATGAGTTTCTGAGGTCCTGGAAATGAACAGTGTTCTGCTTAAAATTAAAAAATAAAAAAAAGAGCATCCCTACTGATATCCAGTCCCACTCTCTACCTCTTTAAAAAACAAATTTGGGGAGTCAAGCGGTAGCACAGTGGGTTAAGCGCTCCTGTCAGTGCAAGGACCGGCATAAGAATCCAGGTTCAAGCCCCCAGCTCCCCACCTGCAAGGGCGTCGCTTCACAGGAGGTGAAGCAGATCTGCAGGTGTCTATCTTTCTCTCCCCCTCTCTGTCTTCCCCTCCTCTCTCCATTTCTCTCTGTTCTATCCAACAACAGCAACAACAATAATGATAATAACCACAATAATGATAAGACAACAAGGGCAACAAAAGGGGGAAAAAATAGTCTCCAGGAGCAATGGATTTATGGTGCAGGCACCGAGCCCAGGCAATAACCCTGGAGACAAAAAAAAAAAAAAAAAAATCTGGAGGCCAGGTGGTAGCACATCTGGTGGTAGCACAAGGACTCAGGTTAAACCCCCCTGACCCCCACCTGCAGGGGAAAGAAAGCTTCATGAGCAGTGAAACAGTGCTGCAGGTATCTTTCTCTATAATCCTCTTCAATTTCTCAGTCTATATACAAACTAAATAAAATATTTTTAAACATCTGACCATATTCTTCCCAAAGGCAAATGCCTTTAGTGGCTCTTCTATTGTTGCAGCAAGTTCCACTCAAAGTTATGAAAACTACTCATCCCTAAGCCCTAACTTAATTTTTAATCCCCATGTCCTCCCATGTATATATGTATATATATATATATGCATGCATATGCATATACACAGATGCAAATATGCACACAGAATCCTATATGCCCATTATATACACATATGCACACATCATATCTACATTACAATTAAATATAAATAGTTATATAGTTAAATGTATCATATATATCTTATAGTTAAACAAACTTCCTGCATTGGGAAGTCTTGTAGCTGTCACCTATACCTAGGATTCCTTCTTCATTCTAAGCAAAGTAAGACCTGAAATAGATGATTAGATAGATAGATAGATAGATAGATAGATAGATAGATGGATAGATAGATAGTTGATATTTATATAGACATAGATAAGATATAGATGATATAGATATAGAAGTAGGGGTAGATATGAAAGAAAGGCTCTAATAAACACTATGTACATATCCTTAGGAAACCATGAAAGGAAGTGATAGGCAATATTCCAGGTTATTTGTGTCATTTGTGAAAAGTTTGGAGTCTTAAGTGTCATTATTAGGTCCCTTGAAGAAAACTCACAGCCACATGATAGAAGGCCTGAGTGGCATCCTTTTATTAGCAATAAAAATTGAAAGGAAAAAAAAAATCAAGAGTTATGTTCCTTAGTTGAGAGAAGTTCTTTTTTCAAGTCAGTTCTGTTATATTAGGAGTATATTAGTTTCCAAGGATATTGTAATGAAGTGACATACTATTGACTGGGTTACTTAATAACAGAATTTTATAATCTCACAGCTCTGGAGACTAGCCATCTGAAATCAACATGTTGGAAGGGTTGGTTCATTACAAGGTTGTCAAGGAGAATCTGTTCTGTGTCTCTCTCCTAGTTTCTGATGAGTGCTAGCAATCTTTGGCATTATTTAATTTCTGCCTCACACTGATTGCTGCCTTCCTCCTCACCTGGCATTCTCTCTGAACATGTTTATATGTCAGCCTTTCCCATTACTTTAAGAACATCATCCTATTGTACTCTGGTAGGATTTCTTCATTGCTTAACTAATTATAATTACAGTTCCCCCATTACTGAAGGAAAAAAATGCTAATGTTAAGGTACTAAAGATAAGGTCTTCAACATATGAAGTTTTGCATAGATTTAATTGAACCTATAAAAAATATTAGATGTTGGGTGTCGGACTGTAGCACAGCGGGTTAAGCGCAGGTGGTGCAAAGCACAAGGACCGGCATAAGAATCCCGGTTCGAGCCCCGGCTCCCCACCTGCAGGGGAGTTGCTTCACAGGCGGTGAAGCAGGTCTGCAGGTGTCTATCTTTCTCTCCTCCTCTCTGTCTTCCCCTCCTCTCTCCATTTCTCTCTGTCCTATCCAACAATGACAACAACAATAATAACTACAACAATAAAATAACAAGGGCAACAAAGGGAATAAATAAATAAAATAAATATTATATATATATATATATATATATATTAGATGTTATCTCACAACATCCTGGGTTGGTTAATTAGGGACCTAAAAAGAAGGGAATTGTCATTTTCATGGATTAAGAAGAGAGGGGCTGGTAGTTCCACTAGTCACACAACCACTGTAACCTAGGGAAGGAACGGACTATAAAAAACAAGAGAGGGGTCTCTTCAACTAACTCCACTTCTAAGAGTACCAAAGGTAGGTCATGGAAGACTGACACCAAGAAAATATGAGAAATAAAACATAACTGGAATAGAGAGGTCCAGGATTGGCAAAGTACTATACTAAGTATTTGTTTTCAAAGTCTGATGATATCTGAGTATATTTGATGAGTCACTGAAATTAAAAATTCTATCTGTTGCTTCCAAGGTTGGGCTATTACAGATCTCTTTGGATGAGTGTGCTTGTTTCCTTATGATATATCTCTAGAAAGAGAACTGCCAGTTTATAGAGCAGATCCATTTCTAGCATTCTCAGAGTCCTTGCTCTCCACAGGAATTAGACCAATTTACATTTCTACTAACTGTATAAAAGGGTTCCTTTACACATGCAACCTCTTTAACATTTGTTGTTATTGTCCTTTCTGATGTATGACATTTTCAATGGATAAGAGTGACATTTCATTGTTGACTTTATTTGCATTTCTCTAATAATCAGTGATTTTGAGCATTTTTCATATGTCTGTTAGCCCTTTAGATATCTTCTTGGTAAATATTCTACAACCTAGGTGTTTAACAAAAAAATTAATGTCTAAAAAAGTTGTGGTATACATATACAACATAATACTACCCAGCTATTAAAAATTATGAAATCACCTTCACTCCATCTTGGGTAGAGCTTAAAATAATCATGTTAACTGAGATAAGCCAGAAAGAGATAGATGAATATGGGAGTATCTCACTCATGGACAGAACTTAAGAAATAAAAACAGAAAAGGGAAACACAAGGTAGAACTTGGACTGGGTTAGTGTATTGCACCAAAGCAAAGGACACTGGGGAAGAGTAAGAATGAGAGAGGTAGGAGAGGGAGGTTTTCACGTTCTGGTACATGTTGATATAAATGGACCCTAACTTGAATGTGAAAATATTTTTCAGACACCTATCATGGCAAGATAAGAAAATGAACCATATTCTGACCAGCAATTGTACTGTTAACCATTAACCTACTATTAGAAAGAGAAAGAAAGGGGGTGGAGTCAAGATGGCTGCATGAATACAGTACGTAGAATGACTCTACTTAAAAAAACTACTTTGAATCCTGGAAATCCTAAGTGGAAGCAAGATTTCCATGCCAGCAGGAAAAAAACTAAAAAGGAAGAGACAAAGTGGAACCACAATGGAAAATTATAACCCATCTATGAATTGGGAAAAGGGTGCTGAAAAGGACAAAGGAGAGCTGAGTGGTGAGACTCACTCCCACTGCACCACCCAAACCCATCCCCCAGGCCAGAGGTGGCTTACCTGGGAAATAGGAGCACTCAAGAGACAAAGAGGCCTACTTGTGGAGTCAAATTTATCAAGTAGGATTCCAAAGCTGAACATTTTGTCACAATTCTGGGAGGATCTAAGTGACATTGCCTGACTGTAGTTGACCTACAGACAGTCCCAAGTAAGCAGATAGGCAGATAGTTCTTCCCTCTGAAACAATCTTGTAACAAAAAATTCTGTAATAGAGCTCAAAAATAACCAAAGAACGAGACCTGAGGCCACATGGAGGACAGGGAGTTAAGTTTATTTTATGTTAATGGGTTACAGGCTGATTCCTACCAGACCTGCACATGCTTGCCCCTCAGCACACAGCTTTTATCAGTTTCAACTGAAAGACCAAAGTCTATCAAAGTGCTGACAATAAAGGTGAGAGCAGGTTGGCTACCATCAGAGCCAGGCACTCAGATGACAAAATGTAGAAGTGGGCATCCACCAGGAGCCTATAGATTTTTCATTTCAATCTGACATATATATATGAACACATATATGTTCTGTTAATGTGTCAGTACCTCCCCCTTGTTCACTGTGTATACTCCCTCTGTTAACTATGGTTGGCTACCCTTTTTATTTCACTTTTTTACATTTTATTTTCTTCTTTTTCTCTCTCTAGTTTTTGTTTGATTGTTGCTTTTTGTTGTTTGTTTTCATTTTGTTTGGGGGGAGTTTTTTGCTTGTTTGGCTTAGTTTGGTATGATTTGCAGGCTTTTTGATTGCTTTTTCTCTTCTCTTTTTTTATTTTTTAAAAATATTTTTATTTATTTATTATTGGATAAAGACAGAGAAAAATTGAGAGGGGAGAGAGAGAGAGAGAGAGAGAGAGAAACAGCTGCAACCCTGCTTCACCACTTGTGAATCTTCCCCTTGCAGGTGGGGACCAAGGGCTTGAACCTAGATACTTGTGCATTATAACATGTGCACTTAACCAGTTACTTTTTCCTTTTTTTTTTAACCTAGCTGTTTCTAGCATCTATTCCTCACTTCAATTTGGATAGGAACTACAGGCAGTCCCAAGCAATTTGTCAGGCTTGTAGGCTTTCCCACTGAAGCAACCAAAGTTTCATCACCAATACATTGTGAATAATATATATTCTGTTAGTCTGTTAATTCCTTCCCTGGCTCTCAGTGTGTATACCTTCTGTTGATTGTGGTTTACTGTATTTTTTTTTTAATTTTGTTTTGTTTAGTCTTTGTTTTTGTTGTTTTTGTAGGTGTTTTGTATTGTAAGAGGAGTTTGGCTTGGTTTTGCCTCTCTTTTTTTGTTGTAGTTTTGCTGCTTTGTAGCTGTTTTGCTTATCTATCCCCCACTCCAATTTGAACACTAGAAACACTTTCCCCCACGTTCCAAAAGAGTGGTAAAAGTATCACATTAGAACTACAAATACAGCCGCTCCAGGGACAAGCCACAAGGTGGCTGGCTTCAGTAGTCTGGGAACCAACAGATCATGCCACACCATACATGAACAGCAATAGCCAGGACACAAGTTACAAAACACAAAAAAATAATGATTAAATAAATAAAAAAAACAATGTATCAGTGAATCAGGATAGAAGCCCAAAAAAAAAAAAAATCCTGCAAACTAGATACAACCAAAACTGTGGAAACTGTCCAAATATTAATTGATGCATTAATAACAAGAGTGATGAAAGCTTTTGGGGGAAATACTATTAGAAATAGGGAAATAAGAAAAGAAATCCTGAAAGAAAACATGATCTATCTTGAAGTAACGAGAGAACTCAAAGCTGAAATAGCTCAGCTAAGAGAAAAACTAGCAGAACAAGCTATAACTGTAACTGAACATGATTCTGAACACAGTCTGTATTTTATCAACAAAAGGACTGCTAAAAGCAGGGGAAGATCACCTAAACCTCACCAATTTACAAATGTAGATTTCCATTTCTGTTGCCCCATAGGGGCTGAAATAGCATCAGAGAAGCCCTATACTGACATTGGGGGGGCAGAGAACTGGCCTGGTGACTCAGGAGAAAATCTTTCAAAGAACCAAGGCTTCTATGAACAACTATATGTTACCAAGCTAGAGAACCTGGAAGAAATGGATGAGTTCCTAGATACCTATAGATTTCCCAAATTGAACATATAGGAACTAGAAAATATGAAGAGGCCAATCACAGCCAAAGAAATTGGAACAGTTATCAAAAACCTCCCCAAGCAATGTTTCCTTTTTATAAATAAAAAAATTTTTTTAAACTCCCCAAGAATAAAAGTCCTAGATTAGATGGCTTTACAAATGAATTCTACAAAACATTCAAAGAAGAGTTAATACCTCTACTTTTAAAACTTTTTCAAAATGTTGAGAACAAAGGAATACTCCCTCCCAGTTTCCATGAAGTCAACATCACTTTGATACCAAAAGCACACAGGGATACAACAAAAAAAGAAAAGAGAAGAAAACTATAGACTGATATCTCTGATGAACATTGATGCTAAAATATTCAACAAAATTCTAGCCAACTGAATATAGCAGTATATTAAAAAGGTTATTCATCATAACTAAGTGGGCTTTACCCCAGGAATGCAAGTTTTGTTTAATATATGTAAATAAATTAATATAATCCATCACATCAATAAAAGCAATACCAAAAACCACATGGTCATATCAATAGATACAGAGAAAGCCTTTGGAAAAATCCAACATTCCTTTATCATCAAACACTACAAAAAATGGGAATAGAGGGAAAATTCTTTAAAATAGTGGAGTTCACATATAACAAACCTATATCCAACATCATACTCAATGGTAAAAAACTGGAAATATTCCCCCTCAAATCAGGTACTAGGCAGGGCTGCCCATTATCACCATTAATAGTCAACATAGTTTTGGAAGTTCTTGCCATAGCAATCAGATGGTAGCAAGGAATTAAAGGGAACTCTGAAAATGTCCAGGAGGTCTAGTCTGTCCATCTCTTCATTTAATTCTCTTGTTTCTTTGTTGAATCGCTGCTTTGTTGATTTAAATGTAAGAGTGGGGTGTTAAAGTCTCCCACTATTACTGTATTACTATTGATGTATTTTTGTAGTTCTTTCAGTAGGTGTTTGATGTATTTAGATGGTCCCTCATTAAGTGTATAGATGTTAATAATTATTGTCTCCTTGGCTGATTCATGTGAAGCTTCTATGAACAACTGTATGCCACCAAGCTACAGAACCTGGAAGAAATGGATGAGTTGCTAGAAACATGCAGCCTTTCAAAATGAACCATGAGAAACTAAAAACTATAAACAGATCAATTACAGCCAAAGAAATTGAAATAGTTATTGAGAACTTTTCCAAGAATACAAGTCCAGGACCAGATGGCTTTACAAATAAATTCTACAAAACCTTTAAGAGTTAATACTTCTACTTTTAAAACTCTTCAGAAAGACTGCAAACATAGGAATACTCCCACCTTCTTTTTTTTTTAAAGATTTTATTTATTTATTTATTTATTTAGTAGTGAAAAAGATAGGAGGAGAGAGATAAAGAAGTATACATCACTCTGGCACATCTGCTGCTAGGGAATGAACTCAGGACCTCATGCTTGAGAGTCCAGTGCCTCATCTACTGCACCGCCTCCTGGACTTTGGACCAAAATTCTTGTCTTATCTAAATACCAAAATATTGTTTTATCTCTATAGACATGGTTCCCTGCAGCTAGAACTGAAACTAGAGGATCTACAAAGGGGTGCAGGGAACTGCATGTCTACTAGTAATGCACTCACTAAAGTAGTATATGTAACTGCACACTGTATTCCTGCCCTTCCCTCTTAGCCCTCCTCAATAAATTGCTTGGATTTTGCATATTAAAAAGGAAGCTATACACAGATGGATTTTTCTTTTACAGAGGTAATGTTGGTTTACAAATCTATACATTAACTACAGTTTAGTAGTAATTAAAAGTTTAGTAGTACATAATAAATAGATGAGAGACAACTACTGGATGGTTTCAGTCTAAAGAATGGGAGAGGGCCATGTGGCGATGCATCTGGTTGAGCACACATTACAGTGCTCAAGGATCCAGGGTCGAGCCCCTGGGCCCCACCTGTGGTGGGGGGAAGCTTCACAAGTGGTGAAGCTGTGTTGCAGGTGTCTCTCTCCCTCTCTATCACCCCCTTCCCTCTAAGTTATGTATTCAATACATAAAGATAACTTGAAAAAAAATACTTATAAAAAAAGATAATGGGATACACAACTCTGAAAAACCAAACAAACACACTGCCTAGAACTTTGTGAGAACTATGATGGGTACCACTGGGTGAGTCAGAGCACAGAATTTTGGTAGTGGATGTGGTGTGGAGCTGTACCCTATAACTCTATAGGTCATGTAACCTATTATTAATCACAAAAAACAGTAACAGTAATAAATAAGTATATACAATTTATGTTACCATATCTCTTGCAACATTCAAGTACCCACAGACCTCCATCAAAGTCCACTGGGCTCCCTGCATGCTATCAGACCATTCATCTCCCTGTTGGTCACCTCAGCTTTGTTGTCAGAGTCCAAATGCTTTTTGTTTGTTTTGCTTTGATTTTGACTGTTCTCTTGATTTTCCCCCTTTCTATATATCATATATGAATGAGGTTATCCCATATTTGTCTTTCTCCTTATTACTTATTCACTTAACACAACCCTCTTTGGTCCCATCTAAACTGTCACAAAATGTTGCATGTTTTGTTGCTGTTAATATATTGCTGTATCTCTTTCAGTAGATGTTGAGCCAAGTTGAGCCACAATCTTTGGCCCTGTGAGTTTCTGAGTAAATCCTGGTTGTATTTGGTCAGTTCTAAGGCAATTCACCCACTTTCCTAATTTATCAAGAGATCAATGTGAAAAAATATCTCCACTATATAGCCATACCTCCAGACCACCAGGGGTGTGGATATTCTCATGAGTCACCCAACAAGTTTTCTGTCCTCAGATGAGTATAGGGTTTCCCTGCTACTTACTGTTCCAGCCTCTGAGGGGTAACAGCAATGGAGATTCACAGTTGTAAGTTGGTGTGTTTTAGGTGATTTTCTCCTCCCTTCAGTAGTTTTTTGTTGATAAAACTCAGACTGGAGTTGATACATTAACTCTAAAACTGCCAGACTGGTACCAGCCACTACTGAGTATGGGCTTTTAGCCCCAGGAATTTCTCCTTAAGTCCCTCTTTGACCATGAGCCACATGTGTTTGCATTTACCCACAGCTTAGTGGGTTCCTAGAGTGATCTTAGTCTTATCTTAGAAGATAAGACTTACATTCTCAAATGATCCTCTTTGCTATTTCTAGTTGATCCAGGAGAGCAACATGCAGCTGCTGCTGCTCCATAGCCTTGCCTCTCTCCCTTCCACCTTCTATGAAGCTAACATCATTCTTATACCAAGAGCAGATAGGGGCACAACAAAAAAGAAAACTACAAATCAATATCTTTGATGAACATAGATGCTAAAATACTGAACAAAATCCTAGCCAACCAGATATAGCAGTATATTTAAAAGATTGTTCATCACAACTAAGTGGGATTTACACCAGTAATGCAATAACAAAACATCCACCTTTTTTGGCCCATCTTGGATGGTGTTTGAAGTAATTATGTTAAGTGAGCTAGGCTAGAAAGAATGATGAGTATGAGATGATAGCTCTCACAAACAGAAGTTGAGGGGGAAAAGAAAAGGCAAAGAAAGGGAGTCGGGAATAGTGCAGCGGGTTAAGTGCATGTGGCACAATGCTCAAGGACTGGCATAAGGATCCTGGTTCGAGCTCCTGGCTCCCCACCTGCAGGGAAGTTGCTTCACAGGTGGTGAACATCTCTCTTTCTCATCCCCTCTCTGTCTTCCCCTCCTCTCTCCATTTCTCTCTGTCCTATCCAGCAACAATGACAGCAACAACAATGATAACAAGGGCAACAAAAGGGAAAATAAATAAATATTTAAAAAAAGAGAAGAAGAAAAAGGAAAAGGTAAAGAAAAACACAAAGCAGGATTTGGACTGGGTTTGGAATATTGCACCAAAATAAAAGACTCTGGGAAAAGAGTAGATTTTCAGCTCCACTGTGGGGGTTAAGGTAAATACACAGATCTTTGGCAGTGGGAACCGTATTAAACTACACTCCTATTAACTTATAGTCTTATAAATCACTATTTATTCAATATGTTGGGGAAGTATATTGAATGTCTCAAGTTCCTTAAATGCCTAGATTTCAGCTATGTTTCTTTAGTCAAAGCATTTAGTGCTTCAAGTTTGTGAACTGGTTAAATTCAGAGACTGGGATTGAATTGTTAAAGTATTTCTAAAAGTAACTTTTGAAAAAAAATACTAAATAACCTATAATATTAGACCAAGGAGACTAGAAGAAGACCTGTCAGTATCTAAGATATAGTTATTTATAAATAACATTAAATCATACATAGTTATTTATAAATTACATTAAATCGTAGTAAGGTCTTGTATGGCACAGTAAATCTTAACCATAGGATTTTCAAGTAAACCAAAATCTCAAATAACTTATTTATAATAATAATTATCTGGAGCTGGGTGGTGGCACACCTGGTTGATCACATGTTACAATGCAGAAGGACCTGGGTTCAATCCCCCAGCCCCCCCTGCAGGGGGAAAACATCACAAGTGGTGAAGTAGGACAGCAGATATCTCTCTGACTCTCTCCCTCTCTATCACCCCCTTCCCTCTTGATTTCTGGCTGACTCTATCCTAATAAATAAATAAAAATAATTTTAAAGTAATAATAATTATTATTACTTATTATTATCCATTGTCTTCTTAAACCCTAAGACAGAAAGGAATCTTCCTTATTCTCTTTAATATCTATATTTCTCTCCATCCTGGAACCTCTAAGACATTCCTTGTATTTTTTTATGCTTCTCCTCTTGATCCCCTACTATGAGACACTACTTCTGCTGACCTCAGCTAATGCATGCTTCACTTCAGACTGTATCCAGAGATGCCATACCTGAGATATCAACCTTCCAACTCCAATAATCTGGTGAGAATTTTCCTAACACATGGGACTCCCTAGTTCCATTTCAAATGGTGCATTCCCTAACAAAGTTACATAACCTATATAAAGGCCCAAAGGGGGACAAGGGGGACATTTGTGCACACGTATCCATAAGTACGGGAAAAATTATCCCTCAGAGTAAAAGTGCTCAATAGTCTGCAGTAAGTAGACTTAGACTCAGTAAGTGCAGCAAGTAAGCAGAAAGACCTAAAGAAGACAGCAAAAAGTGCCTAATCAGATATTTACTACTTAAGCCTAGACACCCTTTTCTCCTACCCCCTACTTCACTTCCCTCAATCACTTAAAGTTTAACCTTGTCAGATAAAGTAAGGAATACAAAATCTGGATAAGGGAAAGATACTGGTACACTAATTATGACCCTTTTGGTCACTATCAGGCCTCCCCCATCATCTGGGGCTCTAGTAAGAGAATTCTTGTATTCCCACAAAGATATGATAGGCCTAGACTTCTAGCCCTCTCTCCACCATTGCTGGTTACTTGCATCATCATCATCATAAGCCCTCTTGTGGGCCTCTATAGGACTTTACCCTCACTGTAGAACAGCAATTACAGGGATTATTCCACTCTCTAAATGGAGGCTGGGTCAGCCTATTATGCCACTCAAGGAAGACTGGTCCTGAAATGAGTGCAACCTAGAATGGTCCTAGATGTAACTATAGACTGTGAGTTCAGAATGACAAGGATTAAGGGTCACACAAGCTCTTGTGATAAATATGAATATGAATATAAATATATATACATACATACCCTAGGTCATTTTGATGAGGCTAACATTTAATGGTTATTTATATAATTTCCTCATATTTGGGAGCTACTTTCTACACTAACCTAGCTTTCTAGTCCTATTTTTCAACTCTGATACCATCTTCCTAGGCAATACTTTTAGCCCACTTGCATGTTAGCTATCAGGCTCAGGAAAAAATTACTAACATACCTAAAATAGACTTCCTAGCTGCTTCCCACATGAAGACCCCTAGTTTCATTTGCACTGTTCCTACCTTTGGGTTCCTGTTTATTTATTATTTTATTATCTTTATTTATTTATTGGATAGAGAGAGCCAGAAATCAAGAGGAAATGGTGTGATAGAGAGGGAAAGATACATAGAGATACCTGCAGCCTTGTTTCACTACTGGAAAAGCTTCTCATCTGCAGGTGGAGACTAGGGGATCAAACCCAGGCCTTTGTGCATTATAACATGTGTGTTCAAGCAGGTGTACCACCACCTGTCCCCTGGGTTCCTGTTTAGTAAACAATTTGTCCTGCTTTATATCCTATTGCCTTTCAGCCACCAAGTTGCAGGTGCTGTCATGATTCCAACCAGAATTCCCTGGGCAGACCTCAATGTGTCCTAGAACCTCACCTCTCCAGAGCCCTATGCCACTAGCTAAAGACAGAAAAAGGCTGGGGATGTCAATCAACCTGCCAACGTCCATGTACAGTGGAGAAGCAATTACAAAATCCAGACCTCCCACCTAAATTTTACTCCATAAAGAATTTTGTTCCATACTCTGAGAGAGGAATAAAGAATAGAGACTCTTCCAATGGAGAGGATAGGACACAGGATGCTGGTGGTGGGAACTGTGTGGAATTGTACCCCTGTTATCTTACAGTCTTGTTAATCATTATTAAGTCACTAATCAAAAATTAAAAAGAAAATTCATAAATACATGTATGAAAATAATCCTATTTTTATCAAAACCATGGTTTTGCATAACACATTGAATGTTTAGGGGTAAAAAAGGTGAGTTTGATATAATAGTTTCTCTTTTCTAATTTACAGAAGAAGAAATCAAGTTTCAAATAGAGACTATACAGTATGAAGTGAAAAAGAAAGCAGAAGATCAAGAAGCAATAAGACCCCATTGTGTTTACATTTTTTTGCCTCCAGGGTTATTGCTGGGGTTCAGTGCCTGCACCATGAGTCCACTGCTCCTGGAGGCCATTTTTCCCCCTTTTGTTGTCCTTGTTGTAGCCTTCTGTGTTTATTATTGTTATTGTTGATGTCATTCGTTGTTGGATAGGACAGACAGAAATGGAGAGAGGAGAGGAAGACAGAAAGGGGGAGAAAAATACAGGCACCTGCAGACCTGCTTCACCACCTGTGAAATGACCTCCCTGAAGGTGGGGAGCCAGGTGCTCAAAGCGGAATCCTTATGTAGGTCCTTGCACTTTGTACTACATGCGCTTAACCTGCTGCACTACTGCCCAACCCTTGTGTCTACATTTTGACATTAAGGAACTTTTGGCTAACAACTTCTTTATTTTAAGATAAAACACTGTCCTTATCTTAAAATATGTCATATCCTTCCAAGTGGAGCAGATGATTAACGATAACAAGTGTGGAAATAACATGGTGGTTCAGTGCCTTTTTACATGCAGTACAATTCTGTAGTTCTTACTGAAACTATAGAATTTAGCACATATTATACATTCAGCAAATTTTTTTGTTGAATATTTCAACCTATCCTTTAACAGGGGAGAAAAAAACAGTTCAAGGTCCATATCTCAATCCTAAATACTTGTTGCCTGAGAGCTTAAAAATGTGACTCCCCAGATGTCCTAATTTGTAATGAGGCAACCCCAGAATTACAAGCCCAATAGATCTGCTAAAGGCAGCATCTTAATAGTCCAACTCTTGTACAGTGATTATTTCCTGTGTTTTGGGCAAGATACTGGAAAGAATGCATCCCCTTACAAAACTCTGAAGGGTCCAGGACCTAGAGAAGTTTCTCCTGGGTGCCAACTGCACATCTGGTGTACTTCTAAGGTGTAAACAAGTGATTCCAGAAAAATAAATCAGTAATAACCATAGTAAACGTCCAGCTGCTATCATTCTATATTGCCACAGTCATGTGGGAAACCTTTGTGCACATTATTATGGCTGAGTGTTATTACTACATATTGCAAGTTCTAACATGGGGCTTCTTTCTCTGCCTGGTGACTCCTTCTTTTTCTTAGCACCATCTGCATTGTTTCTTGTAGCTTAATCTAAATAGCCGCATAAGGTCTCTTGCTTTCATCTTTAACCTTACTTTATTTCTTACTTTAGTATCTACTTGAGGGCTTGAGGGAAAAAAATTAATTCCCATGTAAAAAGTATAAACAGCCCCGATTTTAAGAAATACTAAAATATCCAAATTATATGTTGCAGGGGAACTTTATAAAGGAGTGACCCTATAAAAAAATTGATGGTACTCATCATCTTGAATCTCTAGCTTTAGGATTTAGGGTGATTAGACTACACTGCTTTACCCAAACAAATGGTATCTAGGAAATTAACAGATCCTGGAGGGATGTTCTTTACAGCATTTAAATAAACCTGAGTTATTGGATCCTAAAGAGCATAATTGATCATCACTTTACACTTGATCAAAATGGTTTTCAATTATTCCTGCTGAGACATTTATTCATTTGCATCTTGCATTCAGTTTTAGAATTTTATGTCTTTGATCTTACTATAATGTAGTATAATTGATTCAAAGGTACAGAAGTCAGTAAGTCCAGTATTTGTTATTATTTATTATTTAACTGCCCCCAGTGTGTTGGTTGGCATTCAGCAGCTAAAGAAAACAGTGTGGCTCTCACAGTTTCTTATAGAATTGTGCCGGGAACCAAGGCATTAGCTAAGTCTCTCATATAGCCGGTAAGAGGACATTCCAACCATTGGAACTGAGATTACCATATAGCTGTTTAGAAAGTTGCTCACCCACCTCCCTCCCCCACTACCTTAGCAGAACTTCCTCCTTGTTTGTGCTTATATTGCGGCTGCAAAATAAAATTTTCAGAGCTTGATCAGACCTCCTGTCTTGCTCTCGTTCTTCGTGTCTCTTGTCCTTTCCATTCTCTCGCCCCCTACCCTAGGTTTCCGTCAATAACCCCGCAGGCCGGGGCACCTGGCGCCTGACGTGGGACCTTTTTGGGTCTGGGGTCCAAGAGAACGTCGCTTCCCGGTGGTCGACCATGAAGCATAGGACCGCCATTTCAGAGAAGAAGTGAATGAAGGTTCGCATAGGATCGCTGCTCAAGCCCAGAGTGAGTGAAGATCCACATGGTGATTGCTGCAGATTCACCCATCTGTGAGACTGATCCGTTTTGAGGTAAGAAAGAGTGACGCAATTATGGGACAAGCATTGAGTAAACATGATTTGTTGCTAAAGGGCCTCAAAGAGTCCCTCAAGACACGAGGAGTAAGGGTTAAGAAAAAGGATCTCAAGAAGTTTATTTTATTTTTTTCTTATTTTGTGAGTGATGTTTGTCAGTGGTTCCCCTTAGAGGGGACTATTCATGAAAAAAGATGGGCCAGAGTAGGAAACTGTTTAAGAGATTTTTATGAGACTTTTGGTCCAGAAAAGATTCCAGTCCAGGCTTTTTCTTATTGGAATTTAGTAAATGATATACTCAAAGTCCATAAACATTGTCCTGATGTACAGGGAGTCATGAGAGAGGGAGAAAAATTCTTACAGCCACACTCCTGGCCACCTTCTGTTTGTGAGTCTGTCTCTATTCCCATGCCTGATTCATGAGACCCCGCCCCTGAGGCCACCTGCTAAGTGCCCTCCTGTTAAAATTTACCCCTTTGACAACCTTAAGACCCCCCGTCAAAGAAGGGCCTGATGATAGTCTTTCTCCTGAAGAGGCCTTATCCCTTGATGAAGAGATAGCAAATATCATAATCCTGACCAGCCACCCCTACGCTCTTCCTTGTCCAGACCACCTCCTTATGCCACCACCCCTCCATTTTGTGCTCCGGTCCTTGACTTGGCCAATATCTCTGACTACACCACCAAGGCTAAAACTCAACTAGCACAAAAAACAGCTTCCCTTAAAAAATTAGTAGAAGAAAAAAAAACGAGAGCATTTACAATTAGTTAAAAAACTGTGGGCTCTTGATTTGGCATTATCTTAAAATTAGCCAGCCAAAAAGATCCAGATTTTTTCCCTCTACTCTCAGAAAGCGTTAAACCAATTCTGAGTGAGATCTTATCTGGCTAGCAAGCTATTTTTTAAAGAAAGAATGACATCAATCAAACAAGATGTTCTCTTTAACTTAAAAGCTATTAATCAGAGAACCAGTACACACTTTTGATGGAAATTTAATGATTTGTTTCTTTAAAACTGTGGGATGTGCCTTGGCCCAGAAAAAGAACTTTCAAATATTTTTCTCCTCGCTTCTCCATGCGTGGCAGTAAACTAAGCCCGCCTGTTCCGTCCGCACAGCCAATCACGGCACAGAGCTCCTGCTCCACAGATTGGCAAAGACTTCAGTCAATCTCCCCTAAGCCACAAATGCCCCTCCTGGTGGGGTGGAGTTAGGAATCCAAAAACCAAAGCGGTTTTTCAAAGGGAAAACTTTTCTTTTCACCAATAATGTCTGTTTTAAGTCTATGTGCTAACCTTGTTTTCATTGTGTGTTAACCCCTAAGTAACTAAAGTTTGTTTTAAGTTTTAAATAAGATTTAGTTAAGCTAAATGTGGTTTTAAAGATCCCGACTCATAGAGTTGGCAGACCTTTACCAGACTAAAATATAAGACAGTTTCGTCCTTCTGATAGCTAATATCAACATCAATTCATTAGTTAGAAATTTTATGAGATCTCTAGGCATGGTAAAATGCCTCTGCAGTCTCTCGCACTCTTGTGAAAATTCTAAATCTTACCAGCACCCCAATACCAACTGCCACTGTTTGTAACAAATTCCACGTTTAGATTGGCTTTCTAATAACACAGTCTGGGCAGAGCAGTGGCCTTTCCAGGAAAAAAAGGGTTAAATGTGGTATTCCTGGCCTGATAAAAATTTTTCATTTGGCAGATGTGATTCAACAAAATTATTTAGTGTAAAATGGTCATCTAAAAGAAATGTTAACAGTAAAAATTTATTTTGAACATTTCAGCTATGAGGTTTATCTTAGCTTTTTAAGTTACCTATCCAAATCAAAGTGAAAGATCAATTAAGTTGTGTACCCACCCTTGTTCATAGCTTCCCTAAGGGTGTGTGATAGCTTTGTGATAAGCAAAGATCCTAACAAAGTTTAACATTTTACTTAAAATTGTTTAAGTGACTCAAAAAAAAAAAAAAGGTTTCCAACACAGTTCTTACATGGTAACATAAAGGTAAAAATTCATTTGCTAAGACAGCTAAAGATTTAAAATAAAAGTCTTAAGTATTTAACGTGACAATTCTTCTCCAAATTGATATACAAATTATCTATGTATGTAACTGAAAAAGTTCCAGCACATTCTGGAGGGCCCCCAAAATGTCCTGTGAACTGTTTTGTGGATATTGGTCCACAGCAAATTTGGCATTTGTCTGACACTAGAAATGTTTTTGAGAAGCAATGTCACTAATGTGTGTTAACTCTTTAAGTAACTTAAGTTTGTTTAAAGTTTAAAGAAAAATTTAGTTAAACTGAATTGGGTTTAGAGATCCTGGTTATAAGAATTGCTACAGGAGGTTAAAAAGATAACTTTTAAATTTATGTTCTTTAAAATTCAAACAGAGCCTCTTAAAATTAGATATCACACACTGAAGATGTGTCTAGATCTTGACTGTGATAGGTATAAAAAATTTTCAAATAAAACTTATCAAATAAATATGAGACGGCCTAATGTAGAGCTGTATAGATGTTTTAGCTAACCTTTTTACATTTTATTCAAGAAGTATGCCCCTGGTTTCCCTGAGAAAAAACTCTAGATATTAAAACATAAGAGAGACTAGGTAAAAAGTTAAGAGAGTTTTATGTCTGATATAGACAAAAATGTTCCAGTTAAAACTTTTATTTTAAAACTTGGTAAGAGATTTTTTTTTTATCTTACTCATGAGCTAGTTACTTTTGCTTTTACAATGACTTACTCCTTCTGATAAAGTTGTTACTGAGATAACTCCCTTATTTAGAAAGACTACAAAAATTATTATCAAATAATTGGCCTTTGAGAGTACAGATTCTACATGTCAAACTTTAATTAGTTCTTTTAGAGAGTAAAAAATTATCTGGCTTGTTTTAAGACACTGTCAGAGGTTTATTCTTGATAAATTAAGGTAATACATGGTGCTTCTGGTCTGATAAAAGATTTGATTTGGCAAATCCTGATTTAACAAAATTATTATTTTGAACATTTAAGCTATGAGGTTTTATTTTAGCCTTTTAAGTTGCCATTTTAGAGTTATAAGGAGCAATATCTATTAAGAGTTTTATATCTACGCTTACTCATGATAGCCTTGTGATGAGTAAAGATCTTAGTAAACTCAGTTATAATAGTGTGCTTAAACTGTCTAATCAGTTTAAAATAATGCTAAAAAATGGTAAACATTTTATCATGTCAACACATTATGTATTGACTTTCTATAACATATTGGTATATTTTAATAAAGAGCCTTCTAAAATCATATAAAAAAACTCAAGCCAGTTCTAACCATTAGATCATCAATTAACTTGGTACAAGTTCTCTCCCTAAGTAAGTAATTATAGATACATCTGCACATGAAGAACTGACTGCTCATATGGTAAGATTTAAAACTAAACATTTTTCTTTTTTATTTATGGGAGTATGATGACTCCTAAAGTCACTCATATCCTAAAATTTTTCTCATTTCTTTACAAGCCTCTTAAAACTTTAACGCTTGACCTGCCATAGTGAGAGCATTTTACTGGCTCCTGCATTGTTTAATTAAGATCCTGCTATTCAGACTTTTAAGATTAATCTCCGTTGATAAAAGCCAATGCTTTCTGGCAGATTGATTTAATTTACCTGCCCATGTTTAGTAAACAAAAACATTTTTTTTCTCAGTTGGTATTTTGTCCAAATTTATGTGGGCTATAGCTCAAATAAGAAAAAGCTCAATAAAAAAAAAAGAGGAATGCACCCCCCAATATTCAGTTGGCTAAAGTGTCAATGAAGTAACTCATAGAGACATATTTTTTCCTTTTTCTCTTTTTCAACACTGGATGTCCATGTTTGTTTTCCTTTTATTATGGTGGATGACATTATTGCTCTTGCAAAATCCACAGTCCCTGTTGGCAAGTCCTTACCACAAAGGACACCATGCCAGTATATACTACAGCTAACCTCACCAGCCTATCCAAGTCTTCTCTTTCTGCTGACCTATCACTGCTGACTTCATCTTTGCATGTTTATTGACTGCTCACTTTTCTCCCAATATTCCTCATGTTCAAGGAACTTCACCTAATGTGTATGCACCTCCTCTGTGTTTTGGTACAACCCTATATTTTCATGTCAATTCTTCTCTACCTGGTCCTTGCCTCCTAGATTTGCTTTTTCCACAGTTGACCCTCAATGAAAAGAAAAATTTCATCAGTTGGTGCTGATGACCACCAGAGGACCAGACGTGCTGTGTTTCTTCCCCTGGACATCACATCCACTGACTGCTTCCCTTAGACTTGCTGGTGGTGTGCTAGGACACTCTATATATTCCTCCCGTGAATTTTCTGACAAATTACAACAGGTTATAGACTCCACCACAAATAGTCTTGAGTCACTACAGAGCCCCTTATGGGACCCTTGATTAGTCTTTTGTTAATTATTACCTTGGAGCCCTTTATTTTTAATAAGATTATTGGCTTTATAAAACAACAAATTGACTCCTTGACATCAAAACCCTTACAAATATATTACCACAGACTTGATTTGGCTGAACCTGAGGGTGACAGACCTCTTTTAGGACCTGCATAAAACTCAGATTTATGCACACCAGCCTTGGCATGGCATGGGCACTGGTAAGGGATGTAGGGCTAAGCATTGCAGTCTGCCTCTGAGTCCCCCGTGAAGCAAACCTGATTTGCATGGAGGTTGGTGTCGGTCATCAGAACTCTTCCCCGTGAGTTTTCCTCACCTTGGAAATAGTGGCTCTGCCTCCCCTCCCCAAAAGACACCAAGAGCTGTATGAGATGTGGGAAGATCAGTTCTATATTTACCCCATGGGAGGAATCAGGTCAATACTTCTCCCCTCTGGTTAATGCCCACTTATCTCTTGATAAGATTCCTAGCTCTCACCCACATTTTCCTGCCTCATTTAAATTGTAAAAGGGGAGGAGATGCCGAGAGCCAAGACCTTAGCTAAGTCTCTCATATAGCTGGTAAGAGGACATTCCAACCATTGGAACTGAGATTACCATATAGCTGTTTAGAAAGTTGCTCACCCACCTCCCTCCCCCACTACCTTAGCAGAACTTCCTCCTTGTTGGTGCTTATATTGCAGCTGCAAAATAAAATTTTCAGAGCTTGATCAGACCTCCTGTCTTGCTCTCGTTCTTCGTGTCTCTTGTCCTTTCCATTCTCTCGCCCCCTACCCTAGGTTTCCATCAATAACCCCGCAGGCCAGGGCAGAATTAATTATGCAGAAAAAAAAGTAAAAGAAAGGAAAACCTATTTTTTTCTCTATATGAATACTAATGGGAAAAAAGACAAAAAAGTGCATTCTAGATTTTATATTGATCATCTTAAAAACATATTTTAAAACTTAGATTGTTGATTGCATTTATTTATTGATTGTATGGAGACAGAGAGAAATCAAGAAGGAAAGGGAAGCTAGAGAGGGAAAGAGAGAAAGAGAGACAGCTACAACTCTGCTTCACCACTTGTGAAGCTTTTGCCCTGCAGTTGGGGATCAAGATTTTGAACCAAGGTCCTTGAGCATTATAGCATTGTGCTCACCAGATACACCACAGCCTAGCATCCTGATGTTGGTTTTAATTGCTTGCATATGTATGTTTTACATCTACATTTGTACCTGTACTTGTATATCAAACTAAAGTTTCCACTTTTGTTATTTCTTACATTGTAAAAGTAATTTTACTTGGGCACATTTTTTTTAAATGAGCAGTAAAATTGTCCTCAGTTCAAAAAAGCAAAAAGACTTAAGCCCAGGGATATTTATTGTGTGACCTATGAGATTTTCTGTGATTAGGATTAAAACTTCATCACTCCTTCACATGATGGATTTCACAGTAGCAAAGAATGGGCCATTGATCCCAAGAAACTATTACCTCATGATGTCCAGATTTGCTCTTAAAGGCCTGGGTATATAGGAATATAACAGAATTGGTCAAATGGAAGGAAGTACAGTGAACGGATATGTGACCTAATATATTGTCTTTCTTAAATTATACTTTTAACAATAAATCATTTAAACTTGTACCCAGAAAAGAGGTGCTCTGTTTTGTACATAATAGCATGTGTGGGTATCAGAACCAGTGAGTAATATGGTGACAGGATGATTAGTTGGTGATTCCTTTCCATTTATAGTGGATTAAATAAAGATAAGATGAACTTTATGAAGTTTAATGAATTTTCCCAAGGTTTTTAATATAAAGTCTTACCACACATTTTTGTTTTGTGAAATAAATCATAGCTTTTTGGAAAGTTTAGGGTCACATTGTTTGTTTATTTGTTTGTTTTTATAAAAAGGAAACATTAAAGAAACCATAGGATAAGAGGGGTACAACTCCACACAATTCCCACCACCAGAACTCTGTATCCCATCCCATCCCTTGATAGCTTTCCTATTCTTTAGCCCTCTGGGAGTATGGACCCAATGTCATTGTGTGATGCAGAAGTTGGAAGGTCTGGCTTCTGTAATTGCTCCCCCACTGAATATGGGCATTGACAGGTAGATCCATACTCCCAGCCTGCCTCTCTCTTTCCCTAGTGGGGTGGGACTCTGGGGAATCATGGCTCCAGGACACATTGGTGGGGTTGTCTATCCAGGGAAGTCTGGTTGGCATCATGGTAGCATCTGGAACCTGGTGGTTGAAAAGAGAGTTAGCATACAAAGCCAAACAAATTGTTGACTAATTGTGAACCTAAAGGCTGGAATAGTGCAGATGAAGAGTTGGGGGGGAGGGTCTCTGTTTTGTAGATAGCTAGTAGGCATGTTTTAGTTATATTCCAAAGAGCCTGTGGCTATACTAGGTTTTTTTTACCCTCATCCTGAAATCTGATATGCAGGTGGATCCAAGTTATTATCCTGGGAGATGATGTCATGGCTGGAAAAAGGACCAGAAAGCTGGATAAGGGAAGAAAACAGCTCCCAAATATGGGAAAGGTGTATAAATATTGTTGACTGTAAACCCCATCTATTTGATGTGATCTGGGGCCTATATTCAGCTTATGAGCCTATGTGACTTCTGCATCCCTGTGGATCTGAGCTCACATTCTGTGGTCATCAGTAGGAACATTCCAAGCTGCCCCAATATCAGGACCCATCTCCCTCAGGTGTACCATAGAGTATATTGTTCAGCCTCCCTTCAGAGGATGAAACATTCTCTAACGTTGTTGATCCAAGTTGAGGGCAAGGTCCTATGGGAGCCCACAAAGGGGTCTATTTTGTTGTTCCTGATAGAGATGACTGGTAACAATGGAGAGAAAAATTTACCTGAGGTCTATGTCCACCATGTCTGTTTAGGAATCTCAGGACTCCACAAATAGGGCCCTAGCTGATAGGGTGACCTGACAATGACTAAAGAGTCGTCGTTAAAGTATGCAAGTGTCTAGCCCTTATTCAGCTTTTGCAGTCCTTACTTTACTAAGGTTAGCTTTGGAGTGACTGAGGGAAGTGTAATAGGAAATAGATAAGGAGGATATCTAAGTCTAAGTAAACACTGTTTCATTATGGACTTTATAGTGACTCACTGCTGACTATTCTGTACTTTTGCTTTCAGGTATATAATTTGCCCTAATTAATGGATACATGTGAGTGTATGCTCTATTTCATGGGATCTGGTCTATATCTAGGTTTTGGGACTTTGTTAGGAAGTGAACCACCTGGAATGGAATTAGAGAATCCTATGAAAGGAAAGGTTTCACCTGAGTAATGAGGCTGAAGGGTTGACATTCCACACCTGACTTCTCTGGACACAGTCTGAAGTGAAGCATGCTGAAGTGGTATTCATTGTGCTGATTAGGTTGGGATAGGCAGATGCAATATATTAGGGCTTAAGAAAGCAATAGATATCTTTTGCTATAATCATAATATTTGGTGATTGGGTTAACTTTGAAATATACCTTTGTTATGATTTGCTGTATCTTACACACTATCACCATATTTTATGTCATTTCACATTATTTGTATATAGCTTTGTCACCAGTTGCTTCTGTTCTCCCTGGTCTAAGCTTTTAAGAGAGTCAATATATCGAAGACCCAGCCTATGATCTGTGCATTAAAAAGTTTGAGACACAAATGCTGTGGAGGCTGTGGGGACAAAGTAACCCTTCTGGACTGCTCCTAGGAATGTAAATTGGTCCAACCTCTGTGGAGAGCAGTCTGGAGAACTCTCACAAGGCTAGAAATGGACCTTCCATATGACCCATTAATTCCTCTCCTAGGACTCCATAACACCCAACCAAAAAGATTTGTGTACATCTATTATCATAGCAGCACAATTTGTAATAGCTAAAACCTGGAAAAAAACCCAGGTGCCCAACAATAGATGAGTGGCTGTGAAAGTTGTGGTATATATTCACAATGGAATATTATGCAGCTGTTAAGAACAATGAACCCACCTTCTCTGACCCATCTTGGATGGAGCTAGAAGGAATTATGTTAAGTGAGAAGGATAAAGATGAGTATGGGATGATCTCACTCATAAGCAGAAGTTGAGAAAGAAGAACAGAAAGGGAAACTCAAAGCAGGATTTGACTGAATTTGGATTAGAATACCAAAGTAAAAACCCTGGGTTGAGGGTGAGGGTGTATGTTTGGCTTCATGGGGTGGTGGGTGGCAGAGGAAAGGTGGAAGGATGGGATGAGACACAATCTTTTGGTGGTGGGAATGGTGTTTATGTACACTCCTATTAATTTGTAGTCATATAAATCACTAATTAATATGAGAGGGGAAAATTGGTTGAATGGGTCACATAGTTTTATCTGCAGAAAGCTTTGATGTCCTTATGCTTGTTAATACCAAGATATACAAATATTAACTCTGGATTTCCAAAGAACTGTCTCACTCAAGCTGTATTTCTACCTACAAATTGTCAAATTCTACAGTGATTGTGACACAAATATGCTATTTGAACATGAAGCTCCAGGAGATATGTTGCATAATCAGAAAATAGAATCCATCGCCACAACAACAGAGCCCCAAAGGTATATGGATACTTCTGATCTAAGATTGATGTTTTGTCCTAAATGAACCAACTGTATAGAATATGAAACCATTCTCCATGCTGATGTCCCAGAGGAACCCAATGAGAGACACATGCATTAATACTTGTCCTGCATGACAGGCAAAACAACGATTGACCAGATGTTCTCATCCCTTTCATTTGCATGGTTAGGACATATGGTAACTGGGAGAAATTGTGTCATTTAAGAAGCAATATTAATGGTTTATAATTTAATTGTTTCCACACACAAACTTTACACCTGTCAGTAATTAATGATACTGAGCCCCTAAAAAATAAACATATTAAGTACAATCTAGAGACCTTATGTCTGTGGGACTTTTATGCCTTACCACACATTTTTAATCTGTGAAATAAATCATAGCTTTTGGACAGTTTAGGATTACATAGCTTTATCTGGAGAAAGGTTTTGTTTCTTTATGCATGTTAAACTTGGGAGTTTTTCAGTACTCACAATAGTAATATTTAGATGGCAGAAGACCTAGATTTCAGCACCAAGGGATAATTTGGTCTATAAAACATCTGGAATGTTCGAAACAGTAAGATTTCCTCTAGTTTAAATATGCATTTTGGTAGCAAGTTCAGCTTCTAGTTTATGTACTTATATTTTCAAAGGATAATATAATACTAACATGCATTTTTAAATTGGCTTAAGTAAAATAATAACAGAGAAGAAAGTTTTCCGCCTATCTTAAAAGTATGAGTAGCCCACCAATGCAACTTTAATGTATTGGAGCATATTCTTATACTCAGGTAGACTGAAGACAATTTTTTGGCGAGGACTTATGGAGCACCAAAAAAAAAGTAATTTTATTCAACTATGAATTACCAAGAAGTATGTTAAGTTGGACCTCTATTTTCTTGGATTTGGAGATAACAGGGAATGTCCATGGGGAAGAAGACATGGGGCAAAGGGGGTTTGGCGAACAACACAGTTGTAGTGATGGATGCACTGTGGAATTATACTCCTGTAATCTTGCAGTCTTATAAACCATTATTAAAATGCCATTTTTAAAAAATCTACTCTTTCATCCTACAAGAAAATTGATTTCCAGGGAAGGAAATTTTTCTCTACATATTGTTTTTACTCTATTTTAACAGATTTCTTTAAATTTTACTAGTAGCAGCATTCCTTGCATGCCTTAATGTGATACTACAAACAAGATACATTAAAAGGTCTCCCATCATGTAAAGCAAATTATAATTAATTTAATATTCCACACAGTAGTATTTTGAAGCCAGTATGCAAATCATATCAAAGAAGGAAAATAAAGTTTGGAGTTTTATGCTTCTGTAAGAAGATTATGTCAAATGAGTGAAGTTTCTGAGTTTCCAACAGAAGTCTAGACCAATGAAGATGAAATTGTAGAGCAGTGAGATATTCTACAAGGACAAAGGAAAACATAACACCTTCTACAATAAAAACCGAAAAAGAGGAACTGAATTTAAATGAACCAGTCAGACCAACATCTACTCACAGGAGTGTCTTACACTAAAAATGCAATCTCCACAATCTTATTATCCCTGAAAATAAATTCCCCAAATGAACAACAAATAGACCTGGAAGACCAAGTGGCCCTTTCACTTCATGTTCTTATTGGCATCATTTTTTTTTTCGTTTTCTTATTTGATAAGACATTGAGAAACTGAGAGCAGAAGAGGAGGTAGAGATAGAGAGAGGTGAGAGAGAGAGACTTGGAGCACTGCTCCACCACTTGTGAAACTTTCCCCTACAGATGGAAACTGGGGACTTAAACCTGGGTCCTTGAGCATCATAACATCTGTGCTCAACCAGATGTGATACTGCCTGCCCCCTCACCATTAGCATAATTTATTCATACCCTGACACTTTAATCTAATAATAGATTAAAGAATAACCCTATTCACAATTCTGACATGTCCAGATATTTCCTACCAAAATAATAAATTTGGTATAACTTTGACCAAACACACACTATCAACATCTCAATGTTGAGCTCTCCATTTTCAGTCTCCCATCCCCTAACCCTACCATCACAACCCAACACATTATTATCCTGACAAATCAGTACTGCTCATCTATACATGCTATTCCAGCCCAGATTTTTTTTCATAGACATGAATTATTCAGATGGAGAAGTTCCCTTACAGTATTAATTTCTTGAGTTCCTTCTTATCTGGATTTTGTGAAATATTTTTCCTATATCAATAGATATAATCATATGATTCCCCATCTCCAGCTTGTTGATGTAGTAAATTACTATAAAACTTTAATGTTATACTATCTCTTAATTTCTTTTTAAAAAATTAAAGATATACAAAATTAAATGCTATTCTGCAATCTCTCTCTTTCTATTCCCTCATTCCTTCTTGATTTCTCTCAGTTCTATTCAAAATGAATGAATATAAATAATAAACAAGCAAATAAGAAATTCTGCTTCTCAGTTTTACTCAAGATGCTTTCTATTTCTACCCAAATTTTGTTTTTCTGCAGTGTTCTCCTATTTCAGCTATTCTATAACAGAAGACTTACAAAACATGCATCTTTTTCATTTTGAATGCTTTTAGTGTTGCCACTTTAAGTAAAAAAAAAATTCACCTCAGAGAGTTTGAGGACCTTATTCAAGGCCACACAGCTAGTTTGGAAGTAGGACTTCTTTATCTAGTCATCTGTCCATTGTCATTTTAGGCTACTTCCACCCTTTGGTTATTGGTTATTATATTCACAGCAGCTGTGAATATGTGGGTTCTTCAAATTAGTGTTTTCATGTCCTTTGAATATATGCCTAGAAGTGGTATTGTTGGATCATAATATCTGTTCTTACTTGTTTGAGGACTTTTCACAGAATTTTTCCAAAGATACTATACCAGTTTTTTATGAAGTATATTAAGAATGGTGATACTGTATCCTTCAAGACAAAAGGGTGGAACTGAACTCCACACAGAAATCAGGGGATGATTCTCTGAAATACTGAATCCTAGTCTTGGTGATCAGCATATTATAAATTGAGAATGAGTACAGATATGGATTAGAGTGAGATTAAGTGACAAGTGAAACTCCCTAATCCCAACTTTGTTTCCAATAGCCACATTTAACTCCTCCAGGAAGAAAATACAAGGACTTGTCTCTGGAACATTTAAATAACTAATAATTGGGTAACTAAATAACTAATAATTGGGTGAGGGGGAATCCAATAGCAAAAGCAAAAACATTCTCAGGTTCAAATGGGAATAAACTACCACTAACAAATGAATGTTTAGTCTATAAGGTCAAAACTGACTTTCCATCTGACTTCCCCACACAGGATACCCACAGGTTTATGCCCCTGGCTTACTATCATGCACATACTAACACACAAAATATTTTCAATCTCATTTTCAGCGTCTTACAGTAAACATGAGTGGACAGTCTAAGATGACTAGATATTGTAGGGAGGATTCTGCCATAAGAATTGACAAATGAAATACAGGAAACAGTGATAGCATACACAAAACTGTGAGTAATATTCTCAAAAGGATAGGCAAAAAAATAAAAATAAATAAAACAAAATTTAAATATACATATATTTAAATAGCATCAGGAAGTTCAAAAAAATTATAAGGGTGATTTGGTGGAGGGCAGTGTATCAGAACATGCACTATAAATAATTATTAGAAATTAAAGTTATAATAGTAAGAGTGAGTAGTCGGAAAGTGGGGTGTGGAAAGCAGAAGAAAATAAGGAATAAATATATAAAGGTAGAAAATTCAAGAAAATTAGAAGATAAATCTGAGGACCCCAAATCTAACTAATTGAAGCTCTTAAAACTAAGAGCAGGAGAAAATAAATAAAAGAATAAAAGAAAGAGGGGTCAGGTGGTGGCGTACCTGCTTGAGCGTACATGTTACAGTGTGCAAGGACCCAGGTTCAAACCCCAGTTCCCACCTACAAGGGGAGGAGCTTTGCAAGTGTTGAAGCAGGGCTTCAGGTGTCTCTCTATCTCTCTCCCTCTCTATCTCCCCCTTCCCTCTCAATTTCTGGCTGTGTCTACAAAATAAATAAATAAAAATAATTTTAAAAGTCTAAAATTATTTTTAAAAGAAAGAAAGAAAACAATGGGATGAAAATTGTGAAACATATTATCCTCGAAACAAAATTCTCCAATATTAAAAACAAAACTCTGAGTCTTTATATTAAAATATTCCATAAGACTGGAGAGATAGCTCACTGGTAGACTGCATGCCTAAACATACATATGGCAAGGTACAAGTACAACCCAAGTTTGAAACCTGGCACCACATGGGAGGAGCTGTGGTACCAAAGGAAGCTCCAGTGCAGTGGTGTCCTTCTCTCTCTCTCTCTCTCTCTCTCTCTCTCTCTCTCTCTTCCTCTCTTTCTCTCTCTCTCTGGCTATCCATTTGAATGAAAATGAAATCCAGAAATGGTGAGATCAGACTTGAGCCAGAGTTCAACTCTGCCAAAAGGGAAAAGAATAAGTCTCCACCAAAAGACTGTGTCCCATCCAACCCCACACCCCCACCCCCACCCCACCCCATGAAGCCGAACATCCCCCCCTCACCCTCCATCTGGGGTTTTTACTTTTGTGCCCTACTCCAAATTCAGTCAAATTCCACTTTGAGTTTACCTCTATGTTGTGCTTTCTCAACTTCTGTTTATGAGTGGGATCATCCCATATTCTTTCTTTCTCTATCTTTCTGACTTAGCTCACCTAACATAATTCCTTCTAGCTCCATCCAAGATGGGTCAGAGAAGGTGGGTTCATTGTTCTTAATAGCTGCATAGTATTCCATTGTGTGTATATACCACAGCTTTCTCAGCCATCCATCTGTTGTTGTGTACCTCATATGTATCCATAAATTAGGGCAAAATATATACCTGAAAGCAAAAGTACACAATAGTTTACAGTGAGCCAGCATGAAGTTCATAATGAAATAGTGTCTACTTAGACTTAGATACCCTCATTACCTATTTCATATTATACTTCCCTCACTCACTCCCAAGGTATCCTTATCAAAGCAAGGACTGCAAAAGCTGAATAAGGGCAAAAGACTGGCATATTTTAACAATGACTCTTAAGTCACTGTCAGGCCACCCCATCAGCTGGGGCCCTATTCAGGGAGTCCTGAGATTCCCAAAAAGACATGATGGGCCTAGACCTCAAATGAATCCTTCTCTTCATTAACCAGTCATCTCTATCAGGAACAACAAAGCAGACCCCTTTGTGGGCCCCCCATTGGACCTTGCCCTCAACTTGGATCAACAACGGTAGAAAATGTTTTATCCTCTGAAGGGAGGCTGAATAACATACTCTATGGTACACCTGAGGGAAATGGGTCCTGATATTGGGGCAGCTTGGAATGTTCCTAGCGATGACCACAGAATGTGAGCTCAGACCTACAGAGATGCAGAGATCACATAGGCTCTTAGGCTGAATATGGGCCCCAGGTCACATCAAATCGATGGGGTTTGTTTGGCATTACACCAGTTGCCCCCTGCTCCATGATGCATTGCTTGATGCTGTGGTCTATTTACATAATCATTGTTTTGCCTGAGACCTGCCCTGCCTGCAGGGCATTGGTTTAATCCCCACTGGTTAGACGGAAGCTTGCTACTTTCGCGCACTTTTTTTCTCTCTCCACCCCCTCTCCTAGCCATTTCCTTTTCAGACCTGCCACTTCTGTTTCAGAAGATATAAAGGCAGTTTTTTCTGATCAGTAAAGGCATTATGACATTGCATTCCTGCTAAGCCACAAGTTCCTGGTTCCTCTCCTGAGTCGCTGAGTAAGCAGAAGCCCAGGTTGACTCTGGTTGGGTTCTCTCCCTTGCGACACAACCCAACAGGGGATAACAGTCAAAAATATTTATACACCTCTCTCATATTTGGGAGTTACTCTCTTCCTTGATCCAGCTTTCTGGTCCTTTTTCCAGCCATGACATTATCTTCCAGGACAATAACTTGGATCCACCTGCATATCAGATTTCAGGCTCAGGGAAAAAATTAGTAGACCAACAGGCCCTTTGGAATATAACTAAAATATGCCTACTAGCTATCTACAAAACGATACACCCCCCCAAATCTTCATCTGCACTATTCCAGCCTTTAGTTTCATGATTAGTCAACAACTTGTTTGGCTTTATATGTTAACTCTCTTTTCAGCCACTGGGTTCCAGATGCTAGCGTGATGCCAACCAGACTTCTCTGGATAGACAACCCTACCACTGTACTTTGGAGCTTCACTTCCCCAGAACCCTGCCCCACTAGGGAAAGAGAGAGAGAGACTGGGAGTATGAATCAACCTGACAATGCACATGTTCAGCAGGGAAGCAATGACAGAAGCCAGAGATTCTACCTTCTGCATCTCACAATGACATTGGCTCCCAGAGGGTTAAAAAACAAGAAAGCTATCAAGGGAGGGGATGGGATGCAGAGTTCTGGAGGTAGGAATTGTGTGGAGTTGTACCCCTTTTATCCTATGGTTTTGTCAATATTTCCTTTTTATAAATAAAAAAAGAAGTACAAAAAATAAAGTGAAAGGGTGAAAAACTATTATACAGGCTAATGGACCACAAAAAAGGCAGGAACAGCCATTCACATCTCTGACACAATAGACTTTAAAAGTAATGAAGTAATAAAAGTTAAGCAATACCACTACATAATGATCAGAGGATCTATCAACAAAGAAAATTTAACAATTATTAACATCTATGCACCCAATGGGGGACCATCTAAATACATTAAGCACCTACTGAAAGAACTACAAAAATACATCAATAGTAATACAATAATAGTGGGAGACTTCAACACCCCACTCTAACATTTAGACAGACCAACTAAGCAGAGAATCAATAAAGAAACAAAAGAATTAATTGAAGAGATGAACATACTAGACATCCTGGACATTTTGAGTTCTTCACTTCAAAAAATTGCAATAAACATTCTTATCAAATTGACACAGAACATCCTCAAGGATAGACCACATATTAGGACTCAAATACAGTATCAACAAATTCAAGAACATTGACATCATTCCAAGCATCTTCAAAGACCACAGTGGAGTAAAGCTAACACTCAGCAACAAACAGAAAATTACTAAAAGTCAGAAAATTTGGAAACTCAACAACATGCAGCATATTAACTGATAGGTCAAAGAAGCACTCAAACAAGAAATACAAATGTTCATAGAAACAAATTCAAATGAAGACACAAACTATCAAAGTATTTAGAACACAGCAAAAGCAGTACTTAGAGGGGAAACTCATAGCCATACAATCAACCACCAGAGAACAAGAAAAAGCTCAAATAAAAAACCTTACTGCATGCCTTAAGGACTTAGAAGAAGAGGAACAAAGGAACCCTAAAGCAATCAGAAGGACTGAATATCTAAAATTAGAGTAGAAATAAACAACATCGAAAAATAGGTGAACCGGGGGTTGGGTGGTGGTGCAGTGGGTTAAGCGCACGTGGCGCAAAGCGCAGGGACCTGCGTAAGGATCCCGGTTCGAGTCCCGGCTCCCCACCTGCAGGGGAGTCGCTTCATGGGCAGTGAAGCAGGTCTGCAGGTGTCTATCTTTCTCTCCCCCTCTCTCTGTCTTCCCCTCCTCTCTCCATTTCTCTCTGTCCTATCCAACAACAAAGCATTCACTGTTGTAGCAAAATCAATAAAATATCTAGGAATAAACCTGACCAAAGAAGTGAAAGACATCTATACTGAAAACTATGAGTCACTATTCAAAGAAGTGGAAAATGATGCCAAGATATGGAGAGACATCTCATGCTCATGGATTGGAAGAATTAATATCATCAAAATGAATATTCTCCCCAGAGCCATATACAAATTTAATGTGATACCTATCAAAGTTCAAAAAAGCATATTTAAGACAATAGAACAAAAATTACAATCATTTATCTAGAACCAGAAAACACCTAGAATAGCCAGAAACAATCTTGAGGGAAAGAAACAGTCTATTATCCTAGGAAAGGATTTACAAATCAATGGAGTTTACAGTCAACAATATACCTTTCCCATATTTGGGAGCTACTTTCTTTCCTTATCCATCTTCCTGCTCTTTCACCAGCCATGAAATCATCTCCCCAGACAATAACTTGGGTCCACCTACATATCAGATATCAGGCTCAGAAAAGAAAAGAAAAAAAACTAGTATATTCATGGGCCCTTTGAAATATAACTAAAATAGGCCTACTAGGTGTCTACAAAACGGAGACCCCCAAATCTTCATCTACAATATTCCAGCCTTTAGGTTCATGATTAGTCAACAATTTTTTTTGGCTTTATATATTAACTTTTTTTCAGCCCCCAGATTCTAGATGCTACCATGATGCCAACTGGACTTCTCTGGGCAGATGACCCCACCAATATGTCCTGGAACCCCGCTTTCCCAGAGCCCTGCCCAACCAGGGAAAGAGAGACAGGCTGGGAGTATGGATCAACCTGCCAATGCCCATGTTCAGCAGGGAAGCAATTACAAAAGCCAGACCTTTTACTGCATAAAGGCCCAGGGTCCATGTTCCCAGGGGGTTAAAGAGTAGGAAATCTATCAGGGCAGGGAATGTGCTATGGAGTTCTGGTGTTGGAAATTGTGTGGAACTGTACCCCTATTATCCTACAGTCTTATCAGTGTTTCCATTTTATAAATAAAAATTAAAAAAAATAAAATATTAGTATATCAACACAATATACATGGTGATGCTTAAAATGAATAATGAAAAATCAACATCGCTTACTATTTAACCTCACATCCTACTCCTAGAGGCAGTCACTGTCAAATTGACCAGTTTTTTTTGCATTGAGGGTCATATTTTCAGCTACTGTGTTTAAACTTAATAGTTTTTTGTACCATATTTTAATATCTTATCACAGTAAATGAAGACATACTTTTTTTTAATTTAGAATAAAATATCTTTTTTTTCCATGTATATTAAACTTTATTCAAGAGAATTGAGAACCTTCATATATTAGGCCAAGAGACAGAGAGAAGCCTTCTTACATCTCACAGAGTGCTCAGCTAGCAGAGACGAAGCCACTCCCACAGGTCAAGCCTTGACTTCAGCTTTTTTTTCTTATTTATTTTTTTTAATTTATTTTTAATTTAATAAAGGAAAAATTAACAAAAACATAGGGTAGGAGGGGTACAACTCCACACAATTCCCACCACCCAATCTCCATATCCCATCCCCTCCCCTGATAGCTTTCTCATTCTCTATCCCTCTGGAAGCATGGACCCAGGGTCGTTGTGGGTTGTAGAAGGTGGAAGGTCTGGCTTCTGGAATTCCTTCCCCGCTGAACATGGACGTTGACTGGTCAGTCCATACTCCCAGTCTACCTCTCTCTTTCCCTAGTAGGGTGGGTCTCTGGGGAAGCAGAGCTCCAGGATACATTGGTGAGGTCTTCGGTCCAGGGAAGCCTGGTTGGCAACCTGATGGGATCTGGAACCTGGTGACTGAAAAGAGAGTTAACATACAAAGCCAAACAAATTGTTGAGAAATCATGGACCCAAAGGTTGGAATAGTGGAGAGGAAGTGTTGGGGAGGGGGGGTACTCACTGCAAACTCTAGTGTACTTCTGCCTTCAGGTATATATTTTGCACTAGGTTATAGATACGTGTGAACATGTGCTCTCTCACACAGAACCTGGTCTATATCTACGTTTTGAGACTTTGTTAGAAAGTGATCCACCTGGGATGGAATTAGAGAATGCTATGAAATGAAAGGTCTCACCCGAGTAATGAAGCTGAAGGGTTGACATTCCACACCTGAAGTCTCTGGACACAGTCTGAGGTGAAGCATGTTGAGGTGGCAATCGTTGCATTGATTATTTTGCTATCAGCAGATGCAATATTATTTGATATGGATTGGGAGAGGCATGTGGGAAAGTGGGCCCTATCCTAAGGTTCCAGGACTGGGGGAAATATAGGCTCTCTAGTGGAGATGTGAGGTTCCTGCTGTCTTAGGGTTCAAAAAGACAATGGATAGTTAATGTTATCACATTATTTGGTAATTGGGTTAACTTTGAAAAGTCCTTTTGTTAAGGTTTGCTATATAGTACCCAGTATCTTAGCTAGCCACTGGTTGTTCCTGATCTACTTGGTCTAGGCTTTTGAAAGAGTCCGTATATCAAATACATAGCCTATATATTAAAAAGACTCAGTCCGTGTTTTAAAAACGTTGAGACATACAATTAAATATTCCCCCTCTCATATTAATTAACTAGTGATTTATATGACTACACTTACTAGGAGTGTACATAAACACCATTACCACCACCAAAAGACTGTGTCCCACCCCACCCACCAACCCCCACCCCCACCCCCACTGGCCCAGGAAGCCACATGTCCACCCTCCCCCTCACTGCAGGGTTTTTACTTTGATGCCCTATTTTCAATTTAGTCAGATCCTGCTTTTAGTTTCCCTTTCAGATCTTCTTTCTTAACTTCTGTTGATGAGTGGGATCATCCCATACTTATCTTTATCTTTCTGACTTAGCTCACTTAACATAATTCCTTCTAGCTCTGTCCAAGATGGGTCTGAGAAGGTGGGTTCATTGTTCTTGATAGCTGCATAGTATTCCACTGTGTATATATACCACAGCTTTCTCAGCCACTCCTCTGTTGTTGGGCACCTGGGTAGCTTCCAAGTTTTAGCTACTATGAATTGTGCTGCTATGAACATAGGAGTACACACCTTTTTTTGGTTGGGTGTTATAGAGTCCTTGTGGTATAACCCCAGGAGAGGAATTACTGGATCATATGGAAGGTCCATGTCTAGCCTTCTGAGAGTTTTCCAGACTGCTCTCCAGAGAGGCTGGACAAATTTACATTCCCACCAGCAATGGAAAAGGGTTCCTCTGTCCCCACAACCTCTCCAGAATTTGTTGCTGCTGTCCTTTTTGATGTATGCCATTCTTGCAGGAGTGAGGTGGTATCTCAATGCTGTCTTAATTTGCATTTCTCTGACAATCAATGACCCGGATCAGTTTTTCACATGTATGTTAGCCTTTTGGTTCTCCTCTAGAGTGAATGTTCTGTTCATATCCTCTGCCCATTTTTGGATGGGGTCATTTGCTTTTTTGTTGCTAAATTTGCTGAGCTCTTTATATATTTTGGTGATTAGTTTCTTGTCTGATGTATGGCATGTAAAGATCTTCTCCCATTCTGTGAGGGGTCTCTTTGTTTAATAGTTTCTTTAATGTGCAGAAGCTTTTCCATTTGATGTAGTCCCATTGGTTTGTTTCTGCTTTAGTATTCCATCCAATTGGGTTTGTTTAATCAAAGATGCCCTTGAGGTTTAGGTGGGAAAGTGTTTTACCAATGTTTTCCTCTAAGTATTTGATTGTTTCTGGCCTAACATCCAGGTCTTTGATCCATTTGGAGTTGATTTTTGTTTCTGGAGGGAGGAAGTGGTTCAATTTCATTCTTCTGCATGTTACAAGCCAGTTTTCCCAGCACCATTTATTGAAGAGAGCCTCCTTCTTCCATTTAAGGTTTTGGGCCCCCTTATCAAAGATTAGATATCCATAGGTGTGGGGGTTTATTTCTGGGCTTCCAATTCTGTTCTACTGGCCTGTGTGCCTATTTTTGTTCCAGTACCAGACTGTTTTGATGATGATGGTCTTAAAATATAGTTTGAGATCTGGGAGTGTGATGCCTCAATTTCTGCTTGTTTTCCTCAAGATGGTTTTGGCAATTCTAGGTGTTTTCAGGTTGCAGATAAATGATTGTCGTGTTTGTTCTATTCTCTTAAAGAAGGTTGGTGGAACTTTGATGGGTATTGCATTAAATTTGTATATCGCTCTGGAGAGAATATTCATTTTGATGATATTTCTTCTTCCAATCCATGAGCATGGAATGTCTTTCCATTTCTTGGTATCAGTTTCTATTTCCTTGAGTAGCGACTCATAGTTTTCAGCATACAAGTCTTTCACTTCTTTGGTCAACTTTATTCCTAGGTATTTGATTGACTTTGCTGCAACAGTGAATGGGAGTGATTTCTGGATGTCTTCTTCTTTAGATTTGGTGTTTGCATAAAGAAATGCCACTGATTTCTGTACATGGATTTTGTAGTCTGACACCTTGCTATATTGCCTAATAACTTCCAGTAGTTTTCTGCTGGATTCTTTACGTTTTTCTATGTATACTATCATATCATCTGCAAATAGTGAGAGCTTGACTTCCTCCCTTCCAATCTGAATTCCTTTGATTTCTTTCTCTTGCCTGATTGCTATGGCAAGAACTTACAATACTATGTTGAAGAGTAATGGTGACAGTGGAAAGCCCTGTCTAGTCCCCGATCTGAGGGGGAATGCTTTCAGCTTCTGTCCATTGAGTATGATGTTGGTCTATCCTTAAGTATGTGTTATGTGGATTTGAAAAGAAGGTGTATTCCAGTTTTTTGGGGTGAAGGACTCTGAAAATGTCCACAAGGTCTAGTCTGTCAATCTATTCATTTAATTCTCTTGTGTCTTTTTTGATTCTCTTCTTTGCTGATCTAAGTGTGAGAGTAGGTTGTTAAAGTCTCCCACTATTATTGTATTACTATTGATGTATTTTTGAAGTTCTTGCAGTAGGTGCTTGATGTATTTAGATGGTCCCTCATTGGGTGCATAGATGTTAATAATTTTTAAGTCTTCTTGGCTGATTGATCCTCTAATAATTATGTAATGTCCTTGCCTATCTTTTATTACATTATTTAATTTAAAATCTATTGTGTCTGAGATGAGAATAGCTGTTCCTCCCTTTTTTTGTGGTCCATTAGCCTGTATGATAGTTTTCCATCCTTTCACTTTAAGTCTGTGTTTATCTTGTTGTGTCAGATGGGATTCTTGCAAGAAGCATATGGTGGGTTATGTTTTCTGATCCACCCCCCCCCCACTCTGTGCCTTTTGATGGGTGAGTTTAAGCCACTGACAATTATTGATATTATGGATTTAATGTATTGGTAGTGCCATTGTTCAACAAATTTTTATTTGCTCTGATTTATTGCAAGTATTATACTGATGTTATTGTTTATAAGAGGTCTTTTAGAACCTCTTTCAGGGCCGGTTTGGTGATGGTTGCCTCCTTTAACTGTTGTTTGTCTAAGAAGGTTTAATCCCTCCATCTAGTTTGAATGATAATCTAACAGGATATATTATCCTTGGTTGAAAGCCTTTTTCATTCATGGCTCAATAGATATCTTGCCATTCTCTTTTGGCTTTTAGAGTTTGAGTGGAGAAGTCTGTTAATAGTCTTATGGATTTTCCCCTGTATGTGACTTTTCATTTCTCTCTTGCAGCCTTTAGGATCCTTTCTTTATCCTTACTTCTTTTCACTGTGACTATGATGTGTCTTGGTGTCTTCAGGTCTGGGTTGATTCTGTTTGGGACTCTCTGGGCCTCTTGAATCTTAATGTCCTTTCTGTTATTCAGGTCTGGGAAGTTTTCTTCTATTATTTCCTCTAGAATGTTTCCTTCCCTTTCCTCTCTTTCTCCTCTGGCAGGCCAATTATACGAATGTTACTTCTTTTGAGATCATCCATATGTCTCTGCTGTTGTTTTCAGTGTGTCTCAATCTCTTTTTGAGCTCTTTCACCTCTTACTTCATTTTCTCTAACTCATCCTCTGTCTGACTAATTCTGTTTTCTGTTTCTGTTAATCTGCTTTCCCTTCCCTCAGCTTCTTTCTTCATTACAGCTATTCCAGCTTTCAGTTCTCTAATTGCCTCAAGATAATCCATATTTTCCTTGGGGGTCTCAACTGTTGTTTCCCTAATACTGCCATTCCTTTCCTCCAATGTTGTTTACATTTCTGTGATTAATAAGTTTATTATTGCTTGCATACTTTTCTTATCTATGGTTACTTCTGGCTAATTTGTAGTTTCTTCTGGGCTGTTGTCTTCTTTCATTGGAGTCACAGTTTTATTTGTTTTTGATCTACCAATTTTTTTGATTTATGTGTTTCTTATTTTTTGCTCTGTTGTTCCTCAGTTGTTGTGTCTTAAATACAAGAAACACTGTACTAAATACCTTTATGACAAATGCAATCACCAACCTCAGGAATTACAATAGCAACTGAAGCAAGGATTGAAGCAGTTTAATCACTACCAGTTAGCCAAACAATGTCTCCAGTCAGTGAAAAAATAGCAACTGAGTCCAAGTGAAGAAGAAAGAGAAAGGAAAAAATTGATAGCAAGAATAAATAATTATGCAAATCTACTATCCGCTGTATTTTCTAGGTGTAGCAAGAGGAGAGACAGAAGTAGAGCAGAGATACAACATAGAGAGTCCACTCTGAGTCAGATTTCTTCCACAAATTAATTCACAAATGAATATCAGTGAAGTCAGAAAGCCAAAGAAGAAGGAAGGAAGAAAGGAAGACAAGATAAAAAAAGATAAACAAGATAGAGAAAAGAAGAAAAGATAAGAAAAAGAGCTGTAATAAAAGAGCAGTGAAAGGGAAGTTTTTTAATTGATTCATTTCTTTATTTTTTTTAATTAACTAAATGGAGGAAGAAGAGGAGAGTGAGTAGAGGGGGTAGGAGTAGTGAAAGAAGTTCCTCTTGCAATGGATAAGACATCCAGTCCACTAGCAATGGAAAATACCCTAAGAGTTAATTCTGGTCAACCTAAAGGAGGGGGGTAAAAAGATACACTTTTATATACTATTAATAATAAAATAGAGCAGGGTAACAAACCTGTCCCAGATTGCCTCAAGCCTCCTGAGCAGAGGCAGCTGATTGTTAAGAAAGTAAAACAACCAAAAAAAAAAAAAAATACCACCTCAGGAATAGCCAAGAATAGCAAGAATAGACAGTTATGCAAATCTACTATCCACTGTATATTCTAGGGGTAACTAGAGGATAAAGGGAAGTAGAGCAGAGGTACACACAGAGAGAGTCCACTCTGAGTCAGATTCCTTCCCCAAAATAATTCCCAAACGTGTATCAGTGAATTCAGAAAGCCGAAGGAGAAAGGAAGAAAGGATGACAAGAATGAGAAAAAGAAGAAAAGAGAGAGAGAAAAGAAAAAGAACAGCAATAAAAGAGCAATGAAAGAGTTTTTATTTATTTATTTATTATTTTATTAGCTAAGTGGAGGGGAGGGGGATATTTGGTAGGGGTGGTAGGAAGAGTGAAACAAGTTACTTTAGCAGTGGTAAGACACCCAGTCCCCTAGCAATGGAAAATACACTAAGAGTTAGTTCTGGTCAACCTGAAGTAGAGGGGGAAAGGGGTACGCGTTTATCTAGTATTGACAATAAAATAGAACAGAGTAAAAAACCTGTCCTGTCTTCAGCTTGGATGGCTCCAGATTACTTCAGGCCCCCTGAGCAGAGACAGCTGATTGTTGAGAAAATAAAGCAAAAAAAAAAAAAAAACCTCTGGCAGTCTTTCCCTATCTCAATAAGGCTCTTCTTGGTGGAATATTTGTAGCTGGAATTGGCCACTTAGAAAGAAGAAAGGCCAGGGGTTTCAGAAAGGAATAGAATTAGAATGAATGACACCCCCTGGTGGGACAGGAATATTGGTAAAGAAAGATGTTCAGCAGGGGAGCCTGCTAGGAGCATATTTCTGGCACCCAAGGACTGGTTATGGGGGATGTGGGGGTCAGGGGTGTGCTTTGGGAATAGTAATTAAAAAAAATTTTTTTCCTTTCTTTTTACTCTATTTTCTAACCCAAATTGAGTTACAGTCACCTCCTTGGTGTCACCGCTAGGACCCCTTATTGACTGTCCTGCTAAAGGCAAAAAATCCTACCATTTCCAGTAGATATTGTCAGAGCTCAAGCCACTAGCAGCTTCTCATTCTGCCATCTTCCAGAATCCCCTATTTATTTATTTTTATTTATAAAATGGAAGTATTGACAAGACCATAGTATAAGAGCCATACAATTCCATATAATTCCCATCACCAGAACTCCTTAACCAATAGAGAGGTAGACATACTCATCTGGACTCAATGGCAGAGTCTTAGTCCCTGGAAGGTGAGGAGAGTTCTCCACATGCCCTCCATAGGGTTATTCTTAGAAGTTTTCTCATTCCCAGTCCCCTACTGGGACCTTGGACCTGAAAGCCAGGGAAAATACCAGAGTTTACTAATTAAGTGGGAAGTCTATAGATAGCCCTACCTTGGAATTCCTCTAACAGAACATGTGCCTGAAATGGAGACAACCCCCCACCCTCCACCCTAACCCCTCCACCCCCCAGGGAACAGACCTCCTTCACAGTTGGGTGCCTATACAGTGAGTTCCAGCACAGTAGAGTCATACAGGGAAAAAAGTACTAGAAGTACTTTGTCTAGAAGTACTTGTCTCCAAAGGCCATGCCTTTGGAGACAAGTTGAATGAGGGAGTCTTCTGAAATACATTAATTTGTTGTTAATTTGATCTTGCTCATGAGTGCCTATCAGGTACCCCCTGAGGATTCCCAAAATCCCCACAGGACATTTATAACCACTCAGTAGACTTTCTGTTTTACAGGGCCCTGTTGCCTTCATAGGACAGTGACCTGGAAAAGCAATTATTCTTGAATGAAGTCCAAATGTGATGACTTGGGCACCTGGCAGAAAGGTTCACCTGACCATCTTGGAGAGCTCTTGCCATAGGCAGTCTTCCCAGATGTCCATGGGAGGGAACAGAATGCTGAGAAAATGCCTAGCCCCCCTGCAATCTCCCAGGTCACTGCTCATGAGCTATAACTGCCATCTCAGACAGAGCCACAATGTCTGAGGAAGGTATCCTAACCAGAGTCAAAGCAGTGGCTACTAGTTCCATAGTCTGCAGCCCACAGCTTAGGAATCATAAAGGAACATGGTGAAATGAGTTCTTAGCTTTGTCAGTGTTTCCCTACTGCCAGATCCTTCATCTTACATCCTTGGCCACACTTTGTGCAGTCAAAGCCAAGGTGTGTTCTTAGGCCTAACTAAAAGAAAAAAACTGTCATCTCCTTCTGGGAGAAAGAGAAGCACTTTTGCACCTCTGAGAAACTGGAGACTCCATTATTACAGTGGACACTAATGGACCCTTTGTGAGTCATTTTACTTTCTAGAACCACATTTTAAATCCCTGCCTTGCCTTGTCCAATCATCCATCTTACAAATTAATAAAATGCCTTCTAAGAAAGGTCCCTATTGTTTTTCAAAGGTTGGTCTTTTTCCTCTAACTAGACATCCCCAAATCACAAGGATCAACCTTGGACTTGGACACCTGTTCCCCAGCTCCCAAAGTATCAGTTCTGGCTCAGTAAACATACTGGCATTTGGCAAATATCATGAGCTCTTCCAACCCAAATGGCTAGTTTCATAAGAAACCTGAAAATGGCCTTAGGGGATAAAGAAGTGTGGAAGCAATAATCTATGGATTCTTCAGTGTTGTTTATATCCCCCCCTTCCTTTTAAGACCCTCCCCAAACTCATACATGCTAAAAAGACATAAATAGGATTGATTCTATTAGAAGCCAGACATTTAGAACATCTTTTTAGAGAAGTGTGGAAGCAAGAATCTATGAATTCTTCAGTGTTGTTTATATCCCCCCTTCCTTTTAAGACCCCCCCCCAAACTCATACATGCTAAAAAGACATAAATAGGATTCTATTAGAAGCCAGACATTTAGAACAACATCTTTTTCAGAGATATTTTTTCCAAGTAAGTTTGGATGCCTGTGAAGGTTGTAAATTTACTGCTGATGATTCCCTGCCAGAAGTTCTTTTGGCTGTTTACAGTTGTGAAATATAATCTTTAGGTGGCTATGCATCCTCTTCATGTTCCCAGCCTGATTCTAACAGCCTGTATGACTGTCAACATAACTCATCACAACAATAATGAAATAACAGGAATATTTATTTGGATTTACACACCACCCTTCACCTAAGGGTCCCTGAGCAACTTCAAATACCGCTAAAATAGTTCCAAATCATATATCTCTACAACTTTGATTTAGAAGTTATAAAAAGGATTCAGTCTGCTGTGTGTAATTTTTTGGCAAAAATCATACACTTCTCCATAAATGGAAACAGTGAGTCTTGGCTCATCTTCAATAATCTCTCCTCTCTTTACACCTTCCATCTTTGTTGGAAAATAAACCACTGGTATAACCTAAATTCCACCCTTAAGTGCTATTGTTTTGTGCTTTGAAGACTTTTTTTTTTTTGCAAAGGATAAGTATACTATAAAAACTAAAAGGCCTTCTGTTTTTCAGGGTTCAGTGAAATAACTTTTAATTTAAATACATCAGAAATGAAAAATTCTGCATAACCTATTATTTTAGTTAAGTGATTTAAATTTTTGATTTAAGTAATTTAAATTTTAATTTAGTTAGTTTTGCAACACTTACCCTTTTTCCATGAATTACAGATATGTCCTAACTTTCCTCAGCCTTCTCTTCTAAATTCAAGGCTGTATAACTCAAACACTCCACCCTTCTCTTTGTACACCCATTTCTCTCAGTGCCTTATGCAAGGCATATAAATATCTGTGATGATTTTATTTAGTCCTATATCACATCCACGATTTAAAATTTCTTTTAGACATTCTGACCCTGCTATCAACTAAGGTACAAATGAGAAGGGGACAGCAAATGTCTAAACCCTGTGTTTGTCCCCACTGGACCTAAACAAATAGCTACTTATGTTGTTAACCACTCTGACCACTAGAAGCAAAGCAGCAAGAAAGTCAGGTTATTATACCAGCCAGTTCCAAACTCAGGTCTTTTGATTCAACTGGGCATAACCCCAGAGAGAAATTTCTCTGAAATCTTGGGTAATTTTATCCCCATTGTTGGGCAGATAAAATTCTGATCCTCTTAGGAAACCTTGGCTCTTTGTTACTCATTAAAAATCTAAACATTAACTATGTGTCAGGCATTGAGCTAAGGATCAAAAGATGTAACAATGCAATGTGCATTAGCTTTTCCCCAAGGAAATTTTAATATGGGAAGAAAGCTACCATTAAAACAAAAGAACAGAAAAATACTTTACGTGGCATAACATGATTACATATGATGTGGAGCAACTTCATTTGAACTTAATCTGACTGGTGCTTCCTCTCAAGCACAGACTGGGACAAAGGCATGCTTTCAGAATCTGGACTCTGAACCCACTAAGTTAGTGTCATCACAGCTGGTACTGAGCCTTGTATCTTGGTATCCTGAAATTGGTATTTGTGTTTCACCTTTTAACTTAGAAGTATCCTGGTTTCTTCTCTGAGTGTCATCTTTTTCTGTTTTCTCTTAGCTCTCCTCTGTAGCTGACAGGTCTGCTTGTTTTGTCTCCTTACTTTGGCCTGGTGGCAAGGGGGTATTTGCAGACATTAAACTTTTTTCTCTGTGTTTATTTGTTCCCTTTCTTCAATTAGGACTAGTAGAAGTCTTGATACCCCATTCCTTCCAAAAAGCATGCAATAGGGCCAAAACCAGAAAAAGCAAGCAGGGAACACTGGCTCTCCCTCCTCAAATAGTGCATAAAAGCTTCAAGAGAATTTGGTGATCTGAAGAGAAGATGTAGAAGCAACAGCAAGTGGGCCTAATTCTTTCTACCTATTGCTTATAAAGAGATAGTCCTAAGGTAGAGAAAGGAGAAGAGAGTGGAAGATTACAAAGGGACTCAGAAAAGTCAAGTTTCTACAATATTGCAACAAAATTCCAAGTAAAAAGCCAAAGTGGCATTTTTTGTTATTTAATAAAGGAGACATTAACAAAACCATAGAATAAGAGGGGTATAGTTCTGCACAATTCCCATAACCTGATCTCCATATCCCACCCCCTCCCCTGATAGCCTTCTCATTCTCTATCTCTCTGGATGTATGGATCCAGGGTCGTTGTCGGTTGCATTTTATCTAGACAGGCAAAACCATTACATGCCTTAGCTGTGGCAGAGAAAAGGCACCTGGGAAGAAACATGGCAGCCTCAGTGGTCACCTAACTGTATGCATGACCAAAGGGGTCCACTCATCAGTCTGTCTCCCAGTATCTCAGCACTGCATAAGAGAAAGAACAAAACAATATCTCAAATAAATGAAACGTTTCCATCATACTAAAAGGAAAGCACAGTGAAATGTTACTATCTTAGAACTGAAAAACATATGACACATCTAATATGCTAGAGATGTGTAAGTTGATATGTTTTAGCATGACTCTCCTTGATGCTCTTGGCTATGCCCATATCTTTCTAGACTGTTGAGTTCCAAGCTGGAGTTTGATTCAGACTGGCATTTCAAGTTGCTTTCTATAAATTTCACTTACAACTTAGCATGTTCTAAAATTAATTTTAACTTTTAATTTTTATTCTGACACCAAGATTATCACTGAGTTCAGCTCCACAGATCTCAAAGACTATTTTTTTTTCCATTTTTATTTCTTTTCGTTAGAGGGTGAGGGATGGGAAAAGATAGAGAGGCAGAGAAAGAGAAGAAAGATACCTATAGCACTGCTCCACCACTCATGAAACTTCTCCCCACAGGTGAGGACCAGGGGCTTGAACCCAGGTCCTTAACACTCTAATGAATAGGCTACCACCTTCCTCTAACTTATAAATGTTTTACTCTCATCTCCTGTTACATCTGTGCAGTTCATTGCCCTATATTCTTTTATCTGATAATATTAGAGCCCATTTAGACTCGAAAGATATATATTCCTCAATATCCCCTACAACCCAAAACATTTGATTCCAGTAGACCTGTCCACTCTGTTAGCCATTTCCATTCCCACTTCCACACCTTCATCAACCATATTTATACTTTAGTCTCCTCACCAATGACCCCTGTTATTAAACACTGTGCTATCCTATATAAGGCAAGCAATATCTCAAAGTCCTCAGACTACCTGTTAAAGAAAATATATATTCCTCATCAAGGAATATAGGGCTCTGTCTAAATACAGTCTCTGACTGCTCCATCCCCCATCAACTCCCATTCTTACACACATACACACACACCGCTCAGAATTTTACCACCTTCTCATGAGCTAAGAGGTGGCAATTACTAAGCAATGGATTAGGAAGCAGGAAGCTATGGCTGTGATTGGCTGATAAATTGGTTGAGCATGAAGGAAGAGAAATTGAGAGAAAAATCTTGCTGCAGTTTTCTTTTAGAATATTCTTATAGTGAGTTGTACAACTAAGTGAGCCTGTCCAATTGCTCTGGTAAGCCTTCCCAGGATCCTTGGACACTTCTGTGACACCTCTTATACAGTCTTTCCTGTGGGATTTTTCTGGGTCCAAAAGTGCTAGTGACTGTGTGGGGAGAAGTTCTATCTTTGCATGGCAAAGTGTTCTACAAAATGTAAAGACAATTTTTTCTTCTAAATAAATATTCATCTACTTCTGTCTTTTGCAATTCAAAGCCCCTTACAAAAATACAATTCACAAAGGGCCTGTGTTGTGCAAAAAGAAAATGCCACATACTCATGACATTCCAGATAATTTTTTAATCAAAGAATGTTGGAAAATGGCAGTGTATCTTTGCAGAAAACATGGGACTCTGTATGCATTCAGAAACATTATACACAGTTGCTATCATCAGGAGACCCCTGATGGATCTTAATGAATTTTTAGTATTCTGTCTTTTTATTCTTGCATGACTCTCTCTGACAAAGTCACTCCAAAAAAAAAAAAAAAAGACACTTAATAAACATTTGAGGCAATGGACTAGCTGTTTGTGAAATTCACTGTCCATTAATTAATTGTAGGTTGGGTAAAATGCTTTATGGTGACTAATATATCCAAAATGAGGCCTAATTAAGTATTTTACTATTTTTATGGCCCCTTCACCATAGAAAACAAATAACTAGTCCTGGTTCTCCAGATACTACCTTGATCCCCAAATCTGCTTTGCACTTGTCTTGCATATAGATGAGGCACTGAGTCTGGTTTTTTACAGAATAAAAGAGTAGAACCACTTCTTTGCTGCTTACCCATGCACTGTTAATAATGATGAGAAATAAAGTGTTAGTATTCCCCAAACTATGTTCTACAGAATATTTATTTTATGAGGTGGTAACATGTATTCTGAAAAAATAAAAAAGCAGGCTGCTCCTACATGAGCAGATTGGTTTGGGGCATAACTGGTTAAACAAAGGGAAACATGTTTGTCCTCCTTGCAAGATATTTAGAGCTTTCAGTAAATCAATGTGCCTTGTGACTCTCAAGAGTAAACATACATAGTGAAAAAGAATGCCTCCTGAATTGACCATGCAACTTATTTCCTACAGAGCACAGTACAAAATACATTAATGTTCCACACAACATAGTTTAGAAGAGTCTGTGATATTTTAATAAAGCCAAGTAACCAATGACAACCAGTTCAATAGTTTCCAGAACATTATATTTCTCATTGAAATTCCTCTACAAGGGAACATCCCCCACAAGTAATATCATTACAAGAAACATAAGACACAATCATCTACAAATGAAGTTTTCAGTAAAATACATTAAGATTTCACTACAGCCCAAGGACCCATAATTCAATAGCTGAAGTCATTGTTTCTCTTCTAGAGAATAGAAAACAAAATTGACAAAGGAGGCTGCCATGCTTTGTACACTTTGCTGCAGGATGGCAATTATTATGAAAGCACAGAAAAGAAGAGAAATATCTTTAAATGAGTATATGTGCTGTCCATATTTGTGCTGATAATTACCAAAAATATCTGAAGAGCAGAACATTACTCTAAAGTACAGTCTAACAATAAGAGTAACCAAGGTAAGTGCAGGCATCAAGTGAAATGCCTCTCATATGACTGACTGATGTCATCACAATGCAATGGAGACTGATGGAACTACTTCTGGACCCCCTTTACCTGACTGGTGGCCCCACTCTCCAGTTACCAGCAGTCTTGGTTGCTAATAGCTCCAGAAATTTCCTCCTGGGAGAACTGTTTCTGTCTAATCAACTGATCTTATTCAGAAGACTTATTACCTAATCCTTACAAGGCAGCTCAGAACCATTTATTTGTCAACCTGGAGCATAAAAAGGTAGCTACCTCTTTCCCTCAAGGTGAGAATTGTTATATGATGTGCTATATAGTTCCCTATGGAACCAGGTTGAAGTTGACCTCCAGCTGAGATGACATCCTTGTTTAGCTCTCTGTCTTGCCCTATCCTGTTTTCCCACCTTTTTTTTAAATTGAAATCATTCCTGTAAATTGTATGCACCCAAATACCTTCTAGTGAACCCAGTCTCAGACTTATAGAGATAGTTTTGATTTATAACAATATTCAATCTTGTTAGCTGCCTCAGGACCTTAAATCAGGTCCTAGATCAGTCCTGCACATAATGTGATTATGAACTAAACACATCAGAGTCACTAGGGTGACTGTGTAAGAATATAGATAGCTAAGGCTTACCCCAAACCTCTTAAATTTGAATCTCGGGAGTCGGGCTGTAGCACAGTAAGTTAAGAGCACGTGGCGCAAAGCACAAGGACCGGTGTAAGGATCCCGGTTAGAGCCCCCCGGTTCCCCACCTGCAGGGTGTCACTTCACAAGTGGTGAAGCAGGTCTGCAGGTGTCTATCTTTCTCTCCCCCTCTCTGTCTTCCCCTCCTCTCTCCATTTCTCTCTGTCCTATCCAAAAATGACTACAACAATAAAACAACAAGGGCAACAAAAGGGAATAAATTTTTTTAAATATCTGAATCTCTAGGGATGAGAACCTCCAATTCTATTTCCTATATCAGGTAATATCAGATACTGATAATGCTTACTATAGTCTGACACTCACTAACAAGAGGTCCTGATTGCAGCCCAGGAAAAGGTTCAATGGATAAAGTATTGAACTCTCATGTATGAGATCCCAAGTTCAACCCCTGGCATCACATGTGCCAGAATGATGTTTTTTTCTCAAACTCTCTCTCTTTCCCATTGTCTCTCTCTTTCTCTATCATCCCTTCTTCACTCCCTCCCTTTTTTCTCTCAGTAATAAATAAATCTTTAGGAAAAAAAAAAAGAGGTCATGACTTAGGAAACTGGGAGACGACAGATCAATGAGCATAGCACACAACTTTACCATACATAAGGGCCTGGGTTCAATCTCTGACACCACATGAAGTACCATGAATGCCACAAGAAGAGTCTCATGGATGGTGGAGATGCTTTCAGTCTTCTCCATCTTTATCTTTCTCCCTTTCATACTGTAGAATAATTGGGTCAGGGAGGCTGCTCACCAGTTTAGCACAAGAATGTGGCTCTAGCTTCATTCCCCGGCACAACATATTAAAAACAAATAAATAAATACAAATAAATTTAAAAGCCAAGTTGATCCATAACTCTTTACAATGGTGGAATAGATGTTCTCAAGGTAAGCTGTCTAACTTCTGTCTACTGATTAACTCCGTTGAGATAAAACATTATATGAAATTCCAAATAGAAATGTTCATTGTGATCTAGAGAAGGGAGAAAGAAATGAATCCCAAGCAGATTATTGTCTTGGCTAATGACAAATTTTTTCAAAATGTGAATTTTGTTTCATTTCTTTTAAATCACAAAGTGTGATTTGAAACTGACACTTCTAAATAAATAAGTTGGAGAAACTATGCTTAATCATGTAACATCAATTATTTCCAAGTATTTAGGAGCTATGGGGGAAGGGAGATTCAAAACACAATGCAGCAAAGATTTATAGCACCTCATAAGCCTCCTAAATTGCTATATTTATTCATATCACAGAACTTGACTATTGATTGAGTTATTTACCTAAAAAAAATTACATCTGTGAATATACAGTAAAAACACCTCTAAAGGCTATGTTATTGCATACCTCTGACAAGCATGTGGTAACCACAGCTGAGCTCAAGTATTTCAATCAGCAGGACAATCAAAATTAGCCACATGTATAAGTCAGTGGCAGGAAATCAAACAGAGCTCTAATAGCAAACCTTTATCCACCAGGGAACCAAAATGGGTCAAGGGAACCAGGATGAGCAGAGAAAGCTTCTAAGGAATGATGTTTACTAAGCATCAGTTGTTTCAGACCTAGACTGCTTCACTGGAAGTGTGTGTCTGTGTGTGTGTGTGTGTGTGTGTGTGTGTGTGTGTGTGTGTGTGTGTGTGTACATGTACATGTTCCCATACACACTATTAGGCAGGAGGAGTGTGTATTAGGCCAAGAGTAATAAAGTGGTCTTGATTCCATGCCAAAGAGAGCAGGCACTCAGCTCCTTACTGTCTGACATTTCTATGACCATCTCAACATATCAACAGGGTTCCTAAAATGAATCAGTCACCCCTGAAAACCTCACTCACTTTTAGAAGAGACTTCTAATAATCACCTTGTGGTTGGCTAACAGACACAAGAATACACTTCTAATCAAAGTGAAACACATTTTCAAGTCCCAGACATAAAAAAAATTTAAAAACTACCTGGTAGAAGGAGATTGGGATTTTTCAGTGTGTTGTTTTCTCCTGGAAGTTAAAAGGTATAAACTGTGGCAGAAAGTCTAAATACAAAGTCAAAGAGATGTCTAAACTAACAAATTATAAAATGTACTAAGACCAATTATTTTAGGAAGAGACCAAATATTAAATAATGTAGAAAACACATTTCTTGGAAGCGTGGCCATAGAATAACTGCCATCAAATCACTTCTCCTCTCAGAACAACAAATAATTACAAGAGACCCAACTGAAGTCATAATCTACAGCTGAAAGTTCTGCAGCCTCAGGTGAGTGCTCGCATGCAGCTGGGTGAAAAGGGACAAGGGTTGAACTACAACAAAATCAAACCAGAGCTCTGGATGTGCAGGTGCTGAGCTGAGCCAGTTTGGTGATTTCACTTTAAGCACAGCAAGCAAGTAACATTGTTCCTAGTGCCAGAAGAAGATACAGGGACTTAAAACCTCTGTCTTTGACTTGGGGGAGAGGGGGTTTAGCCTCCTGAATTTAAGGCAAGAACACAAAACAGTGCATTTGTGACCACAAGACAGCCCAAAGCAACCGCCACCCCCCACCCCATCCTATCCACCACAGATCATACAACCAAAAGAATTCTATAAAGCACAATAGCACCACCTGCTGGTCATAAATAACCAGCACAAAAATGCACAAGCAGAGAAACAGAACTAAACAGCCAGCCATGCCATATCAGCCAGACAGAAATGAAACAGAAGAAATCCAAGGAATTACAGATTTAGAGAGAATCTCAGAGACAGGCTATAGAAAGCTCATTTGAGGACTCTCCAAGAATTTAAGCAAGAATTAAAAATAGCATGTTACTATGGAATTAAAATACACAGGAGAAGAACTCATAACAGAGTTCACTAAGAATCTTCAAATATTAAAAGAAAAACTTCAGCCAGAAATCATTAAGCAGTTAGGAAGCATGAAAGAAAAATTTCAAACAGAACTCCAGGGAGTAAAAGACACTCTAACTGCAACCCATGCCCAGGTAGAAGGCTTAGGAAGTAGATCCACACATTCAGAAGAAATCATCTCCTATCTAGAAGATATGGCCTGTCGTATGCTTTACATTGGCTTGTTCTAGCCCTCCCCCCGCCAAGAGAATTGGATCAGTCCTGTTAATTTCGCGGGCCTGCTTGGCCCCGCCCCAAGGAACCTGAGGGTTCCTGAGTCCGAGAGTTCCAGAGAGATAGAGTTCCTGGGTTCCTGAGTTCGGAGAGTTCTAGAGTTGGAGAGTTCCTGGGTTCAAGAGTAAGAGAGAGTGCTTGTGCCGCCGCAAAGAGACAGCAGAGTTCTGTTTGGTGATTAGTTTGTCTTAGTTTGTGAATCGTTGTTCCTGAATAAAGAAATACAGCTTCCCTGCCCAGCCGTTGTCTCCGCATCTCTGTTACCTGTTGTGAAGCAAGCCAGGCCGGCAAGAGCCTTCCGAATTTTAACAACAAATGGCGCCCACGTGGACCTGACCTGCGCATCTCTCAGATAAGTAAAGACAATTTGGCTACCTATGCACGATGGCCTTCTCTTCTGCTTGTGAAGAGATCTCCAAAGGCCTCTGCTCTTTCTTCACGAGACTGTTTTGCTGTTTCTGGAACATTTATCTCTGGACCACTCTGTGGTTTCCACTCGCTCGAGCGAACTCAGAACAGCCAGCGGGAAGAGCCAGCGGGCGGGAGGCAAGGCGCGGAGCTGCTGTTTCCACCTGGTCAAACAGCCAGCCAGCCGGCTGCGCCCAGACAACCCCACGCACCGCGCCAGCAACCCCGCAGCCCCGCAGCCCGCAGGAGGCCTACGCCACCATGCAAGAGCCCGATGCCAGCACGCTAGAGCCCGATGCCAACATGCTGGAGCCCGATGCCAACATGCTGGAGCCTGAGGCCAACATGCTGGAGCCCGATGCCAACATGCTGGAGCCTGAGGCCAGCCCACAGGAGCCGGCTCTCCACCGCGTGGTGCAGGGCACTGGACGCTTGATCCCTCCACGCTGCTCGGCCACTGCGAACAGGGCAGCAGACATGGCAGGGCCATGGGGCAGGGCCGCGGCGTTCTATCATGGCCGCCACCCCTGGGCACCTAGGCTCACGCCTTCTACAAAGATGGCCTGCCTGCCCTCTTTCTATGAATTCTGGAACCATCCCGGGCCTCCCGGACTCCCGGGCTCCCTGCCAAAACTGGGCACACGAGATCTCCAGCCGCCGGTCCGGTCTGAAGACAGACAAGCTGGAGTACGCAGAGATTTGTGCAGAGATCGCAACCTGCAATTCCTAGAAGTGGAGCTGCGCGGGAAGCCACCTCCGGATGGTGAACCCCCCCCCAACAACTAAGACAATATAGATTTAAATTCGTGTTTAAAATGACATGTCTTCGTAACAAAGGTTTCTCTCCTCGTGTATTAATGACTATGTTTATGTGTATGTTTAAAGTTTGGTAAACAGTAGCTTTAAGGCTAAATTCTTACTAGTCAAAGATAAATGAAATAGGTTTTCAACGTAATTCTCATAAAGATAAAAATTAACTTACATTTAAAGTCTGAGGTAAAAATTAGTTAACAATCAATATATTTCAACTAAGTTGGTCTAAACAAAAGGTTAAATAGACTTGTTGATATGTAAAACACTACCTTCTCTATTAGAAATGGTAGATCGCACAATGGCTATGCTAATTATTCTCATGCCTGAGGTTTCCTCTCCGGCCCACACCTAGGGTGTGTCTCCATCTTGAATGGGTGTAACAAAAGGTTAAAAGACGTTGTTGATATGTAAAAGTCTCAAATTCCTTCTCTATTAGAAATGTTAGATCGTGCAGTAGATATGCTAATAACAAGTTTTGTTTCATAGTAAGTAAGTTGCAGCCAGCTGCCTTTGGGACCCTAGGCCGTTCCCCGCCCCCATGCAAATGCCCGTCGAGGCAAGTAGCCCCCCAGAGGCAAGAAATGTTTTTTTTTTTCAGATATGGCCCCCTCAGGCCTTCCCTTGGCAACATGCTGGTTTTGGTTATATATGTTTCTGTTCACCCCACACCCTTGATACTATAGTCATTTAGTTAAAAAGAAAAGGGGGAATTGTCGTATGCTTTACATTGGCTTGTTCTAGCCCTCCCCCCGCCAAGAGAATTGGATCAGTCCTGTTAATTTCGCGGGCCTGCTTGGCCCGGCCCCAAGGAACCTGAGGGTTCCTGAGTCCGAGAGTTCCAGAGAGATAGAGTTCCTGGGTTCCTGAGTTCAGAGAGTTCTAGAGTTGGAGAGTTCCTGGGTTCAAGAGTAAGAGGGAGTGCTTGTGCCGCCGCAAAGAGACAGCAGAGTTCTGTTTGGTGATTAGTTTGTCTTAGTTTGTGAATCGTTGTTCCTGAATAAAGAAATACAGCTGCCCTGCCCAGCCGTTGTCTCCGCGTCTCTGTTACCTGTTGTGAAGCAAGCCAGGCCGGCAAGAGCCTTCCGAATTTTAACAACAATGGCCAGTCCTCTCTTGCAGTTCAAAGATGAGGAAGAAGAATGGTTCAGAAAGGCTGAAGCACTCTCTGAAATTTCAGACTCCATCAAAAGATCAAATATAAGAGTGACAGGGATATCTAAATAGGAAGACAAGGCCAAAGGTCCAGAGTCCATTTCAGAACAATTTTAGCTGAGAACTTCACTCACTTAGGAAACCCTCAGAACATTCTAATTCAAGAGGCAGAAAAATCACCCAGATTTACAAATACAAAAATTCCAATGCCAAGGGACATTACTGTAAAACTATCAAAAGTCAACAACAAGGGAAAAAATTGCTGGCTGATAGGGAAAGAAAAGAAGTTACATACAAAGGCAGAGCTATAAGACTTTCATCAGATTTCTCTTCACAAACTCTAGAGGCAAGGTGAGAGTAGAATGACATATTCAAAATTCTAAAGGAGAGGGAATTCCATCCATGAATATTATATCCTGCAAAATTATCCTTCAGATATGAGTGATAAATAATGGTTTTCTCAAATATTCAAGAACTAAAGGAATTTGCCACAGTCAACCCCATCTTATAAGAACTACTGAACCAAGTTTCACACGAAAGGAGGAAGCAAAGGAATACATTCCAAACACCAAGTTACAGATGCTACCATGATGTCAACCTGACTCTCCTGAACAGACGACCTCTGCACAGCCAAAGAAACCATCACACAAACAGTTACCCCTCACAGAATAAGAGAAGATCTTCTCATGCCATACATCAGACAAGAGACTAATCACTAAAATATACAAAGAGCTCAACAAACTTAGCAAAAAACAAGCAAATGACCCCATCCAAAAATGATCAGAGGATATGAACAAAACATTCACTTCAGATGAGATCCAAAAGGCTAACAAACATATGAAAAATTGCTCCAGGTCACTGACTGTCAGAGAAAAGCAAATAAAGACAACACTGAGATACCACCTAACTCCTGTGAGAATGGCATACATCAAAAAGGACAGCAGCAACAAATGCTGGAGAGGCTGTGGGGACAGAGGAACCCTTCTGCACTGCTGGTGGGAATGTAAATTGGTCCAGCTTCTCTGGAGAGCAGTCTGGAGAACTCTCATAAGGCTAGACATGGACCTTCCATATGACCCAGTAATTCCTCTCTTGGGGATACACACCAAGGATTCCATAAAGCCCAGTCAAAAAGATATGTGTACACCTTGTTCATCACAGCACAACTCATAATAGCTAAAACCTGGAAGCAACCCAGGTGTCCAACCCAGGTGTCCAGATGAGTGGCTGAGAAAGCTGTGGTATATATACACAATGGAAGAATGAAGAAGAAGAATGAACCCACCTTCTCTGACCCATCTTGGATGGAGCTAGAAGGAATTATGTTAAGTGAGCTAAGTCAGAAAGATAAAGATGAGTATGGGATTATCCTACTCATAAGCAGAAGTTGAGAAAGAAGAACAGAAAGGGAAACTAAAGCAGGATCTGACTAAATTGAAAGTAGGGCACCAAAGTAAAAACCCTGTGGTGAGGGGAGGGTTGACATTCGGTTTCCTGGGGTGGCTGGAGGCCGGGGTGCATGGGTGGGAGGGGACACAGTCTTTTGGTGGTGGGAATGGTGTCTATGTACACTCCTATTAAATTGTAGTCATATAAATCACTATTTAATTAATATAAGAGGGGGAAATTGATCATATGTCTCAAAGTTTTTAAAACACAGACTGAGTCTTTTTAATACATAGGCTGAGTCTTTGATATGTTGACTCTCTCAAAAGCCTAGACCAGGGAGAACAGAAGCAACTGGTGGCACAGCTATATACAAGATGTTGGGGATTGTACAGCAAATCCTAACAAAGGGACTTTTCAAAGTTAACCCAACTGCCAAATAATGTGATGATAACAATAACTATCCATTGTCTTCTTGAACCCTAAGACAGCAGGAACCTCACATTTCCACTATAGAGCCTATATTTCCCCAGTCCTGGAACCTTAGGGTGGGGCACACTTTCCAGCAGCTTCTCTCAATTCATATCAAATAATATTGCATCTACCAATCACAACCTAATCAACGCAATGAGTGCCACCTCAGCATGCTTCACTTCAGACTGTGTCCAGACACTTCAGGTGTGGAATGACAACTCTTCAGCTTCATTACTAGGATGAGACCTTTCCTTTCATAGTATTCTCTAATTCTATTCCAGGTGGTTCATTCCTAACAAAGTCCCAAAACCTAGATATAGACCAACTCCCCTGAGATAGAGCATATGTTCACACGTATCCATAAACTAGGGCAAAATACCTGAAAGCAAAAGTGCACAATAGTCTGCAGTGAGTACCCCCCAACACTTCATCTGCACTATTCCAGCCTTTAGGTCCAGATTGGCCAACAATTTGTTTGGCTTTGTATGTTAACTCTCATTTCAGCCACCAGGTTCCAGATGCCAGCAGGATGCCAACCAGACTTCCCTGGACAGATGACCCCACCAGTGTGTTTTGGAGCTCTGCTTCCCTCAGAGATCCACCCTACCAGCGAAAGAGAGAGACAGGCTGGGAGTATGGATCCACCAGTCAATGCCCATGTTCAGCAGGGAAGCAATTACAGAAGCCAGACCTTCCACCTTCTGCATCCCACAATGACATACTCCCAGAGGGATAAAGAATAGGAAAGCTATCAGGGGAGGGGATGGAATATAGAGATTTGTTGGTGGGAAATGTGTGGAGTTGTCTCCCTCCTATCCTACGGTTTTGTTAATGTCTCCTTTTTAAAATAAATAAATAAAATAAAATAAAATAAGTGAGCCTTGCTTTTCTGAACAAAACTAGAGCCCAGCAGCAAACCCCTGAGACTTGGTTTATATAGACTGAAATTGTACAGAGAAACCATATGTTTTTCCCATTAACTTTTGTCCATGTTTCTTCATTTTGTTCAGCTACAGATGCTTGACTGGTGGTGATACACACCACAAAGAGTACAAAAAGCTCAAGGGAACAACAAGGAACCTAACTCTAGCCTCACCCCTCACCCTATAGGGCCCACAATTTAAAGAAAGTGAATTCAAGAGATCAAAATGGCATCACCTGCTAACCAACAATAACCAGCACAATAAATGTGTAAACAGAAGAATTGCAAAATCAGACAGAAATGAAACAGAAAGACTCCAAGAAAATATAAACATAGAGGGACTATCAGAGAAAGACTACAGAAACCTCATTATGAGGACTCTTCAAGAATCTAAGCATGGAAAAACATTCAAGAGTTGAAAGAATATTTCACAAAGGACTTAGGAAACAGAAAACAAGACCTTCAAACAAAGTCTTCTAAGAAATTAAAAAATGTAAAAGAACTTCAGAGTTCTCTAAGAAATTAGAGAACATGAAAGAAAATCTTTAATCAGATTTCACTAAGCAGTTAGGAAGCATAAAAGAAAAACTTTAAACAGAATTTAAGGGAATGAAAGACCATTTGAGTGCAGCACAAGCACAGATAGAAGGTTTATGAAGTAGATGCATTCATGCAGACAAAAAATATCTAATCTACAAGATACAATTAGCTCATGCTTTCCGTTTAAAAACAAGGGAGAAGAAAGACTTAGAAGGAATGAAGCAACTATATGTAAAATTTCAGACACCATAAAAAGGTCAAATATAAGATTGATAGCCATTCCTGAGGAAAAGAACAGTGTGAAAGGAAGAGAGATCATATTCAAGGAAATTTTAGCTAAGAATTTTCCTCACTTAGGCGATCACCAAATATAGCAATTCTAGAGGCAGAACATAAACCCAGTTACATGACTGTAAAATTATCAACACCAAGGCATATCATTTTAAAACTATCAAAACTCACTGACAAGGATAAAATTTGCAGGCTGCTAGGGAAAGGAAAGAAGTTACATACAAAGTTAGTCATCAGGCTTTTATCAGACTCTTTTTACAAACCCAGAAAAAAAGAAGAGAATGGAGTACTAAAAGAGAGGGTATTTCAGCCACAAATCTCCTATCCTGCAAAATTATCCTTCAAATATGAGGGAGAAATAAAGGTCTTCTCAAATATTCAAAAGCTAAAGGGATTTGCCATTATCAGCCCCACATTACAGAATTACTGAAAGAAACCCCACAAGAAAAGAAGAAGCAAAGGAACCTACATTCTAAGTAAGGTTAACATCAACAGACTAGAACAAAGAACACATTCTTTTTTTCTTTTTTTTATATTTATTTATTCCCTTTTTTTTACCCTTGTTGTTGTTGTTTTAATTTATTTTTTATTTAAGAGAGGAGAAATCAACAAAACCATAGGATAGGAGGGGTACAACTCCACACAATTCCCACCAACAGATATCCATATCCCATCCCCTCCCCTGTTAGCTTTCCCATTCTCTATCCCTCTGGGAGCATGGACCCAGGGTCATTGTAGGTTGCAGAAGGTGGAAGGTCTGGCTTCTGGAATTGCTTACCCACTGAATATGGACGTTGACTGGTCGGTCCATACTCCAAGTCTGCCTTTCTCTTTCCCTAGTATAGTGGGTCTCTGGGGAAGCAGAGCTCCAGGACACATTGGTGGGGTCTTCAGTACAGGGAAGCCTGGCCGGCATCCTGATGGCATCTGCACCTGGCGGCTGAAAGGAGAATTAACATACAAAGCCAAACAAATTGTTGAGCAATCATGGACCCAAAGGTTGGAATAGTACAGATGAAGTGTTGGGGGGGGGTACTCACTGCAAACTCTAACGACTTCTGCTTTCAGGTATATATTTTGCACTAGTTTATGGATACGTATGAACATATTCTCTCTCCTTGCTGTTTTTGTTGTTGTTGTTATTGATGTCATCATTGTTGGATAGGAGAGAAATGGAGAGAGGAGGGGAAGACAGAGAGGGGGCGAGAAAGACAGACACCTGCAAACCTGCTTCACTACCTGTGAAGCAACTCCCCTGCAGGTGGAGAGCCAGGGGCTCGAACTGGGGTCCTTAGCCGGTCCTTGCGCTTCACCATATGCACTTAATCCATTGCACTACCACTGGACTCCCCAGAACACAATTTTTTTATTTATTTAAAAAAGGAGACATTAACAAAGCTATAGGATAAGAGGGGTACAACTACACACAATTCCCACCAACAGATCTCCGTATCCCATCCCCTCCCCCTGATAGCTTTCCTAGTCTTTATCCCTCTGGCAGTATGGACCCAAGGTCATTGTGGGATACAGAAGGTGGAAGGTCTGGCTTCTGTAATTGCTTTCCCTGCTGAAAATGGGCGTTCACTGGTCGATCCATACTCCCAGCCTACCTCTCTCTTTCCCTGGTAGGGTGGAGCTCTGGGGAAGCAGAGCTTCAGGACACATTGGTAGGGTTGTTGGTACAGGGAAGTCTGGTCAGCATCATGCTAGCATCTGGAACCTGGTGGCTGAAAAGAGAGTTAACATACAAAGCCAAACAAATTGTTGACCAATCATGGACCTAAAGGCTGGAATAGTGCAGATGAAGTGATGGGGGTGTCCTCCATTTTATAAATAGTTAGTAGGCATATTTTAGTTATATTCCAAAGGACCTGTAGCTATACTAGTTTTTTTTTTTTTTTTTTTTTTTTTTTTTTATCCTGAGCCTGAAATCTGATATGCAGGTGGATCCAAGTTATTGTCCTGGGAGGTGATGTCATGGCTGGAAAAGAGACAGAAATCTGGATCAGGGAAGAGAGTAGCTCCCTAATATGGGAAAGGGGTATAAATATTGTTGACTGTAAACCCCATCAATTTGATTTGGTCTGGGGCCCATATTTAGGTTAGGAGCTTATGTGACCTCACACAGAACACAATCTTTAAAAAGAAAATAACAAACTTACTCAGCCACTCAGCTGTTGTTGGACACCTGGGTTGCTTTCAGGTTTTGGCTATTACAAATTGGGCTGCTATGAACATAGGCATATGGAAAATTTTTTGGATTTTTTTGGTTCCTTAGGATTTATCCCCAGAAGAGAAATTGTAGAGTCATAGGGTAGATCCATTTCTAGCCTTCTGAGAGTCCACCAGACTGCTCTCCACAGAATTTGGATCAATTTATACTCCCACCAGCAGTGTAAGAGGTTTTCTTTGTCTCCACAACCTCTCCAGTATTCCTTACTGCTACCTTTGCTAATGTATGACATTCTCACAGGAGTGAAGTGGTATTCATTGTTGTTTTTATTTGAGTGTCTCTAACAATCATTGACTTGGAGCATTTTTTCATATGTTTCTTGGCCTTTTTGGATCACTTCTATGGTGAATATTAAGTTCATACCCTGCCCCATTTTTTCTTTATTTGGGGGATTAATGATTTACAGTCAAAGTAAAGTACTGTAGTTTGTACATGTGTAATGTTTCTCAGTTTTCCACATAACAATTCAACTGCCTCTAGTTCCTCTTCTGCCATCATGTTCCAGAGGACCGGAAGCCACCCCATCACCCCAATATTTTACTTTGGTGCAACACACCAAACCCAATCTGATTTTTGCTTTGTGTTTTCTTAATTTTCAACTTTTCTATTATTATTAATGATTTAATACTTGTAGACAAGATTGTGGGATAAGAGCGGCACAATTTACACAACTTCCACCACCAACGTGCCATATCCCATTCCCCTCCACTGGAAGCTTCCCTATTCTTTATCCCTCTGGGTGTATGTACCAAAGATCTCTAAGGGGCACAGAAAGTCAGAGATCTGGTTTCTTTAATTGCTTCTTTGTTGGGCATGGCCATTGACAGGTTGACACTGAAGTCTGAATATGAAAAGTTTTTTTCATATAAAACCAAATTGTGCTAGTATAACCACCAAATAAATATTTTCATTGTATTTATTGCTTTGTCCATTTGAAAGATTCCACCATAAATTATTAGACTATATTTTGCATGTATATTGCAGCTTTTATATATTAGCATATAGAGATGATATTATCTTTATATCATCTTTATATATTATTTTATCATAAAAATACTATATGGGGAGCTGGGCAGTAGCA